>NC_064243.1:13578088-13892352 GCF_003254725.2 Canis lupus dingo
CCTTGCCCACAAGGAACTTAGGAGGTAAAATGCAAAGACACACGTAGCTGTAATATGTATTAATGCAGCAATATGCAAAGACGAGAATGCGCTGCCAGTTAAGGATTCAGAAAAGGCTTTTTGAACCAGGTGGCCGTTGGGATGGACCTTTAACCACCTGTGACTTGGGGTTCTGACGCACCAGCCTGCCAGGGGGCATGCAGCCACGCTGGACTTCATTCAGTGTTCGCTGTCCCTATCTTTCTTGTCGCCTCCTCTGTAGATCTCTTAGGAAACAGCTGTGTTGTTAAACAGGGGCTGGGCTGGGGCTGTCTCTGTCCAGGGCCTAAGCTCCATCCATATATCAAGCCTTTGCTGGCCAGGGAGTGTGTTCAGAACGGCGGTGCTGGTCATAAGGCCAGACTGGCTCAGGGCGCATGGTCTAGGCTCTGCAGAAATGCTGCCGGTCAGGTGTCTGGCCAGCAGTGAGGATTTTACCAGAATTGTACCACTGATGTGTTCTCCTTCTAGCTCTGGCGGTCGTCACCGGAGCCGAGACCACACAGTGTCCCGCGGAGAGCGGCAGGGGCCTCCTTGTCTCACTGCAGCCGCGGGGCTGAATTCTGTACAGTAACCAGGTAGAAACTGATTTAGAATCCAGATGGACCTGATTCTAAAAGTAGGAGTCTGCCCAAAGGTAGAAGAAGGCTGGAATTCTTCATAAAGTGAGGGAGAGAGGGTTGTTTAGACTTCTTTGCTCTTTAATTTAATGGCCCATAATGGTATGGATATGTCTGTTTTTTTCCCACCTTTAGCCTTTGGAGACTCGGCTGATTTCAGAGACCGTATCTGTTTGCAAACCAGAGCAAGTGGCCAAACAAATTGTCAAAGACGCCATAGTAAGTACAACCTTGTTTTCTTTATTAATAGTCATACTGCTGTATTTCTGAAAAGAAATACTATATTTGCCCCAGGGCTTATCTGAAAATATAAATTACTGTGTCTTTTTGGTCAGATTCATATGTAATACTGGATCCTATTCCTCTTCCTTTAGACACTTTATTGATTCCATGTTAATTAGTAGGCTCCTGGAAACTCATTATGTACCTTAACCTTAGGAACAGATTGATGTTAAGGATGCCTGGGAACTTTGGTTCTTTCAAAAGAACATGAGACTTCCCTGTGATGTGTAAACGGTACACACTAGATTTCTGTCTACAGCCTGTTGCCTTCTTGCTGCTTCCCCACAGTACTTGCATTTGTAGAGAATTTTAGGCAGCTTTATTAAATGCTGGACTCTTCGATTAGGGATTTTTTTTCTTTCACTTTCCTGCTTCCCGGTATCATTTTCCCAGATGTTCACTAATAAAGAAGTGCCTCCAAGCCTACTGGGTCACCATCCTGTCCACCCAGCTGATGTGCTTCCAGGCTACTCAGTTTATTTGGAATCAAAAATGGTATCTTTGGAAACCACGTACCTGCCATTTTGTAGAACAGCCTACGTGCCACAAACTTATGACCCCATCCTATTAACCCACATGCAGAACAACATACAGTAAGCAGGGCTGTCTGTAAGCTTTAGGCCTGTACCACATGTAGGAAGTTTGGGGACCCTTGGAATGAGGTGTCAGCGAGCCGGGCAGCTGCCCTGAGGGCCGTATGCTCTATGGCACAAGCCTGGACTGAGCAGAATATAAGAAACATCAAACTCTGTTAAGATACATACAGACATTGGAAGAACTATGCCCTGACTGTATTCAGAGGCAGGGAAAGACGGCCCCTCTGAGTGGATTAGGCAGACTTTGTTTCTCCTGCCTACCTCAGATCAAAGCAAACACACTCAGTGCTTTTGATGATCCAAAATAGCTCTTTGTATTTTGGTAGGATTCATTTAGTCTGGTGGTTTTCAGATTTCATTTTTTGATCACTTTACACACGAAACTGTTGGTAGTCCCAGAGACTTCTTTACATGTTTATATTTATCCATATTTGCCATATTAGAAATTGAAACCGCATAACCCAAAAGATATTTATTTATTAATCCATGTAAAAGGGCTACAGTAAACCCATTACGTTTTTTTTCCACGATAATAATTTTCCAAAACAAAACTTTAGGGAGAAGGGTGCATTGTTTTACATTTCATCCATCTCTTTAATGTTTATGCTAATAGAGACAGATGGACCCTCATTGCTGCTTCCACATTCAGCTCGCTGTAATATGTTGTTTGGTGTGAAGAATATTAAAAAATGTGCCCTTAGACAGATACGTAGTTAGGAGAGGGAGGAATATTTAATGAGCTTTTCTGATAATTGTGGACATTCTTTGATACTAAACCCAAACTGGATGAATAGTAGTTTCTTAAAGGTTAATTACAGTGTGGAATTGGAAACTACATTAATGAACTTCTTGTTCTCTTACGTTAAATTCCATTGGTCTTTGCACTTTGCATGTTTTGTGCGCATTCATGATTTTGTAGCATTATGCATTAGTCATCTGGAAAATACCGGTTCACTGAATTATCAAAAAAATTTACATCCACTCACATCACTGCTGGTCTTACCACAAAAGTCTTTACATATTGGAAAGCTGACAATCTCCCAATGGCAGGTAGGTTTTCACAAATCTTAATTTTTCCTTGAAATCTCATATTTTAACATTGACCATAAAAGCTGCCAATGTTCCTTGAAGTGACAGGCTCATTTTATTCATTTTCCACAAAATGTCTCCCAAATACCCCAGTCTAAATAACTGTAGATTGTTTCATGACTTAAACAGTTGGAAGAATGCCTTTCTGCAGGGCAGCCGTCCCCCTTGGGTACAGAACACAGCAGAAGGCACTGGGTATATATTCTCTTTTTGTCACACAGAATAGTAAGATTTGCTCTTAAGGGTTGAGACTTAATAAAATGATTAATTTTACTGCTTTTTCAAGAGCGTTTTATTTTATTTATTTTTTTGAAGATTTATTTATTTATTAGAGAAAGGGCAGGAGAGAGAGAGCACATGAGCAGAGGGAGGGGCAGAGGGAGAGGGAGGGAAGCAGACTCCCTGCTGAGCAGGGACCCTGACGCATGGGGTTCAGGGCTCGAGCCCACGAACCTGAGTTCACAACATGAGCTGAAGCCAAGAGTCAGATGCTCAACCAACTGAGCCACCCAGGTACGCTGCTTTATCAAGGGCATTTTGTTTATTAATTAATTAATTAATGTATTTTAAAGATTTTATTTATTTACTCAGAGAAAGAGGCAGAGACACAGGCAGAGGGAGAAGCAGGCTCCCTGTGGGGAGCTGGATGCAGGACTTGATCCCAGGACCCCGGGATCACGACCTGAGCCAAAGGCAGACACTCAACCACTGAGCCACCCAGGCATCACTATCAAGGGCATTGTAAAGCAAAAATGACCTTTTAAAATCTTTGGAAGATTTAAAACATTCCTGTCTACTTATTGCTGCAAGTATACATGGCAGTGGAGAGGCACTGCCACTGTGGTTTGTGCTGATTCATCAGTTTTGCCCATCAATGCAAATGTCAGTGAAAAAGCAAGTAAGGTCTTAGTATTATTATAATACTAATAGTGATTAGTATCATTCTGTCTTCCTGGATCCTCTGAAAAGGTCTCAGGACCCCCAGTGTTCATGGACCCACATTCTGAGGACCACGAGTGTAGCCATTCCATCCCACCTGCCAAGGCCCCAGTTTGTCTATGAGCTCCGACGTATGCTCTGTTACTCTCTTATGCCACCTAATGTGGACACCCTTCATTTTTTCTCTTTTTTAAAAAATTTTTAATAATTTTTTTTTTTTTTAGAGAGAGTACAAGAGAGAGCAGGAGGGACAAAGGGAGTGGGAGAGAGAGAATCTTAAGCAGAACTCTGTGCTCAGTATGTAGCCCCATGTAGGGCTTGAACTCATGAGCCTGAGATCATGACCGGAGTCCATATCATAAGTTGGACACTTGCCCAACTGAGCCTCCCAGGTGCCCCACACAACTTTGTCACTTCTGATGTGTTGATTCCTTTCCTGGTCACTACTGCTGCGTCTTTTCTTGTCCTTCCATTTTAGCAAGGAAATTTTAACAGTTCCATTGGCTCAGACGGGTACATGCTGTCGTCCCTGACCTGTGGAATGGCTCCTGTAACTTCCATTACTGAAGGGCTCCAGCAGGTGAGCTATGCTTACGCCTCCAGATGGACAGATGGAGGGACAGAGCGTGCCTCTCACTAAAGCCCAATGAGAAAAGGTTAACAGAAGACTCGGTAACTTTATCTGAGGAAGTGAAGAATTTTTACTGCAGTATCCATGCTTTCTTTTGCTGTGGCAGAGATAAGAAACTGGGACGCAGGTTAAAGATACCACATGAGGGGTTCAGACAGAGGCGAGGTCCTCTGTGCTCCTGGCACTGTGGATAGAGAAGGGATC
Source organism: Canis lupus dingo (assembly GCF_003254725.2). NCBI lineage: Eukaryota > Metazoa > Chordata > Mammalia > Carnivora > Canidae > Canis > Canis lupus. Next base: position 13,582,489 of record NC_064243.1, read on the forward strand.
GCCAGAGCTCTCAGGGTGTTCACTCGGGTTGTCATCTGAGAACCACTGGCCCTAGTGTCTGCAGTAAAGTGATGTAGGGTACCAGATGGCAGGCCAGACGCCTCTTCTAGGTGAGTCCAGTCACAGGCAGCCCAGCTTAGGGAGGTGCAAGTCAAGGATTCAACATAGCCCTCCTCTTACGAAAGCTGTGGTTCATCCAGGCCACACAGAAGTGAACCGCTCGTTGATGTGCTGGGGGGCCGTGTTTGCTGCTGGAGAATCAGAAGGGAAACAACCTCTCCAACCTCAGGGGCTCACGGTCTAGGGGGGGAGATGGACAAAAAGGTGATACAAGGCAATGTAATAAAACAAGAGTCATAACAGAGGGCTGGCTCTGCACAGACCGGATGATGGATGGTGGAATGTAGCTGGAGGGTGGAAGGCTGCCTGAGAAGGGGCTGTCTGCGTTCATGGGTGGTTTAGAACCAAGTACCAAGCTGTGTGCGGTAGACCGTGTCCAGACTAAAAACCCGAATGACTTGGGTGTGGGCTTTTTCTCACTCTTCTCTTCCGTGACTTTGTTGACTCTCTCATAGAGGTAGATGCCATATTACACATGAGCTCTGTGAGGACGGCCCCTCGCAGCCGGTGCCTGGCATATAATAGGAGCCGCAGGCTGCCTGGGGAGAGCAAATGCATTAATTCCACACGTCCCGTGGCCATCTTCTCCCTTCTCCCACTTGTATACGAGTGATGCCAGACCTAAAACTTCAGCCCGTGACTCCAGTTCTGTATCAGTTTCTTTTAGGTGTTTCCCCTGGGCTGTGACCTCACATCTCCAGTTCAGCGTGCCTGCAGTAAAGCTGCATTTCCCACCATTCCATCCCCACCGCCCCATCACCGATTCTGTATTGTCTCCGTGATTGGGGTCAGTGTTCCTGTTCTCTCAAGAGCCCAGTGAGGAAGTGGGTGTCCGCCTGGAACCCCTCCTGCCCTAAACGTGAGGGGTCTCTCCTCCCTCCAGTCCTGGGTCTCAGGCTCTGTGAACCAGAGGTTGTCAGCTGGGGACCCATGGACCTACAGAATGTTTTGTTTGGTTCATCTGGTATGAGTGTGCGTGTTGAAATAAAATGGTTTTCAAGTCAGATTTTCCGTAAATCGTCCAGATTTCAGACTTTTCGTGGAAAATCAGAAAGCCTAACAGCACAGGACCTGCATTCTCACCTGGCAGTAATCGGCTGGGGCAGGTGGCTGCCGCTGCTGTTACACAGGACACGGCCCCCCATCCCCTTGACCTCACAGCACCCTGCCCCAGGCCTGGGTGCATCAGAATATGCCATCACATTTCCATGTAGGATTTTCTGAACTGCAAATCCACCTTGCATGGCAACCCTCACTGGCTCCCCAGTACCACTGAGATAAAGGTTCTACTTTAGCTTGTGGCATAACCCTCTGACCTTTGACCTTGCTCACCTTCCTGCCCCTCCTCCTCTTTCCATGATTTTGTCTCTGACCCTCCAGCCTCCAACTTCCAGCCTTCCTTCAGGTCTCACTTTAGGTGATGCTTTTTCTAGAAAATTCCAATTTCTTAGACTTAACTATTAGAATTTTGGCATGCTGTGTTCTGGTCGCTTTTTCTTGATTTTTTTTTTCTTTCCCTTATTTTTATTTTTATATATTTTTTAAATAATATACTCTTTTTAGGGTAGTTTTATGTTCATAGAAAATTTGAGTTGAAATTATGGAGTTCCCATACACCCTTTCTTCCTATCTCCATGGGACGTCAGCACAGTTGATGAGCCATATCCAGCCACCAGTGTTAACTGAAGTCCATGGTTTACATTAGGGTTTACTCTTGGTGTCCCACACCCTTCCTCAGGGTTTTGACAAGTGTGTACTGACATGTATGTCTGCTGACATGTATGTATGTGACCATGTGTCTGCCATTAGGCTGTCACATGGAGTAGTTCCCCACCCCAACATTTACCTATGCCCCTCCTGCTCCTCCCTTCCCCCTGTCCCCATTGTTTTGCCTTTTTCTGCTTTCCTTTGGTTCTGGAGCTTTTCAAAGTTATCTGAGCACACGCTTCAGAGAACCAGTGTTTTCAAGGCTCTGTGGGAACAACAACCACCCTAATGCTGCATGCCCCCCTCACCCTTCTCAGACGCAGCCGCACTGTTCTGTAGGCTGGGCCTCCACATCTCTATTGAGAGTGTTCCTGGAGTGAAGACTTACACAGGTGCTTCCAGGCTCCATCTAGAGTGTATCTGAGTGTAGACTTATACGACCACCTCCAGGCTCCATTTAGAGTGTATCCGGAGTGTAGACTTACACGACCACATCCAGTCTCTATCTAGAGTGTATCCAGAGTGTAGACTTAGATGGCTGCCTCCAGGCTCCATCTAGAGTGTATCTGAGTGTAGACTTAACAGGGCCACCTCCAGTCTCCATCTAGAGTGTATCCGGAGTATAGACTTACATGGCTGCCTCTAGTCTCCATCTAGAGTGTATCTGCAGTATAGACTTAGACGGCAGCCTCCAGTCTCCATCTAGAGTGTATCTGGAGTATAGACTTAGATGGCAGCCTCCTGGCTCCATCTAGAGTGTATATGGAGTGTAGACTTAGATGGCAGCCTCTAGTCTCCATCTAGAATGCATCTGGAGTGCAGACCTACACGGCTGCCTCCAGGCTCTATCTAGAGTGTAGACTTAGATGGCAGCCTCCTGTCTCCATATAGAGTGTATCCGGCGTATAGACTTAGATGGCAGCCTCCAGGCTCCATCTAGAGTGTATCTAGAGTGTAGACTTACACAGCTGCCTCCAGTCTCCATCTAGAGTATATCTGAGTGTAGACTTAAACAGCTACCTCCAGGCTCTATCTAGAGTGTATCTAGAGTATAGACTTATACAGCCAACTCCGTGGATTTCTCAGGTTGGGGTCCAGCACGGGCATCTTCCAAGGAGGAGGAAGATTAGGTCCTCACAGTCTCCTCCTTTCACTTGCAGCCTCCTCTGCATTCCCACCCTCCCTTTTAACTTCTAATGTGATTTTGGGTGGATCTGTGTTTGAGACAATCATTGTTATGGCTACGTGAATGCTCTTTACAGCTGAACTCTGTAGTATACATAATTAATTTTCCTTTACCTTTTCTTTTCCCTAGAACCATTACTGGCCTTTTTCTGTGTTCTTAATAATGACTGTCTTCCTTTCCTCTCAGAAATATCAGACTGTCTCTCAGTTTCCCTTCTGGAAGAAATCCTTCCTGGAGCCTTCTGAGCTACCTGTCAGGCCTGCCTGCCTTGTGTCTGGAGTCTCCTCTGCCTCTCATCTGTTCTGGGTCACATGATGTCATCTTTCTTTGTGGGCCCCGTAATGTGGCTTTTCTAGTCTTCTGCTTTTCTGAAAAGGCACCCATGGGAGGCAGATTGTCTGAGAACTAGCGTATTTGAAAATGCTTCTCTTTGTTGTTCTGTGCCTTTAAAACATTCCAGTCCGAGGTGTTGCAGGGAGAGCGAGTTGGCAGAAAGCTTGGCGATTAGTAGATACCCACTGTCCCAACCCAACACAGTAATGACCTGCCTCTAGTTGGGTGTCTTTCCAGTTATCGAAGATGCTCACGGAGGGCAGGCTGTGTCTTTCTCACAGTGGTGGCACCTAGCATAGCGTCTGACTCTTGTGTTCAGAACATGTGTCTTAAACCAGAAAGCCTTGATGGTAGTTGGGATATTTGGGGTGCTGGAGTGGATCTTCCTTAGCTATTAGAACCCGAGGACTACCAAGAATAACTATTTTGTTCTCTGTATAATTTTAATTTATTCATTGGGCACCTAATTCTGCTGTTACTGCTCTAACAGGCACATGTACAGGGATCCAGAGCGGAAAGCTTCTCTTCTCAGTGTTTTGCTGATGCTTATGGAGTTTTGTTTTCTTATTTTATTTTAAGGATTCTATTTATTTGAGAGGGCGGGAGAGAGAGAGAGCATGAGGAGGGGCAGAGGGAGAAGCAGACTCCCTGCTGAGCAGGGAGCCTGACTTGGGACTCATTTCCAGGACCTTGAGATGAGATCATGACCTGAGCCCAAGGCAGACGCCTAACCCACTGAGCCACCATCCAGGCTTACCCCAATTTGGGAGTTTCCCTCATGCTTATCCTGGGAGCAGATTAGAAAATGTGTCTTAGAAACTCTTGATTAGAGAATATCTTAAAACCCCTTGAAGTGAGCTGTGGTGTTGTGCCGTGGAACGAGCTCAGGGGTCTCTCTGTCTCTCGCAGGTGGTCACCATGGGCCTCTTCCGCACCATCGCACTGTTTTACCTCGGAAGTTTCGACAGCATAGTGCGTCGCTGCATGATGCAGAGAGCAAAATCAGAAATTGCAGACAAAACTGCCTAATCCTTACCCCTTGGGAAAAGACTGTTTCTAAATAATCTGAACAGCTTGCTGCTAAAAGGGACCCAGTTTTTGGCCTACAGACACGTATGTATTGCTTTTGAATATGTGAGATTGGACCAGTGCTCTTCAGAAACCTGGCTGCGGGTGAGGGGACAGATGTTCAGTTCCAGGCGATCTTATTAATACTATGCAAATATGGAACAGGAGACCATTGATTCTCTGAGACGGAGAGGTGATGGCCCTATGGGAACGAATAGCATGGTGAGCAGGGTAAAGAACATCATTCCAGAATGATCCTTTACATTTTTCTATTTATTCTTTTTTTCTTTTTTCCTCTATTGAGATTAATTCCAGAAATGTATCTTATGATACATGTAAGATGAAGCCTTGGGGCCTTTTTAACCTTCCACGAAAGGCAGTTTATGGGTTACTGGGGCCTTTTTTTTTTTTTTTCAAACATGGTGTATTTTATTTAAGATGAGTCTTACATATTGCTGGAGGGTCTGAATGCATGATAATGTCCCTGACTCACTGTGCTTCTGGTGGAAACTTGTGGCTTCTCTCTCTCTTTGATCCCATAAGAATGCAGGGGGATGAGAGAGGGCAATGCACTGGAAGGGAAGGAAAGAAAGATTTTCCCGTAGGAAAAATAATGCTTTCTTGTCTTCTTTAGACTTGAATGCGTAGAGCACTTTTTTTTTCATTCGTGAGGAAAGGCAGCCTCCTAAAATGTTTTCTGAAGAGAAATAAAACCTTAGAAGCTTAAAAGTTTACAATTTCTTCAACAGCCATGATGACGCGGAGCTCACCCATTAGAGTGTCTTGTCATTCTTTTCATCTCTCCCTCCTATTTTGCTGATACTGCTATAATATTTTTATATATATATAAAAAGACCAGTTAAAATATTTTGACTTGACTTTTTAAATTAATTCATGAATTAAAACAGGTGAAAAAATGAAAAAGTGTGACATTCTTCTCCTAGCATATATGTAGCTTTTAAGAAAGGCTGTGGATTGTATATTTATATTTTCTTCATTAAGAGAAAGATAGGACAAGGCCGATTTTGAAGATACTCATTTTTGAAAGAAAATGATCACCCATTCTTTCTGTGATTCCCACTTAACCCGAGAGCCTTCTCTTCATGCCACATGTTAAGAAAGCCCAGTCATCACACCCAAACATAAGCCCTGGAATCCTCTTGGCCCCGCGAATGCTGTGTTCAGATCACAGGCTCTGTTGCTCAGTTAGTGGATTTCCACAATAAGTGCCTCTGATGAGTTTTGGCCAATGTTTCCTGCTTCATCCTGTCACTGTATGTGTTCTTCTACTTAGGGACAGTCCTCTTCATCATAATGCTATACCCCCTCCTTCTTGCATACACAATATGCATATACTATGCATACAAAAGATAAAAGACCTAAAAATTATAGCAAACCATTTTTTTTGCTCTTGAGTTTTTGAACCTCTTAACTTTGAAATCACTTAATTTTTTAGAAGTAAGATATTATAATGGCTTTAATCCATGGCATCCTTTTAATGATGGCCTGAGAATGGTATATCTTAACACTGACAAAGACAGGAGAGATTATTTAATATATAAGTTGCTTGGAATGACTTCATTGCAGCTTATGGGGGTAGGTTGATGCCATAGTAGTTTCATGAGTCTTTCCGTCTTAAATAGCCATCGTTTGCAAGCTACATTAGGTCATATTTCGCAGCCTCTTAAGATAGAGTAATGGCTGTATTTCCCTAATTCACAGAAAACACATTACTATCTGGATGTTTCTCACTTTTATTTTTTTCTCATGAATGTTCCTTGAATGTTGGCACCTTCTACTGCTGAACTAATAGATAAAAATCTAGTCTAAGGTGGTGTCTCACTTTAATGCAATTAACTATTTTAACCATGGTTATTTCAATATACAGTTCTCAAGGTATCCTCATAGACTGTACTGTCACCTCTAGGTAATCTGCTACCTGGACAAATTTAAGAGCCCCTGTTCTGTGTGGGAAGTAGTATCCCATCCCAGTTGAAGCTCTGGCATGAGAGCAGATTTTGTGTGGATCATAATATCAGGGAATCGGTCTTCTTTGTCAAAGCTGTTAAAGGGCCAAAGTTCCATGACCAAATGTTTTGAAACTAAGGTTTTTTTCCCCTTTCTTCCTCAATTTGATGCCATTATTCACTTGATAATAAAACCTGACTGGAACTGATGTATTATAGTTTTAATTTGCCCATTTCATCAACTATTCATTAATTTTTCTCAAAGAAACACCAGTGGGTTTGATTATAGGTATTGCCCCTGATTCTATGGAGGTGTTTTATAATATTCAGTATATGCCCCATATCACACCTTTCTCCAAATCTAAAAAATTAGGAATTCTGAAGCGCACCTGGCCAGAATGGTTTGAATAAAGGATTATAGACATTTAGCAGCATCACACAAAGATCTGACTTCATCCAAAACATGAAAATATTACAAAGGCAAACTATATTTTTTATCTTTTTTGGTTCAGTTTTTGTACATTTTTTACACTGACTTGTTTTTGTTTTGTTTGCTCAGGGGAGAGAAAAAAAAAACACAAAAAAATCTGAGTCAGATTGTTCAGGAACCTCTTGGCTTTTTTTTTTTTTTTCTTAAGGGGTCATTGATTCAACACTTTGTACTGTACCCAGAAGTGGATATATCTTACCTGTGGAAGAAGGAGTTTAATTACAATTCTGTTGAAATGTTGGCTTTCTGTTTGTGACCAACAACGGTTTATTATGTGAGTGTTGGTTCTGAAGTGCTTGCCTCTGCTGAGTTTGGTTTTACTGTTTTATTGTAGTGTATTTGTGACTGTATTTATTTTAAAATGCCAAACATCATTCATCCATAGAAATTCCAAAATATATTCAAGGACCTTTCATCATTGAAAAAGGTACAAGAAACAATCTTCATTTCATTTTACAAAAACCAAGTCAAGGGAATTGTTCTTTTCTGTATTTTTTGAAATGTAATTTTCACAGCTGAAAAGAAATGAAAAATGGTATTAATCATGCCCTCTTTGCATTGATACTTTTATATGTCCAGTTACAAATCTGTTGGTTAAACCATATATTGTTGGTCCTTGGACCTGAAACATTGAGAGAGCATTTCTAGTATTTAAATGATAAAGCATTTTTGGAAATAGTCTCTTCAATTCAAAGAATTGTATGTCTTTGTCTTTCTAGAAGAAAAAAAATTTTTTTTTTTTTTACTGAGTTCTATCATCAACAACAGATTTAATTTTATTACCTCATGTTCTAATTTAAACATGTCTTACTCACATGAGGACACTTTTAAATATTCATAGTTTTTGACATATGATGCTTTGTATCTTTCTCATGTCCTTAATTCTTAGTAACTCAGCTTTAAGAAGTACGTCCTAACCATAACCTTCCATATTCTGGACTAAATCTTGTGTAGTGCACTACAGTGACAGCAGATTTGATATTTTGAAGAGGAGATAATAGCTATTATATTTTACACTTGCTTGATGGGACAACTCTAAAGACATTTTTAAACTGTAAGAATGCACATGGCTATTTTGATATATATTAGAACTTGTGTTTGCTACTTTAGGAGCTTTTGTGGCAGAATTGTAACCTAATTTTCTTATCTTGTATTTCTGAATCACAACAAAAAATAAATGGGGAACAAGCTTTACAGATTTGAAAATGTATTTTTTTTTTTTTAGAAATTTGCATTTCTTAAGAGTCACTTAAGCAAAACACAGATTTCCTTCCTAATGTTATCCTAACCTTGCATCCTAGACATTGAGAAGGCTTGATTGTGGTCATTTTTTTTGGAACTAATGTTTTCAGAGTAAGTATTTGGTATTCTGAGCCTCAGTTTCAAATACATTCTGTATTTGTGTGACTCAGATATGGGATACATGAGTAAAAGGGTAAGAAAAGCAGAATTTAGTAAAATTTCTTAATGTAAAATTACACTTCATATAAAAACAAGTAGATTTCTCCTACTTTAAACCTGCATATACTAACAATGAAATATCTCTTAGATTCTGAAGGATACCGAAGAACAGTATATAAAATAACATATCATAATCTTAACATTCCTTAATCTTTAAATGGGAAAATTTGGTTTACATTGTGAAGAGATTCTTTGGATATCTTGGTTTGCCAACTTAAGCCTTCTCTAAATTCGAGCACTGTATATAGCATTATTGGCATATGATACATTTTCTATAATTTTTATATTTGGATATTTAAAAAGAAAAAAATTCTTGTGTTCTGATTTTATATCCTCAATTTCCCCTCACAACTTATATTTATTGAGCACCTATGATGAGCTCGGCATCCAGGCCCCCAGGATTACTACTCTGCATAAACAGTTTGTCTCTCCCTGGTGGTGATTACATTTCTTGTTTTCTTCCCTCCCCACTCCTGCATCTCTCTGAAGTCCCTTACAAGTATTCCTGGAGAAAGAGGAACCGCGCCCCATTCCTTTCTTCAGCTTGGGGCCTCTAAATTTTATGCCGCAAATGTTTGAATGTCAGATGCTATTCTAGGCTGGGAATGCACAAAGGAAAAATATAGTCCCTATCCTCAAATAGTTTATTATCTACAGAGAAAAACATATGCCAGAAATTACACTGTGAATCTGACAATAGCTATGATTAAGATATCATAATTAACACTGAAAACCTAACCCGTGCCGGTCACTGTTGTGAGCGCATCATATTGAATTCATCTCAATCATACACTAAACCTCAAGTGGTACTGTTTATATCCCCCTGACACAGAGGGGCATAGGCATAGAGAGGTTGAGTCACTAGCCCAAGGTCACAGCTATGATGCAATGGAGCCCAGATTCAAACCCCTGTATTCTGACTTTAAACTCCTATCTTCTGTATTAACCCTTTTCTGGGGACACAGGTGGGCTCCTAGGACTGCCCAGGGAAGTCAGTTGTGGTGTCACAGGGGAAGAAGTCCTGGAAATGGAACTCAAAGAATGAGTGTGAATTTGCTGCAAGAAGGTTGGGTGCATTTCAGGGAGATGAGCAGATGTGCTAAGGCAAAAGCCATGAGAGATCTTGGTATATTCCAGAAAGCGCAGAGTTAACAGGGCGGCAAGAAGAGAATGTATAAGGAAAAGGTGGTGCCCAGGTGATCGACTTGCACCTGATCATGTCATACAGAGGAGTTGAGATTTTCGCCTCTGAAGAACTTTGAGCAGAAATATAAAATGGCCAGATTTGAGCTGTAAAAAGATCATGCTTCTTCCCCTTGAAACTCAGGGTTTGCTGAGCCCTTGAGCCTTGGAGTAAACCATTCTCATTAGTTGGAAAGATCCCAACTTTAAATACATACTGTTTGGGTTGAGTTGTGTGCCCTCAAAAGATGTTGCCCTCTTAACCCTCAATACCCGTGAACTTGACCTTACTTGGAAATAGGACCTTTATAGATATAACTGAGTTATGATGAGGTTATTTGGCTTCTAATCCAATATGGCAGTGACCTTACAAGAATAGAACACAGAGAGACACAGAGAAAGCCATGTGACAACAGAGGCAGATCAGAGTGATGCGGGTGCATGCCCAGGAACATCAAGGACTGCCAACCACCTCCAGAAGCTAGAAAGAGGCGAGGAGAGATTTTTCCCTGGAGCCTTCAGAGGGAGCATGGCCCATTTGAGACCATGGTTTTGGACTTCATGCCTCCTTAAACTGTAGGAGAATAAATTTCTGTTTCAATCTGCCTAGTTTGTGGTACTTTCTTGTGGCAGCCCTAGGAAACAAAAACATTAACCTTATTTCTCTAAACATGTTCATCAGGAAGTAATATCCGGGAGACCCTGTGCTCTGTGCTAAATCACGTAAGAGAATAAAGGTCATTGCACAGAAGAATGTAAATTCTTTCCCTATTTCCCCACCATACTATGGGGTTTTACATTGTCTGGGTCTATTACTGTAGTTTTGATCCAACTGCAGCAATAACCATTTGAAACATTTAATTCTCTGCTCGTGTTTTATTTCACTTTAGATGCCAGGTCGTGAATTTGAAAGGAAAAATTGCCACAAGGAAATTTCCTGCACTCGTCTTTGTGAACCAGAAGCAAACATGATTTGCCCGCTCTTAAACTCACACAACAGAATGATTCAGCTGCAGTTCATTACCTAGCTTCAAAGGTTGTTGCTTAATTATTCTAAACACTTTTTGAGGTTTAGGATTTACCATAAATTAGTCAAGTAGGTTTCTCTGTTTAAACCAAGGCCTGTTGCTCTAGATTTGGCAAAAGTGCTTCCTTGTGATGACAAGGATGGTTTGAGAGCACATAGTGGACAAATTGGTTGCAGTCATTTCTGTAGCAGAAGACAGGCGCTAGAGCATTAATGAACTGGGAACAGTATTACTGTTAGTAACATTGGCAATTAGTATTATAATATTCTGATAATTACGAACAACAAAGGCAAACCATGGGAAAGCAGGTGACACTATTGCATAAGAGTTCATAATCTTTTTTTTTTTTTAAAGATTTATTTATTTTTTCATGAGAGACAGAGAGAGGGGGACAGAGACCCAGGCAGAGGGAGAAGCAGGCTCCTCATAGGGAAGCCCAATGTGAGACTCGATCCCAGATTCCGGGATCATGACCTGAGCCGAAGGCACGCACCCAACCACTGAGCCACCCAGGCATCCCAAGAGTTCATAATCTATAAACTATGTCAATTATATCTCAGTAAAGCTGGAAATGATAATATAGAAGACGCTTGAAATTGGAAGTCAGTGTTTTGGATTGCTTGGGCAGGCCTGGGGGATATTTTCTTAAGCAGTTTTTTCTTTTTCTTTTTTTTTTTTTTTTTGCAGGTTAAGTGACCTCTATTTGTTCTTCCTCATTTATTTCCACTTTAGTTTGCCTAAATGGTTCCGACGTATTTTATATTTTTAACTCTTTCACCTTATCTGTTAGTTGTCAATTCCCTCTCGATTAATGGTGTTTTTCTACCCTCATTTTATTTTTATTTAATTAAGGATTTTACTTATTTGACAGAGAGAGGGGGAGAGAGCAAGCATAAGCAGGGGGAACAGAGAGAGGGAGACGCAGACTCCCCACCAAGCAGGGAATCCCCGATGTGGGGCGCCATCCCAGGATCCCGGGATCAAGGTATGAGCTGGAGACAGATGCTCCACCCACTGAGCCACGCAGGCGCCCCTCTATCCTCATTTTAGATAAAAAGTTTAATAGTAAGATTTACTACATGCCCATGTGTCCAGATTAGAATAATGTCCTTTTTGAATTTCATGAACTTTGGATGTGTTTATGCTGGTGATGGATGAAGAGAATTTTCTGAATGATACTGTTAAACATCAACCAGTAGGTGGCGAAAACTGGCAATAAAAAGCTTTTTGTTTGGCAGACTGGAGAATAAAGAAGGAAAACACAGGCCTTTCAGGCACTTGATACAACCTCCCTCCCCTGCATCTTATTCTTTTCTCTTCCTGGTGCCACCCTGCTCCTAGGATCCAGCCAGACAAAGCTGGCAGAAGGGTAGTCCATTGGCTCTGAAAAGCCCACGGTGCATACAGGTGGAAGGTGGTTGGAAGGCCTGAGGCACAGATCTAGGATTCAAACCCAGGACTCCTGACTCTGGCCGGGGCTCCCTCCTCTCCCTCCCCAGTACCCAGGGACAGTTAATCCACACACTGCCTACAATACCCCCCCCCCCCCCCGATACTTTAAGGTGGAATCTAATAACCAAGTCTGAACGGAGGAATGGCTTCACTCTTTAGGGTTTAAGAAAATTCAGAACATTCCTGGGAAATATATCCTTAGTCAAGGACCGTAAGGCAGACCTGTCCTGAGAATGGCTGCTGATGGCCAAGATGCCACTGAAAGAGTAATTGTGAGAAAATCTGCTAAGTGAGCCTCTTTGGGAGCCAAGGAGGGGGCAAAATTCAGGAGGCTTTTCTTGCTCTGGGAATGGGGGGGGGGGGATCCATTTCCTTCTAGGGGCCGTCTTTGCAGAAGTACAATTTCTTTCCAGCTCTGCCCTCTCATTTCCTCACATGCTGGGTCTCAGAAGCACTAAGGCTTTCAATTCCTCTTAAGTCATTTTGGGGGGTTTAAGACAAGCTTCTGAGATCCTTAAACTATCATGTTGTGGCATTAGTACAGGTTTCTTTCTTTTCTTTTTTCTTTTTTTCCTTTTTTTTTTTAGTACAGGTTTCTACTCTTTCTGTGAGAACATACCTCTCAGATTAGGGGATGCCCAGTGTCCATCTCCAGGCCAGAACCTGCCTCCCCCCCCCCCCCCCCCCCCCCCCAGGGCCACATCACAGCCATTAGAAAGCAAAAAGGAGCATCTTCCTTCATTCCTTCTTGCCGGGCTAAGAAGTTTGTATGAGGCACCCATTCCCACATGCAAGAGGTTGGCACGTTGGTTGATTGGGTATGATAAATGAAATGAAAATAATTTGTGCTTATTTTGCTTAAGAATGCATGCTTTGATTTCAGACTAGGAATGAGACAAAATAAAGATGGTGTCAGAACATGTTTGTACACATTGCAGTGCTCATTTGTCACGTCTCTATGAGCACTATAATCCGGCATCCGTATATATTTGTATTTGAGCCCTATTAGGTAAGCTGTCCTGCTTTTAGCAAACATTTTTTTTTCTTGGCACTCTGTTTGTCAAAGACTTTCTGAGGTGAAAAATAGTTAAACACGCACAACTTGTTTGCCCTCTTGTGCACTTCTCCTAGGGGCTATTCGAGCAGATGAATTAAAGAATGTGTGTGCTTGTGTGTACAATAGATGTGTGTATGGCGTGTGTGTGTGTGGACGAGAAGGTGCAGCCCCCAGCACCCGCTGCTAGGGGACCCCGCGGGCCTTGGGAAGCCCACCCACGCCGGTTAGGACCGTGGGCCTGAAGGCGCCGAGCAGACCCCCAGCGTCCAGCCGCAGCCTAGCGCCAGGACCCTCGGGGGCAGAGGACAAACATGGACTTAGCCGTTTGCAAGCCCTTGACATCCCCGCCTCGCCCCTCCCGGCCCGCGCAGAGCTGTGTCCGGCCCTGGGCACGGATGGCGTCTCCAGGGCGGGCGCTGCGCCCGCACACCTGGGACGCGACTTGCGAGTGAACCCGGCGCTCGCCGGGGGCTTCCCTGGCCCGTCCCCGGCCCGTCCCCGGCCCGCCCCGCCGGAGGGCATCGCCCGGCGCCCCCGCTCGGGGCCGGCGTGGGCCTGGGTCTCCGCCCGGCAGCTGCCGGCAGCCGGCACCGCGATGTGTGCACACGCACACGCACACGCGCACGCACACGCGGCCCGAGGGGTCGGCGCGGCTCCCGCGCGCAGCAGTGCCCCGGGCGCGCCCGCCCCTCGCAGGCCCGAGGAGGCCCCTCGCACACCCACCGCGCCGCGGCCGCGCGGGAGGCCTGCGCCGCCCGCGCCACCCACCGGCCGGGCCCGGCGAGCGAGCGGGCGGGCGGGCGGGGCTGGCGGGCGGGGGCGTCCCGGGCGCGCCCTCCCCGGCCGCGGGCCTGCGCGCCATGTGTCCTCGGCGGGGCGCGCGCCGCTCCCGGCCCGGCCGCGGCTCCTTTAACCCGGGAAGGCGAGCGCGGCGGCGGGGCGGCGGGCGGCGGGCGGCGGGCGGCGGGCGGCTCCGAGGAGGGCTCTTTCTTTCTTCTTTTTTTGAATGAACCGTGTGACGTACGTACAGGAAACCAGTCGCTCAGAGAGAATGAAGTAAGAGGCCAGGCCCCCCCGCCCGCCCCGCGCCCGCCCCCTTCCTCCCCGCCCCCGCCCCCGCCCCCGCCCCCGCCGCGCTCCCGCCTGCCGCTCCCGGTTTCCCCGCCGAGCCGCCCGCCGCCGCCGCCGCCGCCGCTGCCTGCGAAGGTGCCGGGCGCCGGGCCCTCCCCGCCGGCGCGGCCGTCATCGCCCGGAGCGGGAGCGGGCGCGGGCGCGGGAGCGGGAGCGCGGCGGGAGCGCGGAGGGGGCGGCCGCCGCCGGCGCCGCGGCGCAGGAGCAGGAGGAGGAGAAAGGGTGCGCGGCCCGGAGGCGGGGTGCGCCGGTGGGGTGCAGCGGAAGAGGGGGTCCAGGGGGGAGAACTTCGTAGCAGTCATCCTTTTTAGGAAAAGAGGGAAAAAATAAAGCCCTCCCCCGCCCGCGCCTCCTCCCCACCCCTCGCCGCACCACACACGGCGCGGGCTGCTGGCGCTCGGCACCCGCGGCCCCGGCGCGTCCCGCCCTCCTCTCGGGCGGCTTTTCGGAGGAGGCGGTCGCCGCTCGGAGTTGGATCGGAAGAGGGCTCCGGTCCCCGCCTGCCTCCCGCGGAGGAGCCAAGCGGTCCCGCGGGCCGAGATCCATGTCGGTGCCCGCGCGCGGCTGTGCGTGTGTGAATTGCCAGGAGGGGGGAGACCACCGGACTCGTGCACACGCCGGGCTGGACGTTGCGATTCATCTGCCGCCGCCGCCGCCGCCGCCTTTCCCCCTCGTGCTCCTGAGCTCTCCGGTTGGGATTCCGACGGATTGACATTTCTGTGAAGCAGAAGTCCGGGGACCAAACTGGAAATTCTCCTGATTTTTTTTTTTTTTTCCTTCCCCCTTCCCTCCCCCAACTCCTGGTTTCATTCGGAAGTTTCAGAGCAGCCACAACCGGAGAGTCCCGAAGATTGGTGGAATCTTTTGCCTTATGCATTTGTTTTGTTTTCACAAAAAAAAAAAAAAAGGGAAACTTGACAGAGAGGATCATGCTGTCCTTAAAAAATACAAGTAAGTTCTCTGCACAGGAAATCGGTCTAGTGTAACTTTCCGTGGAAACATTTGCGATTTTTCACTTGAGGTGCATTCGAGTTAAGTCTAATTTCCAGGCAGTTTGATACATTTCTTTTAAGCCGTGTGACCTGTAGTGTGTGTCTGTGCCCTGCTTTTTCCCCCCTCCCGGTGTATGAAGGAAAATGCACCTGATTCTGACATAGTTTTCTTTTTGACCTTTCAGCATCGCAGAGGAAGTAGACTGATACTAACAGTAATTAATAATCATGTGCCTCGTGAAATAAAGATCCGAAAGGAGTTTAAGTAAAAATTTCCTGCATCTCATGCCAAGAGGGAAACACCAGAATCAAGTGTTCCGCGTGACTGAAGACACCCCCTCATCCAAGAATGCAAAGCACATCCAATAAAATAGCTGGATTATAACGATTCCTTCCTTCGGGGCCGCGGGGCGGGAGCAGGGGCGAGAGGTGCTGCTGGTACCCGGCTGCTCGTGCCCCGGGGAAGGATGGCGCACGCTGGGCGAACAGGGTACGATAACCGGGAGATAGTGATGAAGTACATCCACTACAAGCTGTCGCAGAGGGGCTACGAGTGGGACGCGGGAGAGGCGGGCGCCGCGCCCCCGGGGGCCGCCCCCGCGCCGGGCATCTCCGCCTCGCAGCCCGGCCGCGCCCCCGCGCCCGCCAGGACCTCGCCGCCCCCGCCCCCCGCCGCCCCCGCCGCCGCCGCCGCCGCCGCCGCCGCGGGCCCCGCGCCCAGCCCCGTGCCACCTGTGGTCCACCTGACCCTGCGCCAGGCCGGCGACGACTTCTCCCGCCGCTACCGCCGCGACTTCGCCGAGATGTCCAGCCAGCTGCACCTGACGCCCTTCACCGCGAGGGGACGCTTTGCCACGGTGGTGGAGGAGCTCTTCAGGGATGGGGTGAACTGGGGGAGGATCGTGGCCTTCTTTGAGTTCGGTGGGGTCATGTGTGTGGAGAGCGTCAACCGGGAGATGTCGCCCCTGGTGGACAACATCGCCCTGTGGATGACTGAGTACCTGAACCGGCATCTGCACACCTGGATCCAGGACAACGGAGGCTGGGTAGGTGCACGTCTGCTTGAATGGGAGTCTGGGCTGGATGTTTCAGAGCTGAGGCTCAGAACCCCTGGTTGGAGTGTGGGGGGGCCCTCGGCCCCATGGGGCTGGTGAGCCCGGGAAGAGCAGTCGGGTTGCCCTCCCCGCTGCCCTACCTCTTGCCCCGGCCGCAGCGCTCCCGGCCGGCTCTGTTGTGGATGATTTCTTCTGGCCCAGAGTGTTTTCCTTACTTGCCAGCCGTGGAGGGTTAAGGATCCAGCATTTGCTATCCAGTGGGATCTGGGGATAAATGGTATCCCTTCGGGCTTTGTCAAACTGGAGGTCCAGGGATCCTCCTCCAACCCCCAATCCCACCCCCACCCTCACCCCCACGGCCGCCCCCTGGACTACCGATGACCCAGACTCCAGGTCAGGTTAGGTTGGCAATCGGCTTCTTAAACTAAGTTCCACACACCCCCGCCCCCAACCGTGGGGTTCTTATTTATACTGCAATTTGTGAACTACCCAATTAGAAGAAGACTTCACCAGAGGACCAAAGGCATGCCTTTTCTGACTCACTGGGTGGGATCTACCCAAAGAGGAAATGCAGTGTAGCCCCTTTCCCTGGAAAACATAGAAGTGTTTGCAAAGAGGTAAGTTGACTTTCCGAGAGTCCGAGGACTCCATCCTGTGGGGTGTGGCACATGAGTTCCCTGTGGGCGTGGCTGAGTGTCTTGAAGAACTTTGGGGCTGTGGATACTTCATCTCATCAGTGACATAATTTGCCCTGGCTGCAGACTTTGTGTTCTGTTTCTGTACCTGGTGTATGATTTGGAAGTTTATGGTAATTATAGTATCTTTTGCTTTTCGCCACCTAGAGTCCACATCCTTTGATGGTCTCCTCTGCTGAAAAAACTTGCGTCTACAGTGTCTATATAAAGCATAGAAGCATTGATTCTCATCTGTGGATTCTCTCATGCTCTGACTTTAGTTGTAGTGATCGATGCCTGTAGCTTCGAAGAGCATCTGCGAGGTGTTTTGTTTTGTTTTTTTTGTTGTTTTTTTTTTTTTTTCTGGTGCTCTGTAGAGCTTCCATCACGTTACCATAAAGTTATTTTTGTGTGTGTGATTCTTTGGGGGAGGGGGTCCAGATCCTAAAACTGAAGAGTTGTATTTGAGATCTGCATCTGATCTATAAAGTTATTAATTTATGGAAAAGTAAAAGAGAAATCTTGTCTGAAAGTTTTTCAGGCATTTTGTTTTAATTTGAAGAATTATTTTTGAAAAAGGGTGCAACACGGTGCTTCCTTGTATAGTCTCTAGGGAGAATGAATGATGCTTTTATTTTATAGGGCCTTCCAGGAGCACAAAGCCTAGAAATGACTACAAGTGGATTCAATTTCAAGAAGCACATTACATATTTTACTACAGTTTACAAGTGTGCTAATATTAAGGCCAAGAAAAAGGAGAAAAAGCCAAGAAAGTAGATGGCTGACATGAAAATCTGATCCTACTTGATCAAAGTTAACAAAATTTTGATGCCACTGTTCAGTGTTTAAAAGTACAATATCCCCATTTAAATTTCTAACACTTAAAATGCTCTTCGTGAATCTTTTTTTTTTTTTTTTTTCAAGATCCCATATTGTCAGATCTTTAGTATTTCTGGAAGAATTCACTAAAGGGTAAAAGAATATTTTTGTTAAATATTTGGTTAAGTAGGTGTTTTATTTAACCACCATAACCACCATAACCAAACAGGTAGAGGTTTCCAGGCTCCAAGACCAAAGTAAAACTCATTTGACAGTTCTACTATTTCATATTTTTATGAAAAAATATTTCAAGATTTTCTTTCTCGTTGAAAGAAATCCAAGGTGGTAACTGTCATCTGTTAAGAAATTTAATAAAAAGATAAGAAACAGACATGTGTTTATGGATAGACATTAAAATATAACCTTGGTCTTTGTTTTGTTGCATTGTACGGTGTTAACGTCTCATGCGAAGGAGTTTTCTTTTTAGATGAAAAAACTCTTTTTAACTCACTTTCAAAATAGTGTCTTCAAAATAGTAGAGCCTATCTTTGTGGTCAACAGGTATCTGAGATTGATAAATGTAGAGGCTATATTTTATGATGCCAAATCACAATGACACATCGTAGAACACGATAAAGAATTTTTTGACAAAACCTCTCACTGCAAAAATAAATCATATAGGGGCACAAATAGCTGATGGTAAAATGTGTAGTTTGCAGAACAACATATAGATGGATGACTATATAGGAAGACAAAGGAATTTGGCCAAAAAAGTATGTATCAGGAAATGTAATCACAAATGGATACTTTGGAATAAAAGTGGTAGCAGTTGAGAGTTATAAATGATTTACCTGTTCTTTCAAATGGGCACGACTAATCTAAATGTCTAGTATGGCATGTGGACAGATTTTCCCCCCAAATTTGCTCCAGTCAGGGTTGCATCTCTAATACTGTGTTGCATCTTATAGCATAAAGTACTCAATGCCAGTGGTCAAGTTTCAGGAGAGCACTAGTCACTTAATGACTTGTGTGGCTTCTAGGACTCAGTGGATCAGCTCATCTACTGCATATATAATAATGGGCGCTTAGATTTGAAGTCACTTTTTTCTTTGCTGATGTTGATAGAAATCAGACTCCTGAGATTAAGGAAAACTGGTTGTATTCCATAATCCATAGCTTGGAGAAAGCGGCGTCTTAGAATGACAGGCGTCTGAGGGATAGTCCCAGAAGCCTACAAATTAAATAAAGACTAAAGAAGAAACTGGGTTAGAATGGAGTATGGCTTTATTTCTAAGTTCGAATAAGGCATTGTGAAGGAAGCAGGACAGAGGGAGTACAAGACAGCCTTAGTTCTAGGAAATGTCTGAGACCCTGCTACTCCAAGTGTGGTTCACAGACCAGCAGCAGGGGCATCACATGAGAGCTTCTTAGAGATGCACGATCTCACGTTCCACCCCATAGCTAATGAGTCTGAATTTGTGGTTCTTAGGAGATACAGGTTTTTAGGCATGTTGGAGATGTTGACTATTACCTGCTGTTGGTTCCTGGGGCCATCTTTTAAGAAGAATGACAGTCTGTGGTGGGTCCTCCAGTAGCCCATTGATTCCAGTGGTCTCAGAGGTTTCTAATATTACCATACTGAATATTTACCAGTTGTTCACTAGTATGATATGATCCTTGGATGAAATAAATTGGAATGAAAGAGAGGAGATAAATTATTGTAAACTCCGTCTTCCCAAGAATGTTTTTCAAGGTAGCTAATACAGTTTGTATTGGCATTATTGATTCCAATAAAGTAACACAGCTTTTCTATTCCAATTAAAGGCAAGAGACTTAGCTCTTTAGATAGCTCCATTAGTTATTATTTTATCCCCTCATAACAAGGTTTGAGTTCTGTAGAGATGCCTTGAGTGAGAGTGCTTCAAGGCAAAGGGGCTCTTGTAGGCAAAGGGTTGAGATACGGGGAAGCTGATGGTGAGTGGAATTGGTAGTTCCCCCCAAGCTGAGCAATGGGATGACATTCAGCTTCATGTCTCAGAAGAGAGTGAGGTGTGGGCTATTAAAAGAAAGGGAAGCCTTAAATAAGAGATTAGCTTCATTCTGTTGATGAGATGGTGTCATGACTTTTCTTTTCTTTTCTTTTCTTTCTTTTCTTTTCTTTTCTTTTCTTTTCTTTTCTTTTCTTTTCTTTTCTTTTCTTTTCTTTTCTTTTCTTTTCTTTTTTTCTTTTCTTTCTCTTTCTTTCGTCTTTTGGTCTTTTGGTCTTTGTGGTTTAGGAAGACAGGAACTTACTTCTCCACATCCAGTAGAGGTTAGCTTCCTTTTTACTAGTTGGTCAGCAAGAGTTTCTGTCTTCTGTTGGCAGTCCAGACCCACCAAATATACTTGATTAACTGGAAAGCAGCACCATTCTCATGCTTGTGTACGAAATACGTGAAAAAGCATCATTTTCCTAGCGGCCAAGTATCAGCTGCTCATGGCCAGTTTTGGCAGCAAAATGATAGGGATTAAAAATAGTCTGAAGATGATCCAGTCTTCAATAGTACATTTGATGATGAACTTTCCTTGGGAAAGTGCATCTTTCTGCCTGCGAAGAATCACATGACGCCCTGCAATAATTTATTCTGTAGAAAAAAACACACATAGTCTCCCCTAGAGTTTGCAAGTCACGTGCTGTTGAGTGATTATATTTGTGGACCTTTGTAAACTGTTACAATTCACTTAGTTCCCTTTTCTGTTTTAAGGTTTTCATTGCTATTCAATGTTGGTTGCAAACATGGCTTTTCTTTTGTGCATCCTGTTACTTTTAGCCGTGCTTTCTAGCGAGAGCTGGTTGGTCTTTTTAGCAATCCTTAATTGAGCTGGTACCCTTCAGATTGCTTAAATGTCATTAGGCCACACAGCACACCAGGTAACAGAAAGCCACAGGTTTGTTTGGCGCGCGTGTGTGTGTGTGTTTAAAGTAAACTCTTACAGTTTTCCCTTATCTCTACTTCTAGTCCCAGTCAGCTGTTTGGAGGGATGATAAACTCACCCGTTAGGCAGGTGTGTGGGTGCTGTGTGTCGCTCCTGCTCAGCTCTCCCCATGCCCATTTCTGAGGTCACTCATCGTGTCTTAGCAATAGTTGAGCAAAGCAATACCTCAGCACAAATGTGTTTGTGCTGGAAAAACAACACTGTCTTTGTAGTGTACAAGTAGAAAGGTTCCCCCCAGAGATATATTGTATTTGAGGTTCAAAGGTTCTGTTAAACCTTTTTAAGGTAATCTAATATCACCTTATTCAGGTATAGCTATAACCTTGCAAGCCTTTCCCCCAGCTACCTACAGGAGACCACTCAGTGAATTTACTTCACTATGAAGCGTCTCTTTCATTCTTCTTGGTTTGATTCAGACAATATTAGTGTTTGACATCTCAATAGGATCAATGATGAAAATCCATCCAAGGACTGAGACAGTTGTTTGACAGACATTATTGCAAGTCTTTATGTGCCTGGTTCTGGGTTTGGTTGGGGACACAAGAAAGGGAGCTTTACCCTGCTTTGTGTGACCTCACAGGCTGACGTTGTAGGTGTCTAAGTAAACTCATAGTACATGCAGCCTGATAAGCATGATCCTAGGTTCTCAGATTTAGAGAGAAAAAGGAAGAAAAAAAAAAAAACTAAGTATATATTATTTTGCATACATTTCTAACTTTGTCTAAAAAAGTTGCTTCTAACCATATGGCTGTTCATGTGTGCATTAGGTCTTATTTAAATAGGAGAAATGTAGATAATTTAAAAAATACTGTACAATACTGACACACTTTTAAGAGAACTGAAAGGCAAGGGGAGTTCCCTTGTTAAATATTTATCCCTGAAGCCCTCTTAATACACATTAAGAAGACTTAATAAACACCTGTCTTCATTTTTTAAAAAGTATTTCATTCTTTGTATGTAAAAGACAATCAAGGCTTTGAATAGGATGATTAGAATAACTTAATTTGAAGAACTATCTTTCTTAAATCATCCTTGCATACAGAAAAATACAAGTTGATTTTGCACAGAACAGGGGCTCTTCCTCTGGGAGAGTTAAAAAACAAAAAAGCTTTTGTTTTCTTTTGTTTTAGGTCATAGGACTGTTTCGATTATTAAGAGGCTTCTCTTCCAAAACTCTGTTTATAGAAATTTCCAGTCCACTGTAGCATCTGTGTTCCTGAAGGGCAGGTGTTAGTTATACTGTCTAACTGCTTGCACTCCTGGTCCTCTTTCTTTAAATGGAGATTGTAAAACTTTTTGAAATGACAACAAAGCCTTTTTCATTTTAATATTTGTTCTGATATATACTCGATTCTATAGTGCCAACGTTGTTTCTCTGCTTTTTATTTGCCAGACAAAAGATAAACCCAGCTGTCCTTCAGTAAGAATGATGACTGAATGATTGTTTCTATCTCTCCAAAGCCATTTGGGCTTTCTCAGGGGGACCCTGGCTCGTGACTGTCCCTTACCTGCCCATCATCCCGGCACTGGGCAACCTCCTGGATGTAGCTCCTTCTGCCCTCCCAACACGCACAGGGTAGGATTCACCTGAGCAAAGAACACTATGTCTCCATACCAGCAAGAGGGAGCGGAAAACACTGTGGCGAGAGCTAGAATAGAACCTCCACTCACATCTTGTCACAAGGAGCTGGGCAAGGCTCAGTTCTGTCAACAGATACGATGCTTTCCCCAGAGGTCATGAATTGCAATCACGCACAGGATAAAGGATAGAATCTGCCAGCAGAACTTTTATTTGCTCTGATCTGTGCAGTGTGAGATGAGAGGGGTTATACTCTAGCCATAGATAAGTTTTGTCTAACTTAATTAAAATAACTTCTATTCGAGACTACTTCCCCAACTACCCCTTAAGCGTGTTTGAAAGGGAATGTCCCTGCTATGCTGGTGTGACCATTTATAGCACTATACCAAGAGCTACTTGGGTGATTTTCTTGGGCAATTGGCAGGATTCTGTGAGAAACTTCTCTACAGAACATGGACCTCTTTTCCGCATGACACATGGAACATGCACTTCACTAGGAGACTGTTTGGAAAATTTTGTTTTCATCCTGCTCCTCGTTTTGCCCTCGGAATGTCAGGGATAGAGCCATATTCCATTTATAGTTAATAATCAGCTCATCAGCTCTCTGGGGCTTCAACATAATGAGTCAGAAACTTATGACTGACCCCACTCTCCTCTTTACTATGCCTCCTGAAAGCAATCTGAGGACCCACTGTGTCAAGTGAAGCTTTACTATTTCAATGGAGATTTTTCCATTGAGACTAATGCAGCTTTCTTGTGACAGTTCCAATTACTATATTTCTCTCTTTTTAACTGTCTTCTCTTAAGCTGTGGAAGTATCTAGAGTTTGTGACTTAGGATGCTTAGAGTACCAAACAAGGATCAACGTTGCAGGCTATCTCTTCTTGACTGTTTCCATCTCTTCTTGGTTGAGAATGAAGATTGCTTTAGCTGCACAACACCATGAATGTTGTATCTATGTAGTAACTCTGAAATTAAATTTCAGCCAGATAGTCCATTCAGGTGCATTTGAATTTTCCAGGAGAATCTGGAACAGATACTTAGTACTCTTAATTCACTACCTATTTGCTATATATATTATCCTCCTGCAATTGGAATAAAATTAACTGCACATTATATCATCAGCTTTAGAGATTATTTTATCCCTTAAGAAAAAAAAAAAAAAGGAAGTCCATAAGTGATGCCAGTTGGCACTTTTGAGTCTAAATTTTCAGGACTATCTCCTAGTCATTTCCCTTATGAATTCCTGCTAGCATATCTCTCTCTTTCTTGGTCTCTTGTTTAAAACTGAAAGCTTTTAGAGGTGGATTTGAGTTTTTGTAATAACAAAATTATAAGTATAGTGAAGCAGAGCCACTTACTAAATATTTAAAGTGACCGTAAAAGAAGGAAACGGTATGAAGACGTCTTATCAAGGCAAACAAGCAATTGTTCTTAAAACTGAACTCACAAAGGGCAGGGATGGAAACAAAAAGAATTATGAAGATCTTGTGATGTCACATATCATGCACCTTAATGTTTTCCCTTGAAAACAAATTTACTGAGGGCTTACTATGTGCAAGGCTCTCTGCCACGTTTTAGTTGAGTAAAAAAGTGTGTAAGACCATCTTTGCCTTCAAGGAACTTACCAACCATTAGTGGGACTAAAAAGATGTAAATTGCTGTAGTCTCTGCCACTCTTTAGTGGATGGAGAGATCTGGCCCAGGATATGGAAGAGTTTCATGCAGGAGGGAGTAGGTAGGAGATGTGAGGAGAGGACATTTAGATAACTGGGCTGGAGAAATTAGAGCAGACAGGAATGTATGAGGCGCAATTGAGCAATAATGGGAATAGTAGAGTGACTTGGTGGAGGCATAGAGATCTTTCACAAGGTATGGCCAGGTCCTAAGTTGAGAGCTTTGTATTTAACTTGGTAGATGTTGAAAGGATAGTGGAAAGTGTTCTGAGGCAAGACAGGATGTGCAGGGTTGCAGAAGATTGCTGGATGGGGGTTTGAATCATGGTGGCAGAGTGGGGAATGGAAAAGATGGGGCAGATGCGGGGGGACGGTACCGAAGGGGAACCAAAGGACTGAGAACAGATTGAAGAAGCAGAAGACTGAAGCCTGAAACCCAGCTGGTTCAAGAGAGATCTTGTTCTCAAGAGAAAGAGGAAAGATAAGAACAGTTGCTGTTTTGTATGGGTAAATGTGATGAAGTTAATTTTGGACATTTGCAACTTGAGTTTCCAGGAGGATTTCTAAGTGGAAATGCCCAACAGCAGTTGGCTTTAAGGATCTGGAGCTCAAGAGAGAATTTGGGGCAAGAATACAATATGCCATTCCCCCCAAATTGGGTAGGTTTTCTATTCTTGCATTTCCAAAAGTGGTCCTAACTGCCCTTGCTGGTTCCATACTGCTTTCCTTCCAAAGTCCTCTGTAGACTTCCACGGATTGGACTGAGGGGATTTACTTGGGAATTAACTGTTCAAAGCATGACCTGCCTACTTAAACCATAATTCAACTTGAGTCAAGTGAGTATTGTCCCAGTATCCTAATAACAACCACCATTTATAGAGATGTTGTAAAATTGAAATGTTCTCCTTCGGGGTGGTACTGCATCAGTTAGTAAAATATTTCTCCTATTCTATTTAACCTGTGTCTCACAGAGTAGATTGTATGTATGCACAGTCATTGAATGAATTAATGAATAAAATTGATTGAATGAATGAATTAATAGAAGATTATGGAAGAGGCACTTTGAGCATCTAACTCATCCTAACCAACTAAAGTTCTCCTACTCTCCTTCCTAGAGAGTTTGTCTATGTGTTCCAAATGTCCCATGTCACAGATTCATGACTACTTAATAGAAAACAAAATAGAAAAATACCTATTGAGTGTTTTGATTTCAGTGCTCATCACTGAATTGAAAAAGTATGTCAAAAAAAAAAAAAAGTATGTCATTCGTACGCGAAGAGAAGTCTTGATTGTGCTTTACATTAAATGTTTGACGTTAATAAAGTCTTTAGTGCTAACGTTAGATAGGAGGCGATGGGTTGTCACAGTATATTGTTTATACACGAATGTGCACAGTCTGTCTATATGTGTTTAGCTGCTCCCAGACGGTTCAAATCTCAAGCCCAGTGGAAGTCTTGATGTCTGAGATTTTCATCACCTTATCATTAAAGGAATCAGGGCTTGTCCAGGGTTCTCACAGTGGGAACAAGGTGGCTCCCCCCTAGTTAGTGTTGTCGGTCAATATAAAAGAACTACAGCATAAAAGTCATAGGGATAAATGATCCTCTCGTTCTTCTCCCACAAAAACAGGCAGCCAGTTGAAGGTGGAAGTCAGGAGAACTCAGTGTTCCCAGAGATGAGAGAACCTAAGATTTTATTTCTCCAGACACTGATACCCAAGAAGACCACCAGGGGTGTCATGGATATAACCACTGGCCTGGCAGCCTTGACTAAATTCTCTATTGCTTGAAGCAAGAATCACAGCCTTTCTGTGGTTTTAAGAACTGGTGGAATTTGTATTTTAAGAACCCTCATCCCTTGGCATGAAGCAAACTCAAAGCATTATTGCTCATCATTTGTCATCTGTTTGAGAAAGATCGTATGATTTGTTTACTTGTAATGAAGCTTGACCATACTTCTCCAGGGGCTTTTTAAAAAGAAGGATGTGTCAGCTTGCAGATTTGTCCCCATGAATGAAACCACAAGCAAATTCTCTTCTCTCTCCCATCCTCCCTCGTTTCTTTAGTGACCATCTGTGCATTATGTTACCATTGCCAGACCCTCTTCAAGTGGCTTATCTATGAGTGAATTCAGAAACTTCAAATTATAAAGGACACCCAGATAATTGGCCTGTTCTCCAAAGTATGTGTCCCCTGTGCTGCTGCCAGATTCCTTCTTAATGAATACATCCAGTGACAGTGGGATTCTTGAGCTTGTCCGTATCCGTGAGAAAATGAGCTTCCCTGCTTTGTAACAGCTTGTGGCTCGGGGAAAAAAAATGACAGCCATTGCACAAGTCTCCTTTGAAAGTCGTCTTCTTTCCCATAAATGATACTTTGAGAACACACTTAAGGGGTTATTAGTTTTCTATTTCATGCTTGGCCTGTGTGTGAGAATAACACCAGCTGTCACTGCAAATCAGTAGCTAAACACGCTTTGTCTGGTTAATGTGAGCATTTAATATTTGGCTCAATTAAAAATTAACTGATGAAAGTACATGTCAAATGGAAATCGAAAATACCTTTGTAAGGAATATTGAAAGGGCATGACCAATGAGGAAATTAGTGGTTTTAAAATGTGGAGACTTTGGGGAAATTTAGAGTCGAGACACTTGACTCTTCCTTCAGACCTCTCTACCTGTTTGATACTGAAAAGGATGCCCTCATTCTTACTATGAAGGACCCAGTTGCATCTCTATGTTTTCTACAGAGTTACTACAGTGTTGTGTTTTGTTTTGTTTTGTGCTGGAGCATACAATTAAAGCACACAGAACAGGAGATCGGTTATTCATTTGTCCCACACATTTTTTTTTTTTTTTTTAATTAAGCACATGCTATAGGCCAGGCCCTGGGGAAGTACATGGTGGGAACAAGATAGGGCTCACAGTCTGTGGGGTGGAGATCTTCACACAGCAACTGTAGTGGAGTCTGGGTAGAGCTAGGAAACATACAACCATAGTAGCAGCGTTTATCAGAGTCAAGGAAGTCTTCCCAGGAAAGTCCTTCCCAGGAAAGGAAGCCTGAAGGATCAGTGGGAGCTAATGTAGAGAAGTAGGAAGGAGGAACAAAGTGTGGCGAGCAGAAAGGACCTGTGGATCAAAGGCCAGGGGCCCAAGGAGTCCAGCCTGGCTGGAGGGAGGAGTGCAAGGGGGCAGGTCAGAAAGGCAATGCGGGATATGTGCCCCCGTCCAGCGGTTTGTTCTAGAAAGGTCCTGCCATGAATGAGACTGGGAGAGGCTAAATGAGCAGGAGACCATGTGCCTGACCTACCTAGAGGAACGGTAGTGGGGACATCGAGAAACTGATAACCTTAAGCAATGGCTAGGACTAGAAGGGAGAGATTTTTATTTAGGAAGATGTAGTGATGATGGACTGAATGCTTCAGAACCTGGCTCATTTCTTCTCCAATTACAGTGCTCTTTTTCCATAATCATTCTGAAAAGACTGGTCCTCGTTGTAGCTGTAGATCCATACATATATATATATTTTTTTTCTTATTTCCCGTTCGTTTACATTAACACTGCCGGGTTGGAAATTTTATGTTGTTAGAATTCACATTGTAATAAATCCTCATCGACAACCAGTTAAGAAAAGTGTATTTTTTGGTTTTTGTTTTGTTTTTTTAAGAAAAGTATATTTGAAGAAAGAAAGAATTCCGTTTTGAAAGGCAGTTTGCATAGACGTTTCCTCCTCGTGAAAAAAATCACAACAGTGGGATCTCACCTGGGCAGAGGATTTTAAAGTTTCCAAAGGCATTCCGTGTCTGTTGGTGCCCTTGGTCTTCATGATGACCCTAGGTAAGGCAGGTATTATATTCCCACTTCTCTCTGCCTTCCTCTGCCCACACCCTTTGTGTCATTTGTTTATTCCCATGCAAGGAGAAAAGCGCCTGAGAAAGCTGTGTGAGAGCCAGTAAGTCCAAAGGAGCTGGTATTCATTCCCAGACTCAGAGTCTAGTGGATATTTCTTTACACTGTGCTGCTTCTCAGGGTATGTTTTCACAAGGACACTAGATTCCTCAATAGAAACTTAATCAAGTATATCTAATTTTGAAAAATAGTATCCTCCACTGCTTTTTATCTCAGGAAATGTCCGGAAAATTAAAAATATAGTCTTTTGTTTCACGTTATTTTCCCTCCTTTGATTTGGCTTTTGGAGGGTGTTTTGTGTTTATGGCAGGGGGGCATCTAACCTCTTGCCATCTGATGCTCACCCATTTGCTCAAGACCCTGTGGGTGTGCTTGAGAGCTGGGCAGTCTTGAGCAGGTAACTCCTCCAAGGGGAAAGTAGAATGAGGGACAGGACAGTTCTCAAAACTCAGCGTGAGGGTTCTGGGCAACAGCAGGGCAGGCAAAATTATGTGAATATAGATGATCATTTTGATTGTTCGGGGTCTAACTAGGAATGCACGTTTTTTATTAACTTTTAAAGTTGGCCTCTTCTCTTTAGGTAAGCAACATAAACTTGGCATAAGCGTTAAACATAAAAGCGTTAAAGCACTTTTTGAATTTAAAAAGTGGTGGAGCCTTCATCAGTAAGATTCCCAGAGTGTCTAAAGGGCATGTGGCTATTTTAGTTCAACCTCATTTATTCAACAAATATTTAGAAGAGCGCTGGAGCTGTAACAGAAAACATGGCAGTCAAGAACTGTCTCTCCTACCTCCCATGAATCAAACATGGTGAGGAAGTTAGAACATAAAGGGGCAAATAATTAACCATAGAAGAAGTACAATATAACAGAAAGGAGACAGTTTGATACAGGATGGTTGGTGGGGCTTCTTAACTCTTAAATGAGTTCTAGGGATCTTCTAGTAGTATTGCAGATCACACAGAGGAGGTTAAATGGCTTTTTAAAGTTAACAGCTGAAAACATAAATGTTCTACCTTAAAATTAGTGTGTGTCTTAGTATAACACAGCCCATAGGTCAGTTTAAGATGGTTTACCATGCACAATATGGGGTTTAAAAAAACTTCCATTTTTAGCTAAAATGTTTGGGGCATTTTCCCCCCCTTCTCCCTACTGATCTTTTCATCTCCCCCATTTCCACATATCACAACACTGCTCAGTGGCCCCAGTCACTGAAAGTTGGGAGGAAGGAAGGAATTGATCGAACCCCAACACGTGCTAGACTCTGGGCTTGACGCTGTTATGGATAGGAGATAATTTAACCCCCACAACCTCTTCTGAGGGTAGGAAGTAGAATTATAGATTGAGGAAGCAGAGATTTTGCAAAATCAAGGAATTTTGCACAGTAAGAGGCAAAAGTAGATCCTTTTTTAGGCAATCCAAGTGGTCATGGATGTCCTCTAAAACTTCAAGATTTTTGTTGTTGTTGTTTTTAATCTAAGAGACCTATTAAAAAGTAACAATTTGATGCATGTGACTGTTTGGTTCCTTTTGTGTTTCCTTAGGAAGCCAGTTAGTCATCTTTATTTTAGTAACAAGGAGGTAAAATCTTTCATAACATGAACTTTCAAAAGTTCTTTCATAGCTGAAGAGAAGAGATAGAGAAATGTTTTGTTTCTGTCTCTCTCCTCATTGGCTCCAACGGGTCTTTGTAAATAGCCTTTGAAAAATAAGTGGTAGTCACTGTTTTATACCAAGACCAGACACCTGATTCAGAAGCTGTCCCAGGGGTCAGAGTGTGTGTGTTGGAATAGCAGATCCACAGTGCTTTCCTGGTTCAAGAGAAGTGACCTCATTGTCCAATTGTAACCTGCTCGATGCCTTAATCAAAAGGTGGGAAAAGTCTGCGGTTTTACCTCTGGTGTGATCCTGAGCCCTTTGCTGTCTTATTTTAGGCATGACCTTAGTGTTTTTTTTCCAGAGCCCAAAGGTAGAGTGACACGTAACTCAAGCTTATACGATGATGATGTATTTTTTTTAAAAATATTTAGCTGTAAATTTTATTCTACTCATAAACAAACCCACTTTCAGCAACAGGGGTGTATCAAGGGAGAGTTATTTCCATCTCCCTTGGTTTAATTTGGATACATTTGACCTAGAACAGCACAGTCTTTCCACAATAACATTTGAACAGGATGCTGCTGTGCTGGTTTTCAGGGCTCACGGAGTTTCAGCGTGGGCCAGGAAACTACTTTCTTAAAAGAAACTTAAACGCTAAGTTCTGACAAGATAGGAAACTCTTACTAGGCTCCTTATTAAACTCCTCTCTTGTTTTTCCTGATTTCTCATGAATTTATATATCTCTTTGTATTATTAAACAATGTAGGTTGAACATTTAACTTAAGTTCATGTGTTGAATAACTCAAATTCAGAAAGCATAAAATAAAAACAAAAACTGTTCTTAAAGGGTTTGCTTAAGAAAGCATATATGAATAAAAAATTAAACATTTCTCCCAGGCGCCACATGTTCTAATTTTTTAGAGTAGAGCTTCATGGTATGTCATAAGGAAGCAAAAAAGGAAGGGAAATTATTATTCAGACAGAGGGACAATAGTAACCCTTTCATTATTTGAGACAGAGTTCAAAACCAGGCCCCCAAACCCTGGGATCTGTGTGAATTGAACCGAACTTGCCACCAGCTATTTCCGCTCTCTTCTGTGGACTAGACTGCTTTGCCAGTGGGGGTCCAATATAATCTAAAATGTGTAGTTTATAAGCTATAACCCCACATGATAATGTTTAAAAGTCTGCTAATGTATTTTTACAAATCCTTGAAATCCCAATGACTATAGATGATAATTAGGATCTTTATTCTTTAATGGCCTTCTTTCTGTGTGACCTCTTAGTGGTAGGGATTGATCTCAGGACAAGGGCCTTGGATTCTGTGTCCAGGCCAGGCTCACTAGTGTCCAGTATGAAAGAGGAGAAAGCCCTGCCCTTCCTCTGCCTCAGTTCTACCTGCGATTTATAATGTCTACATGGAAATGAAGAGTACTCATTTGTCACCAGGATTATAATTGGCGAATGAAAGGTCTTTATGACCACAAAGTCCATTAACACTCTGTTTAGCAATTATGATGATTCTAAGCACAACTAAGAACCAGGAAGTAATTTCAGCCCCTGCTATGCAGAAGGGTAACACAAAGGTTACACGCCAAAGGTCACACCATTAGTCATAAGAGCTTGGCCATCATTCGTAACAGATTTGGGTGCGCACTTGTGTGCATGGAGAGAAAGAGACAGAGGAATAGACATAACCTAAAAGTTACCATCTTGACCATTTTTTAAGTGCCATTCTACATTGACAATATCATGCCGCCATCATCACCACCCCTTCCAGAACTCTTTCAGCACCCCAAACTGAAACTCTGTATCCATTAGACACAGACTCCCCTCTTCCTCCCCTCAGCCCCTGGTAACAACTATTTGACTTGTATCTGTGAATTTGACTACTCTAGGCACCTCATACAAGCCAATCGCACAGTCTGCCCTGTGTCTGCCCACGGGCTTATCTCACGTAACATCACGTTTTCAAGGTTCATCCATGGTGTAGCGTGTGTGTCAGAATTTCATTCCTTCTTAAGGCTAAATAATTTTCCAGTTTTTTTTTTTTAATACATGTTCTCACAAGACTGGTTATCTTTTTTTTTTTTTCCAGTCCATAGAGATGGCACATACCGTCAATTAGTACTGAGTGGGCAGCAGAGCCTGCAAATTATTAGAAAAATCACTTAAAAAAAATTTCATGAGAGACAGAGAGGCAGAGACACAGGCAGAGGGAGAAGCAAGGTCCATGCAAGGAGCCCGATGTAGGACTCGATCCCAGGACTCCGGGATCATGATCTGAGCGGAAGGCAGATGCTCAACCCCTGAGCCACCCAGGTGCCCCTAGGAAAATCACTTTTAAGAGTTGGACAGTAGGGAAGAGGGTAACAGCACTATGAGACCTGGCTCGGGAGCAACAGACACGGCTGTCGAGCCTCCTCTGTGTGGGGCAGCCTGTCCTGAAGGCCTCAGCAGCCTCTGAGGTTCTCTCTGGGCTGTGTCACAGGCCAGGCTCGCGTTCTCCTCACGCTGCTGCTGACTCATCAGGATGGGTCACTTCCAGAGGGAGAGTTGAAGAGATCAGGGAAAGTGGGTCATCCCTTTCTGACGCGTCTCCATCCCAAATGGTTAAGATTTTTTAAAAGTTTCGGCTTCAGTCATCTGAAAAATCCACTTGTGTGAAATGATTCATTCCAGAATGTGGGGCCAGAGGCAAGAGGCGAGGCAGGAGCTTAGGTGTAAAGGAAGGAGCAGCAGGCGAACCGGGGCCCTGGCTTGCCTGCATGTCTTTCCTCGCGCCTCACTTTCTGGAACCGAGCTTTGGGAGGAAGTAGACTTGAGGGGCTCTGGGTATTGGTATTCCTGGGGCAGTTTCCTTTGTCAATGCTGGGGCTCCATTATCCTCGCTCGGCCTGGGGGACACTGTTGGCATATCTTGAGTCGTCGGCCCACCTGAGGAGGTGAAGGAGGGCTCCCCAGAGGACGGGCCGGGGGGGGGGGTGGGGAGGGCTGGGTCTGAAGGGTAGAGACGAGCTGGCCCTGCAGAGAGTGGGAAAGGGTCCTGCGTGCAGATAAACAGAGCCATGGGCAGGGTGTGATGAGCTTGGGGAAGGTACAGAGGTCAGCATGACCAGAATGTAGGGGGCAGGGGTGGAACGCAAGGAGATGAGGCAGGAGGGATAGCCAAGGCTGGTTCGCTGAGGCCCTGGTGTGTCCCCGAGGAATTTAGGTTGGATCTTTATGCGGCAGAGAGCCAAGAAAGGTTTCTAGCAGGGTAGTGATTTTTTTGCTGGCGGTGGAGGGGCAGGAGGGAGGCCAGGTGGGAAGAAGTGGCAGGTGTCCATCTTGGGATGGGGCTGAGCACCTGCACCTGGACCCCTTCTGCTTCTTCCCAATGGGATGGGACGGCTGTGAAAGACATTTCAAAGGCCAAAGCTGTTGGGTTGTGCCTAAGAGTTGAGGAATACAGTCTGACCATCACTGAATACTCGGTGCTTAGTGCTGGGCAAGCATACAGTAGGTGCCCAATAAACATCGACTGGCTGACTGGACAGCTGTCTGTGTGGGTATTAGGAGCAGTGGCAGCAGCGTTAGAGGGACAGCCCAGCCACATCATGATAGAGGAGATGAGATGTTTGTAAGGGTGTGAACTCCGGGTCACATACTTTGCAAACGGCCTATCTACATGAACACGTTTCTTTCTTAGGATGGTCTGGGGAGCCTGGTGCAGTTTTATCCTTGGAGATGAGGAAACAGGGGCTTGGAGAGGTGACCCACTCAGCTTGCTTTGGGGGTTGAGCTGGGATTTGAACTTAGGTATCCGCGGAGTCTTGGGTGCCCTTAATCACAGCGCTGTGGCCTCTCCTCTTCTGGAGTTTCCGGGAAGCCGCTTGTATCAAGGCCCCAGGAGTGATGAGTGGGCAAACATAACCAGCGGCAGGATGCAGAGAAGCCTGTTTAGGAAACCATTTATCTCACATAGACATACCATCTGAGATGACCTTAGTAGAAAGAACAATGGCAGTAATAACAGCACTGTATTTTTTTCCCTGGCATAAGAAACCAGCTTTGTAATGAAAATGGAATTTCTCTGGGAAAGAGTCCTAGAAAGAGATAGGCAGTTGAGATAAAATAACAAATTGTAAACTCATATCAGAATGTTTTCTGTGTGTTTTCCCTTGCACACTTGCCTTCTCTGTTTTGTCATTTACTTTGTTCACTTGCTACCTGTGGATCCATGCCCCTTGCCCCCCACTCTTGCCCCCCAGTCCTGTGACCCAGAGGAAGAGAAAGGAGCGTGTGCATCTAGAGGCAATCGCGTGCTCCTTGGCATTTACCTTCAAAATACCTGGAGGAAAGGGGAAGGGGTCCTATAGGGTAAACACTGCTTTTGGGATGGAAGCCTGTGGCTTTCTGGAATGAAGGGTGGTGAGTTTGGGTTCCCAGGTGGCCCATGGGTTGGAATCTGAGCTCCCTGGTGTTCAGGTGTGTGCGCCGTCATGGATCATTACAACCCCAACTGAAGCTGTGTTTTCGTGCCATAGGTCAGAGTCCTATAAAATAAACTCTTGTCATAACAAAGGATGCAGCAGCCAGATTACGTCTTGGAGTTCCTTCACTCGCTTACCCCAGAGGACACTGATTTTCATGGCAGTGTGGGGAAGGGATTCTATTTTTATGCTGATCCTAACTGGGGGTCTATCTTGCTCTACCACCCTTGTAAATAGTGATAAATGGTGGTGGCCATAGCAGCATGGAGAAAGAGTGTGGCCTGGAAACCCAGCCAAACTCTTGGCTCCAATTTTATGTAAATTCACTGAACAGAATGCAAATGATTTCACAGTAACATGGGACCCAGGGACAAGTGCTCATCTGTTTTCAGCAGTCTCCCTGGGCTTCTGGCAGCAGCCACTGTAGAGGCACGGAACGGAAAAGGTGGCTGGGAGGGAGGGGGTCCCGCCATCAGTAGAGAACTCACCTGGGATTTCACCATGAGCAGCAGTTATTTGTTTGGCATTCTGTGAGCAGGATTCTGGATTTCAAGAACAGGAAAAGATCAACACAGACTAATGCTTTTTTAAAATCCTTTATTCCTTCTCTTATCGCAAAGATGTTCCATGATCCCAGTAGATATCCAAACACTTATGTATCTCACACGTATTGATTGGGCATTTAAGACAGTGTGCTAGGCATCGAAGAAAGACTCAAGTGCAACCATTAAAGCGTGAAACCATAACATAGTGTGTCTAAGATCTCCTTCACTCTCCAGTGCAGGTAACCACTGGGCATGTGAAATGTGGCTAGCCTGAATAGAGATGTGATTGGAGTATAAAATACATAGCAGATTTCAAAGACTTAGTATAAAAAGATGAGTGCAAAAATACTTTATTAGTAATTTTTATGTTAATTGTATGTTGAAATGATAATGTTTTGGATATATTGGTTTAAATAAAAATATATTAAATGTGGCCACTAGAAAATTTAAAATTACATATGTGGCTCATATTATATTTCTATTGGACAGCACTGGTCTAGATTGCTAACCATTTATTACACAGTGTGGTCACCTTTTTACTCCCATCTTTGGATACTGTTACATAGGAGGATAGACAGAGCTTTCCTTTTTCACAGATGGGATATAGTTTAGACATTGTCGTGGTAAATTGTGTGACTCTTTACCGAGTGTATTTACATCCATGTTCTCACTGAGCTCACTCTTGGTCCACAAAGGGAGGGCCTGGTCATACTTTTAAAGGTGACTGTGTTAAAGTATAAAAGAGGGCTTGCCCACCTACCTCAAGAGTTGGAGTTGGGAATACAAGGTCAGGCTCTCAATGTCTAGTCCAATGCCTGTTAGAAATAAACTAAAAACTCCCCATGGAAATATTTACTTGTGTTTCTGTGCCAGAGGTAATAGGACAGGATCCTATTTAGACATAAACATGTCTGTGTTTCTGAATGTAAATGTACACAAGCATGTCCTGCAACTGACGATGTGACAATTAATCAAAGGTTGTAGCCAATATTCAATGGAAAGCTTTGATTCATGTTGAATTTTTGGAACCATCAGGTCAAGGTTAGGGAAGGGTTCGTGCATTTTGTCATGACGAGGGGATGTTTTCTTCTGTTAGAAGTCAGCTGTGGTCATGTCAAGTTCCTGGCAGCATACAGCAAGGTCAGTGGATCTCCACTTGTCAGAAAGGTCTGAGATGGGGCACCTGGGTGACTCAGTGATTGAGCATCTGCCTTTGGCTCTGGTCATGATCCTGGGGTCCTGGGATTGAGTTTCACATCAGGCTCCTCACACAGAGCCTGCTTCTTTCTCTGTCTGCCTATGTCTCTGCCTCTCTCTCTGTGTCTCTCATGAATAAATAAATACAATCTTACAAAAAGAAAAGTTTGAGACTGAATTGGGTCATCCATGGGATGGAAGGACAAAGCAGGTACCAGGACCAAAGAGGCAAGGGATTAGATCCCAGGAGTGCCTTCTGAGTTATTTTATTCCTAGCACTCCTAACAGCAGGTATGGAGGGTTTTCCTCATCCCAACAACCAGTGCTCCGAATCACTAGATATCAGCGAGGTATCCTACAATTTAATTCAGTTTTGACCCTAACTGACTGGAGTTAGCGTCAGATTCCACAAACACTACCCCTGCCCCCCGCCACCTGCTTTAGACACCATTTGGATGTCTGGGTCACCCATATTTTGACCCATCAGTTATTAACCAGAGGTTTTTACTACCCCTTCTTCACATTTGATAATTTCATTTACTAGAGTAGTTCATATGACTCAGGAATGTACTTAACTTACTATGACTGGTTTGTTATAAAGGATATAACTCATGAACAACCAAATGGAAGAAATGCATAGGGCAAGGGATGGAGGAGCTGTTGTGAAGCTTCCATGCCCTCTCTAACTGGTTATCAACTAGAAGCTCTCAGAACCTCATAGTTTAGGGTTGTTGTTGTTTTTTTCTTTCAGATTTTATTTATTTGAGAGAGAAAGAGATAGTGAGAGAGAGCATGAGTGGGGGTGGGGGGTGAGGAGAGAGAGAAGCAGATTCCCCGCTGAGCAGGGAGCCCCATGTAGGACTCGATCCTAGGACCCTGGGATCACTGGGATCATGACCGGAGCCAAAGGCTGCCACTTAACCAACTGAACCACCCAGAGTGGGTGGCTGGTTTAAGGGTTGTAATGAAAGTTCCATCACGTAGCATGATTGATGAAATCATTGGCCATTGGTGATGGACTCATTCTCTAACCCCTCTCCCTCCAGAGAAGGTCTGGGGGGTTGGGGCTGAAAGTTCCATACCCCTGTAGTCAAGCCTTGGACTTTCTAGTGACAGGCCTCCTCTCCACCCTGAAGTGATCTAAGGCCACCAGCCACTAGTCATCTAATTAGCATACAAAAGGCACTCATCAGCAGAGATTCCAAGGGTCTTAGAAGCTCTTGTGTCAGGAACTCAGGAATAAGCCTGAGTATTACAACAAAAGATACCGCTATCACCCCTGTCATTCAGGAAATTCCAAGAGTTTTAGGAGCTCTGTGCCAGGAACCGGAGGTGAAGACCAAATATATATTTCTTATTATATCACAATATCACATACTCAGTACAGACAAAGAATGGGGGGAGGTACACTTCCAGGGAAGAAGAAGCTATCAAGGTCAAGAATAGGTGGCTGCCATAGCGAGTGAGATTAGCACAATACTGAGGGCCAGAGGCCAAGAGCCTTGGGTTGTGTCCTGGCCCTCTGAGCAATGTGGTGTCTGGGCACGTTACACACTTCTCTGAGCTTCCGTTTCTTCATCTGCAAATGAAAGAGTTGGATTAGGGGGTGTCTCACTAAGATTTTGTGATTCTATGAGTTTTGAAGGCCAGAGAATTAACCAAAATAGTAGTAACATGCAATCAGTGATAGCATAAGGGTTTGATTTTACTGCTGTTTTTTTCTTTTGTCTAATATACTTGGGGGCCCTGGATCCATGGTGAATACCATCACTGGCTTGGACCATTTATTTGGCCCTGAATGAGACAGGGATTGGGTGTAGGATTACCTTATGGCTGTAGCCAATACATAGGTGTTGTAGTGTAACATGTAAAAACATCTACACTTCATTGTCTTTCTTGGCTCTATTCTTCTTATCCCCATCCTTTCTGTGAGTTATAATTATTTCTTATCTGGTATCTTGAAAGTCTACCTGTTGTGCAGGAAGTAACTCTCCCCACATTGATCATATGCTTTACTAAATCACTGCTTGTTCTCTCTCTATAGTTGTTTTCACTGCCTCGTACCTCCTATGAATTCAAAAGCTCCTGGGCTATAGATGAAGACTCTTTTTCTTTGTAAAGACTAGATTTTTAATTGCTTTTAGTAGGTGTGGGGAGACAAAAGCCCTTGGATCCTGAGATAGTTTTGTATTTTGTAGAGAATCACCCCAGGAGCACATTCCCCCACTGAGGGTTCTAGCCACCTCTTCCGCCTCATTATACTCTGCTGAGCATTGAGAAGCCTGGCATCGTTTCTGTTGGAATGAAAAGATTGGCAGAGCTGCCCTAGACAGCAGCACCACAAAACACTGTGGCAGAAGGTTTGGTCTACATACCAA
Organism: Canis lupus dingo; assembly: GCF_003254725.2. Classification (NCBI taxonomy): domain Eukaryota; kingdom Metazoa; phylum Chordata; class Mammalia; order Carnivora; family Canidae; genus Canis; species Canis lupus. The sequence continues at coordinate 13,620,542 of NC_064243.1, forward strand.
GGCAGCCAGAGTATTAATTGCATTCTCTGTGATCACAAAAAAAAAAAAAAAAAAAAAAAGGCGCTGAATTATTCTCTTCGTGTTTTAAGAATGACAGGCTTTTGCTCTGCCAGCTTTAAGCGTAGTGGTATCACATGGCAAAGAGATGCTAGATTTGAAAAAAAAGAAGTGTAGAACTGAAAAATCTCTGGTAGGCAGCTAGTTCTTAAAAAAGATCTAAAGATGAACTGTTTCATAATTGGTAGCTGTAGAAGATGGGGGCACGGGGCGAGAAAGCGTCTCCATAAATTTACACCATCTCTTATAGTTTCCCATTTTGAGATCTTGCTTTTAATTTTGAAATGGGACATCTGAAGTTGCTAGCTACGATTTGTCTTTGTTTTTGTGGGTGGATTAGTGAAAACATGGTCACGATGATTTTTATATGTACTTACCTTCCCCTAGACCCTTTACCAACATACTGGTGAATGAATATTCCAAGTATCCCCACCATGCACCCACAGTGACAGGTGCACCACCCCAACACATGCATGGTCCCTGCCTGGTCACTGCCATCTCTGGACCTGTGGGGGATATTTTGTCAAGATTGTTTGTGATGATTTCACTTGGTTGGGAGGAGAATAGATAAAGCAGGTGTCAGCCTGTGTATTGGGGATTTTCCTATGATGAAAATTGTTATTCTGTGCAGCACCCCACCCTCCCTTCAGAACCCTGAAAAAGAGAAGTATGTGCACTGCTGATGTTCAGGGTTTGAGTGTGTTTTGGTTTAAAATGTTCAGGGGATCAGAGAGCATTTCGTTCTGGGTAGTGCGGTCCGGAGAAGTGTTTTGGTTTCATGTGATTAGACCTGTCTCACCAATCCTGCTGCTTGTGTACTCTCGGGGCGGGAGCAGCAGGGGGAACAAGGTACAGGGGGAACAGCCCCTGAGAGCCTGGCTGGGCCCTGGTGGGAGGAGGCTGGTCCAGCCAGGGGCTGGGGCTGCGTGTTCATGGGAGGCTTTGAGCCCAGCTCAACTCTTCTGAACTTGCCCTGCCAGAGCACACCTCCCAACCAAAGCAAGGCTCCAGCAGCCACCAGGTAGGTCATGGTGTGAGAGCCATCGCTAACATCACTTGTCATCTGCAACAGGAAGATGGCCAGATCATGAAGACCTTCTGTCTTTGGGCCTGTTTGCCCACTGTGTGCAGTAGGGAACTCGCTTTTCTTTCCTGGTATGTGGTGTGGGAGAGTGCTTCACTCCATGGAAACTTCTGCAGTAGAAACCTTTTCTGACAGTCACTCCCCCCATCCTACACACACCTATTTCATCCACAGAATCAAGAACTGTTAAGCCATTCCGCAGTATCGTATGTCGTAGCCTAAAGACCATTCATTTAAAATGTCGGTGAGAATGGTTCTGTCATTGTCTCCTTTCAGAGATTGTTTCATTGGAGCCCATCCACAGAGCACCTGCTTGGTGCCACGCATGAACCCTTCTGTGTGTGAGCCCTGCTCTGTGATCAGAATGCAACTCCCCACCTAGAGTTGTGAATGTAAGGCAACATATAAAGTCTGCATTATTCCTTACACATAAGGTTCAGAAGGAAAGCTTTTTTAAAATTTTGTATTTTGTTTCAGTGTTCACCTTAATCTATCAGTTTGCCATCCATTCATATCTAGTATGACCATAAAGTTTATTGTCCAAGCTAGGACACTTAAAAGGGTGAAAGGAAGGGTTATTAATTACTACACTGGGACACTGGGAGAAACTGGGATGGTCTCAGACACTGGCACATATAGTATCAACCCTGAATGGATTCATCTTTTTAAGGATTGGGCATGATTTAAAAAAAAATTTTTTTTGCTGAATCCCTTCTGCAGTTTTCTGAAAACCGAATGGACTGTTTTGTAGGTTTCCATGTCAGAACAAACCACCCTCCAGATGTATCTGTGAGAACCACTGTAGTTGACCTGTGAAGTCTTTCACTGACTCTTGTCTGGACTCCATATTTCTACTCCGAAGAGTCAGCCACATGGAGCTTTCCCATTGCATCTGGCTCCCGTGAGCTCAACACTGCTTCCAGCCTTCTTGGACTCTAACTCAAACTTTCTTCCCATGGCATTCTTCTATTTCACAAATACATTTATTTGTTTAGGAGTCTAATAAGATTGAGACATAAACTAGGCTCTGTGTCTGTTTCAGTAAGGCCATCTTTAACCCTTCCTCCATGAGAGGGGAGTGAGTGCATCTGAAACATTTGCACAACAGTTTTTTGTCTTTTTTTTTTTTTTTTTTTTTGCTGAGGAAAAGAAAGAATACTCACGAGTATCCCAGGACCTCATTGGATAGTGTGACAAAGAAAGTTCCAGATGAACGAAGTAGTTCAAGGCTGTTTGCTCTCCTTCGTCCTGTTGAATATGCTCTTATGTGACTGTATTTTTACAGGTTGGGAGAGGACACCTAGGTTTCAATTGCAAACCCCAAGAGGATATTTGCTGTGTTTGTTTCACTTTCTGTGAATGATGCCCAGCACAGGCTTGTGGATCCGTTGACACTGGATAAGTATTGGTTTCCAGAGCTGAGGAAGGCCTGTTGAAGAGCCTTAGGCCACGTGTGACAGTAGCTGTCCAGCTAGGTAATGTTCCCATCAACATGGTCCTGTGAGTCCTTGATAAGAAGAGTGATGACTTTTTGAAAAATGTAGAATATTTTTCTTATAACCATGAACTTCCATCTCCTCAGTCAAAATAATAATACACTTTGGGAACAATTTAGAGATTCTTTCAACAAATAAAGAATGTAAACCAGGCATACACGCCTCAAGAATTTGACACTGGAAGAAAATCTGCTTCGTCTTACTAAGTAACCCTTGTGAAAACCTCATCCATTTTTTTTTTTGCTTTTTTTTTTTTGCACTCTTCAATCTGCAGCTAAATTAGGCCACAGGAAAAGGATATTGTACCTTCAAAGAGCCAAGTGGTGTTGGCTGGGTTCTTTCTATTCGTGGAAAACAGCTGTGGGTGCTGGGGGTAGAAGTCAGGCTTTTGTTCCATGCAAAGGTGGGAAGGCTCTGTCTTGAGACGCATCGCTCTGCTGTGGAGGAGTGCACAGATGTTGAGTGGCTTTATCAACATCTTTGAGGCGTTTGAAATGTGTTGATAATGACCTGGGAAAGAGAGACGGGCGGGACGAGGGTGGGAGTAGGAAAGGAACATTCCTCCTACACAGCGTGCACATCTTCTCTTGTTTTTCTGTCTGTGGTGACTGCAGATTAAGTGAATTAGGTTATTCATTTCCCTTGCCTTCTACCAGATACAAGTGCTTCTTGAAGGCTGCAGTGCTATTGTTGGCCTGTTGAGTGAAGCATGAAGGAAGTCTGGAAGGACAGCTGGCCTCAGCAGTGGGCTTCATTCTCCTCCTTCATCATGCCCTCTCTCTCAGGTGGAAGGCCAGCCATGGGGTTTTGTTGAAAAAGATTACTGCTATGGCCCTTATTATGGGTGAGATGTGGCGGTGTTTTTCTTTGTTTCAAGTTAAAAACCAGTTTTAGGCGTTCTCTTTTCCTTTGAAAAACATGTTCTGAGGGGCGTGCTGAATAAATGGTTTGGAAGGTCCTTGAATACTCCCTCTTTCTCTCTCTTTTTTCCTGACTTTCTCTCCAGTGACATTCTCTAGGCCCACAGCTTAGGGATCACTTCTATGCACCTGATTCTTGAATGAGTATTTCTGCAAACTCCAGTTCAGCCTGCATACTGTTTCCTGAGGAACCTTTCTCCCCAGGTATCCTGTGGGCAGCTCAAACTTAGCATATAATCAAAAATATTTAATCCAGGACTAACCTCATTATCCTCTCCTCCAAAATGTTTCTCAGACTTGGCCATTCCGCTGCACATCAGCACCATCATCCTGATCACCCAGAGGCAGGATTTAGGATGCCTTTTTCGTGTTTCTGCTCAGGACATACACAGGGAGACACACAGGCCCTGTCATCCTTGGGGTCTTCTAGGCTTGCTGCCACTGCCCTTACTAACTCATGCCTAGGAGATCCTATTAACCTGCTGGAGTTTCTCCTTACTTCTGTTTATCTTAAGCTTTGTAATAGACTGGATGATAATTCTTCCCTTAAAAAACAAAAAAAAAAAAAAAAAACCCACACACACCCAGGAAAAAGGCTCTTCTTCTTCTACAAGAAAAGAGAATCTACTGGTAAGTTCCTCCTTTACTGAGAATGTTCACCCTGCTATGCCTACAATCTATCCAGTCTTCTCTGCTCTGGGCATTTTTGTTCCTGTTATTTTTAAATCCCGTAGTGAGCTGCATCCATCCACGTTTTCCAAAATTCTACATCCGTAAAGGCTCAGTTCCCCTGGAGGAAGGCATCCCTATTGGAAGTGACTCCACTGACCTCTGCTCCTGTACCACCTTCCAACCTTCCTCGGGCCTCCCTTCCAAGCTTTGTCACATGCTCTGTCTGATATTGCTTTGATACACTAACATTGCTATCCTTTCCTTTCTTCCTGCTAGATTGTGTGTTGAGGCCCAACACCACATCTTCTGCATTTGCCTCTTCACCACCGTGCCTAAAAATGGTCTCGTACTCATAGATGCTTGATGACATTTGCCAAATGAATGAGTCAGGGAATGGAGTGTAGTGGCCTTGACTTCTCTTACTTTAAGATTTGTTCACTTCTCTCCAAGCTTCATTCATTTGTTCAGCAATTATATATTGAGTGCCAGCTGCCCTGCTAAGCATGTGGATACATCAGCAAGCAAAACCAAGATCTCTGCCTTCTTGCCAAGACTCCCCATCTTTGCAGTCACCCTACTCAGCTCTTTAAGAAGCAGAACTGCGGTTATTTTAAATACTATGATTTTGTTATTCTCTGATTAAACTTTGCTGCCAAGATGTTATGCCTTCTTGGTAGTTTGCAACTTTGAGGATCTTGTTCTCAAAATTGACTACATAGCCCACTGGCTATGAGGGTGTTGGAAACGCTGCTTCTTTTTGCTGTCTGACAGTTAAATCAGGGCATTTTGCAAATTGCTCTGAAAGAGTGACAAAAGTCTCCTTGATTTTGAATTTTTTATCTGTAACATTTAAAGTTTTGCTAGGCTGCTGCCCCTAGAGTAGGAGCAACTCAGTGCTCATCTTCCTTGGTTATTTGCTACATATTATGAAACAAAAGCAAAAACACAACAGCAGTGAATTACATCCTGGCATCAGTAAGAATGGAAAACAACTGTTTTTCAAAGTTTGATCTGTATATTGCCAATAAGGAAGAAACTGGTACTTTGTTGTGTAGGTATATGAAAATATGATAGTGTTAATGGCAAAAAAACATTAACGGAGAATATGCCTAAAATCTTTATTGGATCCATATCGTTCTCTATTTGTGATTTTGAATGACTGTTGGTCACAACACACAGACTCGGAATAATGTGCCATCTTCATGTAGGACTCTCTAGCCACAAGTTCTTTTTTATTGTAGCTGTAGTGAGACAGTATTTGTGGAAAGATATTGCTTTCAATGCCAAAACCCAACAATTTTGTTTTCAAATTCCTGAAAACTAAAAAAAGAAATCTTGGTGACATAAATGTTCCAAATTCAAAATATCCAAAAGTGAACTCATCAACTTCCTCCTTGAGCCTGCTGTTCTGTCTGGGTAATGATATCACCATCTACCCAGACAAAGCCCAAACCCTTAGATCATTTTCAACTTCATTTTCTCATCTGTGAGGTAGAACTTTCCTGGATGATCTCTGAAGATCCTTTCCAGCTCTAAAAATCTGTAGTCTGTGGTTCCTTCTTGACCCAAATTCCCCACACATCTCAATCCCACCTTTGAAATCTCTCATCTAGAGAGAGACGAACTAGACTTACTCTCTTTGAGGCCCTGTTTTCAACCCGTTCATTCTCTTTGCAATAGTATCTTCCTAAAACACCTGTTCTAGACCTTGAGAAATCCCTAATTTCTCTGAGCTTCTGTTTCCTTGTTAGTTTGTAACTGGTCAAGAGTATACGATTAGGAACCTAAAGAATTCTAATTCTTTCTAAGAAGGTTGGCCCCTAAAGAAGCCCCTTTGTGTTGCTAATTCTGGTGGGAAGATAAGAAAAGCAGTCAGTTGCTCAGAGTAAGAAATGGTGCCCTGGAACTATTGGGGTAGGAGAGAAAGAAGGAGAGGGACACAGGAGAATAGCGACTACAAGCAGAAGGTTGTAGGGAGAGGTGTGTGCAGAGGAGGCTTAGGGAAAGTGTTGCTGTGGAATGTGCTGGTTATCTCTTCAGGGTCCTGCATTGGAGACCTGTGTTCCTTCAAGGCACTCAGAGCTGTGTGGGGTACCTTTTGGATGGGTCTTCATATTGTCAGGGGAGTCAGGAGACCCAGATCTACAGTGGGGGTAGTCATCTCCACCATGAGGTTATAACCAAGTTTATTGTGAGCTAGCAAGCTGGTGCTCTGCCTGGCAGTTTGGAGACTAAGGAAATGTTGACATTCTTCCTGTGCCTCGTGTCACAGTCCACCCCTCACCCCAAAACTGCCCCAAATCCTAACTCTTTAGCTTGTAATACAGGGGCCTTCTGGGCTGGCACTGGTCCTCATCCCAGCTTATCTCTCACCCTTGTCTCCTCTCTCCTTCCTGCCCTCTCGTCTCCAACAGACCCAGTCTCTTTGTGGAGTCTCTCCTTAAATCAGAATTAACCTTCCCTTTGTCTGTGTTATCTTTATGTTTATATCGTGCAGCACAATAGGTTTCTATCATAATTATCTGTGTATATCTCTGTACCCGTACCGCCCCCCCCCCCCGACCATGTAAGAGGTTCTCCATTTATACCTGATGAACTGAAATTAATTCCTGAGTAATCACAGCAACTTTAAGAATTGTAAAAGGAGCAGTGAGGCATTTCTTTTACATTGCACTCCCATTTTATACACTGGTAGCACGCCTGTTATGGGGCAGATTTTAGCTTACCAATGTCCTGGCACTGTGAATACATCACAGTGTCTGTTGCCTGACTTCCAACAGCTGTCATAGGGCCAGAGCCCCTCAGGAGACCCTTTTAGGACACAGTCCAGATATACCCAGGGCAATATGGGCTGTAGAAAGTGGGGCCAGAATGCCCCCTTATGGCTGCAGGGAACTGATACCACTGCACCTCCCACCTCCCCACATCCCCAGCAGATAGTTTGTGTGTTGTCAGGTTTAAGTTGCCAACAGAAGGCAGGGAGTACAAAGACATGCTTGCTAAATGAAATTGAGTGAGTGCACTTCCAGTGTATTCCAAACCAGGGCTGACACAGAGCAACACCCCCCCCCCACTCCCCCTCCACCACCAGCACCACCTTGATATCACTGTCTCCCCCTCACGCGGTGAGCCTGTTTGTGAAACCCAAGCTCAGCATTCCGTTCTTGTGTAAGAGCCGGAGCACATGGCTGACATATGTTCAGTGAGTGGCCCACACAAGCGTCTAGAACACTTCTCCCATCCAGCACCTCACCAGCCATAACCCGTCTTGCATTTGCATATGATCCCCTGTCACAAGATTCTGGGGAGGGTGCACTCTGCAGCTGCCTCCTTACCCAGCTACAGCTTCAATTAAGGCCTCGCATCCTCGGGGAGATGTCAGGAGAATCACAGGGGCCCTGTCCACCCCCTAGGGCTCAGTTCCAGAGGTCAGCCAGAGAGAGAACACAGCAAGGACAGAGCCTCCATCGACATTTTTCTTCCCACCCAGCCCATCTCCAGGGCAATGGTCTTCAGCAGGGAACAACAATCCCTCATTCCTTGCCAGGGGAGCTGAGTACACAGGGCTCTTGGATGAGCGCGAGAAGTTCCCCCAATGATCTTTGTTTTCCATTTTAAAGGAGTCCTTGTTCCAGCCCCTTTTCTTCCAGCTGCTGCTGCGTATATGCTCTGCTTGGTCCCTTGGGTGGCGCAGCTGCAGGTGAGCAGGCCATCATCCGCCCCAAAAGACAGAGTGAAGTGGGGAGCCTGCGCTCGCGAGACCTCTGTGTCTCCACCACCCATCACCAGCAATTCCTTTCCCTTTTTTCCTGGCATCTACACTCGCTGGAGTGGAGCCTGAGAGGAGACAGACCCGGTGACCTTTTGGGTTCTCACTGTCTGGATCCAGAGCTGCGTATGCCTGTCTTGGGTCTGGGGGAGGAAAAAATCCACATGTCTCTTCTGCTCGACCTAGAATACACTCAAACAAAAAATGTAGTCAAGATGCCCCCGTGGCATTTTTAAATAAGGTGTTCACACTGTTAGGGCAGTACATTTCTCTGCTCTGATTTTTATGCTCTTGAGTCATGGATTCGAAGGTACCCTTTTTGGATCTAAAATTTCAGAGCAGCCAAGTGGTTTTAAGCTCCCTATTGAGTGGTGGGAGAAGCCCTGCCACATGGGACTGCAGAGGCTGCACGTGGTACAGGGGCCTCAGGTTGCAGCGGTGGGCCCAGGCCACAGCCTTGTGTGACCACCTTGTTGTGAATGACCCTTGTGAAGAGTCTGAACATCCCTTGGTACAACTCAGATCCTGGCCATATCTCCTTCGGGGGCCCCCAAATAGGGGAGACTGATCAGGACCACATTTGGGTCCTGGGTTATATGTGATCCTCCCTGGTCTATCCCACCCTGGTTCGGGGAATTCTTATTCTTCTGAGTGGGGAAAAAGCGATGGCTGATCTGATCATGGGGCTCCTACCAGCTTGAGGAACCTTAGCTCAGCCCTGACATCATTTACCTAACAGGACTTCAGGGAGCTCTGCACCCAGAGGGAGCCCCACCTGGTCTTACCCAGGCATGGGGGCGTCTTGACTAGATTTTTGGTTGCTTTAGACTAAATGTTGTGTCCCTTCCCAAAAGTCATAGCCTTTGGGAGATGATTAGGTCATAAGGTGGATCCCTCCTGAATCTGATTAGAGCCCTTATAAAAGGGACCCCAGAGAGCTCCCTCGCCCCTTCTGGCATGAGAGGATGCAGAAGATGGCTGTCTGTGAACCAGGAAGTGGGCTCTCCTGAGACATTGAATCCGCCAGCACCGTGATCCTGACTTCCCTGTGTCCAGAACTGTGAAAAGTAAGTTTCTGTCGTTTGCAGGCCACCTAGCCTATGCTATTCTCTTAAGGCCGCCTGAGCCGACTAACACACAGGGATCTCAACATTGAAATCATCCAAGGAACATTTTAAAAATCCCAGGCCACACCTCAGACCAATTTAATCAGGATATATATGGGGGTGGAGGGTGGGACCCAGGAATCAGATGCTCCCCCAGGCGAAGACTGCCAACACCAGGCTTCCAAGCAGTGGCACACAGGTACCCCTTTTTTTGGTCTGCTACAGTTAGGGTAACAAAAGCTGGGTCCCAGTTAAGCAGGAAAGGAAAGCTTCTTTTGTGTCACTGAAGGATCTGAGGTCAGATTTTCCATTGGAATAAGATACAAATGCCAAGTTTATTTTAAAAGTGCTCTTGATCTACCTCAAACTAGGAAGTATAAAGAATCCCCTGGGAGCCATTTATTCTCACATTCAAGTGTGCCTTTGCTTCCTCTGCACCAGTGGTTTTACCTATCACCAGAGGGGCCCTGAGGCTTACTAGGAATATAATTGAACTGGAAATTCTGGGGTTGTGCCCTGGGTGACTGGGAAAGTGACCGAAATGGTTTCTCACTCTATGGTGAAAAGTGATTTGGAGACAATATGCATCTCTATAAATTGCCCACTCTTCTGTTAACATTTCCAGGCTGGGACACGGGTCTCACAAGCAGAGGGCCATTCCTGGCTGAATCTGTCCAGTGACAATTTGTCTAAAGCTTTAAAAGGAGAAGAGCAGGCACGGTACATTTGCATTCAGTTAACCACGCAAACATTTTTAGGCTAACAAAATAAACAACTAAATTGGTGGTTTGTTTTATTACCAAAGTGGTTGAGTTGCCCATGCAGGAAAGAGTCTACCTCCCAGACTGGAAAAGGTTAAGTGTTCTTGTCAACGAAGACCCAAAACTTGAAAAGCTTGACTATTTGGTCGAACTTCACTGAAATCAGAAAGTTATCCATGTGATAGCCAGCAACCGAAGACCTTTAGTGGTGACACAGAATGTTTTTAATTCTGAGAGATGGGCTTTTCAGAACTCTGCAAATGACATTTGTTTTGGCATTTGGTGTTTTTGTTGCCATGTTTATTGCATTTAGTTCCAAGTGGGAGTAGTTTTCTGCTCCTAATTACCCAAAAGGCAAGAAAAAAAAAATAACTAGAATTAAAAAGGGGGTGGGGAGGGGAAAAATGTCCTGAAAGTTTCATTAATTGCAAAATGAAGTTAAATGGTGCGTTCGATAAAAGTACTTCTCAGAACCGATGGAGGATTTCTCAGAAAGAGCCCATTAAAGCTGGATCCTCTAAAGCAGTGGAAATCCCAGGAACAAAAGCCAAATGCCTGGGAATTGAGTTTCAGAAGAATTTTTGAATTGGTGCAGCTTGGTAATTTACAAAATGGGATGGAATCGCGGACTGTTCTGAAATCTGTTCAGCTAAAATAGGATAATACATTTAGCTTACATGAACCATGCACACTCAACTCTTGCTATTATTATATTATTGACTGCCATTTATCAAGCATTTTCCTGTGAGCCAGGGCCAGTGTTTTGACATTTGTGATTTTACTTTTGATGATTACAAAGATTCAGTGCCTTTCACAGAAGTCATTAGTAGATTATACAAGGGTCATAATGCCAACTCTTTGGTGTTTCAAGTAAGTAAAACCTGTAATGGTGTTTGAAATACTATTTAGGTAGATGTTAAAGCTAACCCTGAAAATAAGATTTTCATTTCATTGACATGCTGTATAAATTGGAACTCTCTATTCAGAAGGAGAAAAGTAAAATAAACGAAGTCAACGTTCTTTATTGTTTAAACCATGGGTTAAACTGATTATGTGGGCAGATCATTTTCAAGGCCGCTATTAGCTTATTGCATGCAAATCTGGGTTTTTGAAGATTGGAAGGAGTTCTGATAAACTTTGAGGGTAAATTCTGATCCTTTGGCGCATGAGAGAAATAACTAAACAGTTGCATCTAATGGACTGAAATTGCAGTGGAAAGATAATCGGAGTTACAGTTAAATATCATCAAAGGGGGCCTTCTTAATTACATATGCCAAGAACTTGGGATAACTGCACCAACTGAATTGAGTTATTAGGTTGAGAAATATTAATGCCCTTTTAATCAACTATCACCTTTAATTTAGCAATCAGCATTAAGTTCACCTTAGCTAATGACAGTTACGGGCTACAGTCATGCTACAAATAGAAAACTTGGTAAATCTGATAATATTAGTTACTGCTGTGGATTCCTTTTAGTTCACTCCTTACCATTAGACATTCCTGTTGCTATTTATGTTGAGAAATGAAATAACTTAGGGAAATTGTTAATTGACATTAATGGGGCTATAAAAAATCAGCAGTAACCAACAGCCAGAGGAATAAACCATGAACCTCTATGGGTGTCTTCTCTCTATTGTGAACCTGTTAAAGTTAACTTCTCTGGTTTATGGAAATACCTTGCAAGAACTATTGCTATCATTTCTTTTTTTAAATGTTAAAGTAGTTTAAGAAACTGTGGAAAAATATATATAACATGAAATTTACTACTTTAACCATTTTAAAATGGTTCAGCAGTGGTGTTGTGTCACCATTACCACCATCTGTCTCCAGAACTTTTTTCATTTTCTCAATCAGAAGCCCTGTACTCATTAAGCACTAACTTGCCATCCCCTCCTCTCCCTTAACCCCTGGCAACCACCATTCTACTTTCTGTCTCTTAGGAATTTGACGACTCTAGGTATCTCATAGAAGTGGAATCATATTTGTGTCACTTAGCATTATATCTTCAGTGTTCATCCATGTTGTAGCATGTGTCAAAGTTTCCTTCCTTTTTGGGGCACCTGGGTGGCTCAGTCGGTTGGGCATCTGCCTTCAACTCAGATCATGATCTCAGGGTCCTGAGATCCAGCCCCACGTCAGGCTCTGTGCTCATCAGGGAGCCTACTTCTCCCGCTCCCACTGCCTGCTGCTCTGCCTACTTGTGCTCTCTGTCTGTTAAATAAATAAAATCTTTAAAAAAAAAATTCCTTCCTTTCTAAGGCTTTTTTTTTGTTGGGTGCATATCGAGGAGTGGAACTGTCATAGAGGCAATGCCAAACAGTTTTGCAGAATAGTTATATCAGCTTATACTCCCACCAGCTGTGTGTGAGAGGTCCTGATAGTCTGCACACACTTAGAATTGTCAGTCTTTTTATTTTGGCTATTCTAGTGTATTTGTAGTGGTATTACAGTGTGGGTTTTTTTTTTTTTCATTTCTCTGATTACCAGTTATTGATTACTAATTGTATATCATGTTTATTGATCATCCCCTTTTGTGACATGCTTGTTCAAGCTTCTTGCCCATTTTTCAACTGTGTTGCCTCTTTATTATGGACTTGTAGGCATTCTTTTCATTGTTTGGATTGAGTTTTTCATCAGTCATATGTGTTGCTTAGTATCTTCTTCCCCCGTGACTTCTCTTTTTATTTTCTTAACAGAATCTTTTGATGGAAAGCAGTCTTCATTTGAAGGCAGCCTTATTTGTCACTCTTTTCCTTTATGGTTGGTGATTATTGTGTATTGCTTGAAACTCTCTCCCATCCCAAGGTTATGAAGATTTTCTCTGATATTAACTTCTAAAGGTGGTACAGTTGTGCTGTTCACATGTATAGTCACATAATGTGCCTGGAATTGAGTTACAGGAATGTTGTGAGCTGAGAGGGCGAAGTTTTCTTTTTTTCTCCACATGTATATCCAGTCAACTGGGGGGTGGTAAGACATCTTTTTTTCTGAATTAGGATTTTCAAAAATTAGGTGTCTGTGTATATGGGGGCCTGATTTTCTGCTCCATTGGTCTGTTTGCCTGCATCTCTGTCACCCTCTCCTATTTGTTATAGTTTGATAGGTCTTGATATCCAGTAGAATGTTCTTACCTCATTCTCTTTTCCTCAGGGTATCCTGGCTGTATTTAGCTTTTTGGACTTCCCTTTTAAAGTCAGTTCATCAAGCTCCACAAAAATAATGGCTGTTGTTATTTTTTTTTTAAAGATTCTATTTATTTATTTATGAGAGAGAGAGAGAAAGAAAGAGAGAGGCAGAGACACAGGCAGAGGGAGAAGCAGGCTCCTCGCAGGGAGCCTGATGTGGGATTCGATCCCAGGACTCTGGGATCACGCCCTGAGCTGAAGGCAGACGCTCAACTGCTGAGCCACCCAGGCATCCCCTTGCTGACATTTTGATTTAAGTAGCATTTATTCCTGATAATTTCTGAATAAAACTTCATTTCAGGAAAGGGAGGAACAGAGGCATGATAAAACACAAAGATGAAGAAAAGAATAAGAGAGTCCATCACTATACCAGCCAGAGTTTGGTGATCTTAAAAATGCCATTTTTGGTTTTTGAGTGACATTTATTGAGCATGAGTTGATAGAAGTTGGTTATTTTTTCAGGGACATTTTGCCTTCAAGGATGGAATATTTTCCTGCACGGTGTGTTTCTCTGCGGGGAGCAGAGAGGGTGGACAGGACATCTTGAGGATTAGGCACAGTGCCCTGTTGGCATCCATGCCACACAGCTGTCCTGAGAAGATGGTTATTTTAAAAAATTTGCCCTCCTCCTTTTCGCTTGCTCTGTTCCCTTTTAGCTCTTTTACTGGGCTGCTCCCGTGTGCAGCATGAGGAGTGTCATCAGGGGAAGGAAGACCACATTTTGCAGTGGGAGGATTTGCTGGTTCCCTGGCAATTGGAGCCCTTTTGTAAGACCAAACTTGTTTGTCTGCTTGTTCATTTGTCCTTGTGTTTGTCAGCAAATGTTAGTAGGTGCCTTTTCTGTTCAGGCACTATTTCTGGTGCTTGAGAACAAGATAGCAAGTCCTTGGTCTCATAGAACTTAATTCTAGTAGAAGAGAACATTGATACTCAATTCAGTACATAATTTAATGTTGGGCCTTGATAAATTCTGATAGAAGGAAAAAGGAGAGTGAGTGGCAGTGGCAGGGAGTGGAGGATGGTAACCCTGTGGATGTTTGAGAGACACACATGGGGGCTGGGCTTGTTCAGGGTGGGTTGGGGGGTGGCAAGATGGAGAACGGGTGGGAAGTGAGATGGAGGGAAGTAGCTCTGGCCAGACCCAGACCTCACTCTTTATTACAGATATTTAGTGACACTCCTTATACTTTCCTGGAATGAAATTTGTAGGAAATACAACCTACCCATCCACATAATTGCAAATCATCAATATAATGCCTTAACTGTATACAAAGCAAACACAAGAAAGTCAGTTGTAATAAAATGAGAATTTCAACATGTCTGGGGTGGCATGACTACACTGGAAGTCTTTGTGGTGCGGTCACGTGTTCAGGATCCCAGTGTAGGATCAACAGAAACATGGCAGCCATAAAGGCAGGTGGTGCAGATGTGTAATGTTGGCAACTCAGTGACAGTCGGTGTCACCTTTAGTGATGTGAGATTTCTGATATGGTGAATAGTTCTGAGTGAAGTTCTAAACAACACAAAGTGTATCACTCTGTCACTTAATCCCAGAGATTCTGTGTTTATGCAAATCTCAGAGAAAACACTTTGTGGGAACATGTAAAGTGGAGTCAGGTTTCTCACTGGAAGGGACATCCAGTGGACGTTGGAAAGTCATAGGGTTGTGAGACATTTCTGGTCGGGCCAGATCATCCCACATTTAGAGGTTGTGACTCTCTAAACACCACTGGTGACCCCCAATAATCAAGTGACTTTCAGGACAGTCCCCTTGGATTTCCCGAATGCCCCTGGAGGGTCTGCTGCCATCAAGAAGCACTGTAGGCCCTGATGGACTCTCGGAAGGATTTCGGGCTGTGTTCCGTGTAAGATGGGAAGCCAGTGGATGGTTTTGAGCAGGGAACTGAAGGGATCTGACTTGGGTTTTCCAGGAAGCTCCCGACCAGAAACAGAATGGAGACTGAGGTTTCAGTGTCTTTCGGTGAGAACTTGTTCCCTAAGAGAGAGAAGAGCTGCAGAGCAGCCCAGCTGACCTGAGTCTTTCCCTCCTGGAAGTCTGTCTGTCTGCCCCCGAGCTTCCCCAGTCTCCCAGGGGAGGGCCTCTGTAAGCAGCTCAGCAGAATCGCTGTCCCCACGGCGGCATCATCTGTGTCCCAGACCCTTTATGAGCACAGGTGCTGGCTGTCCCCTCAGGCAGGACCCAGTGGCATCACTCCTCTCATCCCATACACACCTCTCATGGGCTTTTACTCCCCCTCCTCCTATGATAAATAACAGATCTATGCAAAGCAGTTAGAAGTAGCTTTGTACTTGAACTTCACACTTGGGTTATTTTGCTGTGGGGGGGCAGCGCATGCACACCCCTCCTGGCTAGGCGGCCCCCCTCTGCTCTAGGCTTTGCTTTGGGCCTGCAGTCACAGAAGCATTTCCTGTAACTGGAATCCCCCATGCCAGGCCTGCCAGACAATAGATAGATAATTGGATAAATCCTAAACTGGAAACTGCAAACAATAAAAGAGAACACTACACGTAATGTGGTGTGCATGCTACTCGGAGCTCGGCTGTTTACATATGAAACTACTTAAGCAAGTCCTTTATTTTTCAACAACAATGAAACTCGTTTAGTCATGAAACTCAGGGGCCCTCTCAGTGTGTTTAAGAAAAGAGTCAGGGCTATCTCATGTTCAGCACCGGAGTGGAAAGGCATGTTCCAAGTTCACATCCATCCTATGGCCCTGGTGGGTGTGGGGTTGTCAGGGAGGACAGTGAGGGGAGGGCTGCTTGTAGCTCGCCCTGCTTGGGGGGAGGGATGGCAGGAGTGAAACCCACGATTATTGCTGTTGTGCGTGTGTTTTAGTAAAATCTCACATTATTTCACATGACCCTAGTAACTCAGTGGTCTTCTGGTCACCCAAATGTTGGCCATTAAAAACAATTTCTAGATTTTTTTTTGACAATAAAGGATATTGGAGAAAAAGAATGAATGTGTATACCATAGTAGCTGAATAAATATTTCCTCAGAGAGCCCCCCCACACACACACTTATGAAAGCAGAATCTATTTCTGTTCTTAAGGGTATTGGTGAACAAATGTTTGGGTTCTAGAATGTAATAATATAATAACAGCTGGAAGGACTGCACTCTTCACAGCTTGAGCATGGCTGGACTTTGAAGTCTCTGTTTAAAAAATTAAGCTTTTATTTAGATTTACCAGTTAGATTGACAAATACCTGGATTCAGCCTTGTGCCGGAAAGTTTCTTCCTCTGGGAGAAGTGGAGCTCCTGGCAGAAATCACTGCAGGCCCCACACACGGTGCCTTTGCTCATATGTGACAGGTTGAAGAAAACTTTATTGCTTCAAAAATAAAAGTGGGGAGAATTCAAATATTGACCTTTGTGGGTATCCAGTGTGGGAAAAGGGTTATTTAAAATACCTTTAAAAAGGTCAACTCCCATGGTAGATGGGTCTAATCAGAGTTTAGCAGGAAGTTCAGAAATCAAGGTATGAAATTACAGGAATGGTCTAAATTTGGCTAAATCAGAAGAGAGAGAGAGAAAAAAAAATATCTTTACCTCATTTTTGCTCTTGAGGGAGATTGGAAGTAAGAAGAATCAGGGCCTCAAGAATGGGGGCTGAGAAAATAGAAGACAGACATGGCTTCCTAGAGCCTTTCTTGGGGGGGGGGAAGAAAAGTTCAGAGTTTCCAGGAGTGACTCTTTCCTCTTCACAAATGTGTTTTTCTTGCATGTTGAAAAATATCATCTCGATAATCTTGGTTCATGCTTTTATCCTTTCCTTACTGTTCATTTGATCTGAGATGCTTATGACACAAGAAGCAGAAAGCATCTTGATCAGGAAGGTCTGAGAAAGATCTCGGCTTTGTCTGCTACTATCGCCTGCTGAGTCCAGAGTTAGGGGGTAGCCACAGCCTTTGATCATAAACCGTGGACGGTTAGAGCTGGAAGGAACCTCAGAATCACCTTGTTAACTCCCTTATTTCATAGATAAGAAAAATAAGGTCTAAAGAGTTAAAGAGACTGTCAGAACTTGAACAGTTAATTGGTGGCTGAGCTAGCAATCTAGGCGTAGATTTTTGATGAGGAACTTTCTGAAGTTCTTTAGATAAGCTCATATAACTGACACAGAGAATAGGAAGGACATGAAGTTTCTTTCTTTCTTTCTTTTTTTTTTTAAACCATAGGCTGTTTTAATTCTTTATCAGTGTCAATTTACTTTGGTTTGCCTTTGACCTTCACCACCCCCACTGAAAGCGTAAATTGTGGTTGTTAATTTGCCTTCTTTGACATGTTTGTGAAGGACTGTCTTTGTAGGGTTTAGAAGGGAGAGTGTTTGTTGTGCGTGGCATACCTCTACTCTGCAACCCAATCCAGAATGGCCTTGGGAGTTAGTAGGCTGACACGATGGAAAAACCTCGATGGTGCTTCTCTGCAAACGTGTGCACGATGCAGTCTCCACAGGCATTAGTTGATTAGTTTTGTGGGAAAAAAATCTGACCAAGAGAAAGCATTCTGCTGCTGGCATTAGCTCAGTCCTTCATGCGTCCAATGCCTGCTCTCTCTGTTTTGTCTATACAATTTACCTTTTAGAAAGAACGATCCTTTCATAGAAAATGGACTTGATTTTTTAAAATATATATAGAATTATGGAGATGTTGCTGCATTACCAAACTTTCCTACAAGGTTGGGAGGCTTGTTTCTATTTCGTCCCTGCCTTTCAAGACTGGGTTATAAACAAGCCATAATGCAAAGGGACTACCAACAGACACACAGCAGAAGCAGCCTCAGAAATAGAAATTGAATTTATAGGCAGTGAGATAGGATAATTAGTTTTTATATTTAAAAATATCCTCGAACCAGCAGAGTCTGTTGTCTCAGATAGGGAATGGAATTGAGTTTGAATCCCAGTACCTCAATAATAGTTTGGTGGAAATGGTCTGCTTTGTCTAATATAAATCTGCTGTGTATATGCATATATGCGTATATGATGTATATATTCCTCTCAAACACATAAAGTGTCAGTTTAAAATAATTCAGATTGCACAAACTGTCCTTATCATTAGTCTTAAATGTTGATATTGCTAAAGATGATCTGTTTAGCCCACTATCTGCCTTTTTTTTTTTACTCTGAGTAGTTATTGGGAATTCAAAATCAGCCAAACAAAAACCTTTTCTGCTTTTTGCATGGAGAGCAAGAACTGTATCTGATGTTTACTCAGTTTTGTGTTTTGTATCCAAATGTGGATCCTACAGAATGTACATTCAAAACACTCCCTGTAGGTAAAATGATGGAAGACAGGAATATGAAGGGTCTGCTGCTGTTGGATATGTGTAAATCCAACACACCTTCTGTAATAACAGTGTCTTCGCCACTGGTCTCTGTTTTTCTCAATTGGCAGAAACCAGATCCTGGCTTTGAATCTTGAACAGATTTTTCCCCCCAGCGTTGCATTATGACTTTGGGAGGGCATCCTGTCTGAGATGTGCTGTCTCCCCAGGCTCGGTCAACGGGGACAGAGAAATAGCATCTGCCAGCTGTGCTGGAATCTCCCACACATGGGGTCAGTCATCAGGTCTTTGCTGAGGGTTTGGCTAGTGAAACTGCCACTGCTTGGGCACCCTTGTGTCCACAGGAAGAAGTCCAAGCATGGGATGAACTTTGAAACAAAAAGGAACCATGCCTTTCTCCTCACTGGCTCTCCTTGATCTGCCTCTGAGCAGAGAAGTCAGAGGCATGTACCCCTGGGTACATGCCCTCTGGATCATAGAAGGTTTCATCAACCCCACGATCCTTCTCTCTCTCTCTCTCTCTCTCTCTCTCTCTCTGCCTCCTGCTGTAAATCTCTGTTTCAAAGGAAGGGAAAGAGATGGTTTAAGGCATAAACCTCCAGGTCCACTCTTGTTTCATCAAAGTCCAAGATGATATCCAAAACCTTTTGTTGAACTGAAATGCTAGGGTAGGTGCCTGAGCCATTCATTGCCTGGGGATAGGAAATCTTTCTGTTGTGGAAAGGTGGCTGGCTGGTTGGTGTGTGGGTGTGTTTGCAGATGTAGAAAGTGGGATGGGCTTTGGGATACCATTTGCCTTACCAATTGTCTTGGGGGTACTGAACATGGAAAACAGCAAAGCTTAGTGTACCTAAAAACTTGAGAAAGTTGGCAAGGGGGAGATCATATTTTCAGAGCAGTTTTTGTTCAGGTACAGATTCTTGTAGTTGCTTGAAGTTTTCAGTGTCAGATCAGATCAAGTTTTCTTTCTTGCACCACCAACACCTCATATGCTTGTTTGCCATCTGTTCATTTCCATTGCAAACTGCTCTTTACACAGTGTTGCTCGGTGTTAATTAGAACATGTGTCTCTTTGTCACTCATCTGGGGAAGGGGTTAATGATGATTTATGTCCCTCTAATTGGTTTTCCTCCAAACTGTTATATGTCATTTATTATTTTATAGGAACTCCAAGAGAATGGAAAGAGGTTGAGCATCTAATTATCATCCCCCATATTCTTTGTTTAAGAAATATGGTCTTCCAAGTTTGTATTAAGTAGTAATACACATGACGGTGAATTTACTGCCTATCAGTGGCCAATTTTATTATTATTCATGTATGTTATTTCTGAATAGGTAACATGATCACATGATTCAAAATTCAGAAGATCCCAAAAGGTGTGCAGGGGAGACTCTTCTTCCTATTACTATCCCCAGATAACAGGTTTCCTTTCCCAGAATCTATGTTATCAGGGTCTTGTGTGTGTGTGTGTGTGTGTGTGTGTGTGTGTGTATTTATACTTAGGTTTTTCACACATGTGTGTATATATATGGGTATATGTAGCATGGCAAACATACGTGCTCTTTTGCATATGTGCTTTTTCACTTAAATATATTTTGGAATTCAGTATATCAGTAAGTTGGGAGCGAGTATCCTTTTTCTTTGTTAAAGCTATGTTATATTGATGTTCTATTAACTAGTCCCTTACTGACAGACATTGAGGCTGTTTCCAGTTTTTTCTGGGACAATGATGTGTTGAAGAGCTTTGTATTACATTCCTTTGTGTATCTATAGGAAAGAAATCCTAGAAATGGAATTGCTACAGCCCACACTTGAGTGCGTTTGTCATTTTGATGGATTCTGTAAAATTGCCCCTCCTAGAAGCAAGCACTTTACAGCTCCAGCAGCAATACGAAAAGCCTTTTGTACATTTGTGACAATGACCAGTGAAGTAGCTCTCTCAGCTCATGGTTTAATTAGTCCTTTATCTTATTTTGAGTGATGTAGGCTCTAGTGAACAATTTTAAGTAACAGAAAAATACTTGTCCATAGATGTGTATATATCCATTTCAAGGATGGAAACCTATTTCTGCATTTTCCCTCTACCCTCTTGAAACACCAGTAAACTGTATCTGGTTTCTAGTAAATTAGATAGCAGATTTATATTGCTATGTTATTGACAGCATATATGCTGTAAACGTTGGAAGATACCTAATCTTATCCTTCATATGATTACCGAAAGCATATTGCTAAGATCAGATTTCAACTGAAATTATTTTTCAAAATAATGCATTTCTAACTAATCTAATTAGACTTTGATTTGAAAGGGTACCTTGCAAATCTTTTAATCTTTAATATCTTTTAAGATACAGTATTTTAAGTCAATTAAACTCTGATATATGTTGCTTTTTACAAAAAGTATGTGGATTCTAGAGAAATCACATTTTGACAGATATGATAGAAAAAATATGTCATTTTAGATGAAAACTGGCTACCTCTCCTTAATGTTTTTCTTTGTATTGAGATTTAGATGGCAATCTCTCAGTGGATATTTGTAATAACTATTGCCTTGCTATACTCACTGAATCCATCTAGATGATTCCATGAACCCTATCAGAGAGAGAAGTCAGGAAGTCTGTTATTTGGGTTCGGTCTACTAGCCCATATTCCTTTCTTGCTCTCAAATTTACAAAAATCTCTACAACTGGTAAAACACATTGACCATTTCTTGATAGACCGAACTTTCTTAGAATTTTGAAAGGTAAGCTGATAATTTACATAGTGATGAGTACTGTCCATGGCATGGATGCTATCTTCTTTCCCCTGGAAGTCCCTGCCTATGGTTTCTTCAGGCCATGAGAAGAGATGGCTTTTTCAGCGAGTATGAAATTTGAAAACCGAGCACCTGCTACATTAGAAATAGTAGAGTTTTCCCTTTGGGATATATATACTCATCACAAACTGGCAAATATAGCAAACTTTGTGAGTGATAAAAAGGGACTATTTCTTCTGCCCAATTGGGAATCAACCAGTCTCCAAAAATGAAGTTGCTTGAATGTTTGAATTGTTTTGAATTGTTGAAATACTCCATACGGTCACAAAACCAATTTTAGTCCTCCCTCACATCTAGACTCACAAACTTTTAGAGCCAGAAGGAGATTTGGGGATGATCTCGATTTTGTAAGAGCAAAAACCGAACCTGAGAAAAGTTTAGCACCATTTCAGTGAATGAAGATCAAAGCTGGCAATCTTGAACCCTGGCGCCAGACCTCACCTGACTAGATTGTTCCAGAAATCTTGCTTAAACATGATTTTTTTAAAAAAATAAACTAGAAAAATGTATGCTCTTTGAGAAATCAGTTCTAAGGTTTCTTAGGAAAACCTGTTGGTAGATGGACTTTCATTCAGTAGGGATGGTTTTGTCAAGCACCCTCATCAGTAGAAAACCACAGAATGCCCTTTCTTTTCTAAGAAACATCTGAACAGTGCACCTGGTAAGACAGGCACATGGAGAAATGCGTGGCCTTCAAGGATGCTCCTCATGGTGTGGAGGTATGTCTATGGCACAATGACAACTTTCTAGTGACTTCAGCTATGTGTGAAGAGAGAAGCAGAAAGACAGGAATATTGGGAAAAATAAAGGCATCACTACTGATCAGCCGGGATTGGTTAGAAATGTGCTACTTCTGCAAGGCTTTACCAAAACCTCTTGTGAGGACTTTTGTTCTATTTTAAGAAAGAAGGAAGACAGAGAAAAGACAAAAAGAGAAAAGGAAGAAGGGAGAGAGGAGAAAGTAAGAGAGAGGAGGAGGGAGGAAGCGTGGTGTTACCTGCATCACACACAGGTTCTATACCTTCTCAAAAATCTCTTCCTTGGACCAAAGGTACCGTTGCTCTTTGGTGTCAGGTTAACCATAGTCCAGAACTTTTAAGTATTAAAAATTTGTCCTCTACCTTCCAAAGCTCTATTTCCATCCCAAGCTCTTCATCAGAGGTTTAGGCCGTGGTAGCTAACTACGGATTACCAACGAGACATTTGACCTCAGCAAATCTGGGGTTTACCCTACCCCTTGTCCTCAGCCAGTTCCTTTTCTGAACTCCTTCTCAGTGAGTTGCTTTGAAGGCCTCCAGACACGCCAGGTCAGAACTCTGGGATTGTCCCTGGTTCTACCTCCAACCCCACCCACCACCCACCTTCCTCTTGTCCTACCCTCTGCCACAGTCTTAACTTGCAACCTCCTCATTTCTTCTTGAATTCCTGCAGCAATTACCAAGAGGCCCCTGCCACCCAGTTTTTGCCTCTTTCCAACTTCTCTTCTAGACAATTGCCAGAGAACACTTTCTAGGAAAGCCTGTCCATTTGCGGAATTCCCCTGCCTGAAATGCTGTGTTTGGTTCCCGTCCCCCACAGAGAAGCTGGCCTGATGGGCCAACCCTCAGTTCTCTTTACCCATGCCTCTTGCTATGTCGCATCCTCCCAGGGCACATGCCAGGCACCTCTCCCACACACACACCCCGCCCCCGCCATCAGTTGCACCACTGCGGTTTCCTACCCCCTGACCTTTGCACGTGCTATTCCTTCTGAGCAGCACCTTCTGCTTCCCCCTGCTTCCCACTTCCTTGTCTAATTCTTACTGCTATTTTTCATCTTAGTCTAGGTGGCACCCATTTAACAAACTCTCACACATATTTACTGTGCACTAGGCGGTAGTTTAAGGGTTTTATGTATATTTATTCATTTCCTCCTCAAACCCTCAGGAGAAACAAAGGATTATTATCTCTATTTTATGGATGAGGAAACAGAGTTTCTGTGAGTGAAAAAGTAGCTCTTCTCACTAGTCCACTGGTTGCAAGGCTGGGCCAGAAGCCAGCTTCTGCCACTGTTTAGCACTTGATTTTGATTTGTATGTAGTGTATATCTATACATATTGTATGTGTGTATCCATACACAGGTATGTATGTGTCTGTACATTATTTCTTTGAATAGGTAATATAAACACGTATTATTAAATTTAAAAGATACAAAGCATATAGTGATAAGGTATACAGTGACAAAGAAGTCTCCGTCCTAACCTTGTGTCCCACCCACTTCTCCCTGGAAACAACTACGGCTACAAGTCTCTTGTGCATCTTTCCAGGGGCTGCATATAAATCTAGATGTATGCAATCTATAATTTTGTTTTTACATTTGTGATAGCACGTTCCGCTTGTCATTTTTAATTTGCTTTGTTTACTTAGCAATAATCCTTGGGGCTTGTTCCATATCAATACATTAAGCGCTTCCTCTTCTCTTTTATGGCTAAATAATAGGCCATTATAGGGCTATGCCGTAATTTATTTAATCGGTCTGCTTTTGTTGGATATTTAGATTGTCCTCAAACTTTGGTCGTACAAGCATTGCTGCAAAGATTGGCTTTTTACAGGCATCATTATGCACACATGAGTTTTATCTGCAGGATAAAATCCTCGAATTGGAATTTTGGGTCAGAGGTAAGTGCATTTATAATTTTGATAGATAGTACTAGATTGTCTTCATAGCTGATCTATCTACTTACTCTTTATGTAATTTATGAGAGTACCTCTTCATACCCTCACCAATGTGTGTGTGTGATAAAATGATAAAATGTTCTGATGTCCACCAAACTTAATACATTTACTCTGCATTTCTCTTACTATGAGTAAAATTTAGTATCTTTTAATATGTCTGTGAACTATTTGATTCTCTTTTATATTAGGTGACTGTTCATTTGGCTTGGTTTGATCTTTTCTTATAGATTTATAGGCATTCCTTATATATTGATGAAATTAGCCTTTTGTCTGTGATTTTATGTTCCAAATAGTTCTCTGGTTTGTCATGTGTCTTTTGTCTTTGTTTATGGTGGCTTTTTTTTTCCCCATGCAGAAAATTGTTGTTTTCATTTAATCAGAAATGAAAGGGGTTTGAGTCACAATGAGACTGACCTGCCCATGCTTAGATTATAAAATTCTCGTCCATGTGCATGCACGTGTGCATGGAGTTGTTTCAGAGGGAGAATTGGTGGTGTATACCGGTTCGGAAAACAGATCCTGGAGTCCAGCTGACCTAACTCTTAGCCCTGGCTTCATCTCTGACCCATTCCATAATCTTGGAAGAAATGTTTAAATAGTTTATTAATACCTATGCCCCAGGGTTACTGTGATGATCAACTGGGACAGTAGGAAAGTGTCTCGTGTTTAATTACTGAGAGCTGCCTTTATTGTGCTATTATTTCTTTCCAAATGCAGTAATAGTTGCAGGAGGACAGAAGCCCTTTCTTCTCTTCCTCTGTATTCCTCCTGCCATCCACCACAGGTTCCCAGCCCCACTCCCAACCTCAGCTCAGTGCTCTGCTGGAAGCGCGTGAGCGCTCATTTTGATTGCTTCACTGTTTATTTTGATTTGAGAGGGAAGGGCTGGAGTCCTCGCCGGAGCCACCTGGAGTGCCACAGGTGCTTCTCCATGGCCCTCACTTAGCATGGGTCTTTCTTCCCAGGCCCCCAAGGACCTTGGCGCCTTGCCGCATCTTGGAAGTTTTGTTTCTTTCCCGGGGTCATCAGGGAGCGTGTGTTCTTGCTGTCCCCAGCTCTGTCCGTCCTCCTGCATCTCTGCCTTCCATCTGTGGACATTCTTTCTCTGGCTGTGTCGACACAGTCGCTTCGCCATCCCATCCCTGCATCTCTGTAGGCTGGTGCCTTCCTAGTTCCATTCCTATGCGAAGGGGACTTGATACAGTGTGCTCTGCATGGTAGGTGCCCGGTAAGCCCTGTGACCAAATGAGCCAGGAGAAGTAAGAGGTTGGGTGTAGGTCCTGATTGTTAAGAGCCATACATCACTTGGCTGGTCTCCATTCCCATAGACCAAATAGGGAGGATGGTCCAAAGTAGTAGGCTTTTTAGTGGATGGTCACTCTAAACATTTCTGTCATGTCAGCTTCTCTTAACGTTGATTAAAATTTTTAGTTAGTTGCCATAGGTTTTAACTCCTTCAAAATATTTAATATTATGCAGGCTGTTCAAAGACATCAGTAATTTGGAGGCAGAGCCGAAAGGCCTTAGCTTCTCGATTTTTATCTCTGTTGGTTCCTTTAATTCTCCTTTGCCTCTTTCAATATTTCCTTTGTGTACTTAATTTTAACAGTGGCCCCTTGCCATTCCAGTGGTAGGAGATGCAATGGAGCAGCAAATAAAGTCATCTCATATTTTAAATTTGCCACAGTCCCCGTCATTAGTACAGTCATGCTTGGAGCACAAGTGGTGAGTGTGATGGAGGGGCATGTCAGAGGTTGGTCATGACTAATCTGAAGCCTGGCAGTATAGTGCCAAGGAGCCAGCTGAAAGGCAAAGGCAAAGGGCAAACTCTGAGGAAAAAAAGCAACAGAGGAAATAGGACATCTTACTATTTGGTTTAATTTTATGGGAGCCTAAAGTGCATATGGGATACAAGAATGAGCAAGTCACACCTCCTGAACCAAAGGTAGGACCTACTGGGTACTGAGCACCGTCTTTACAGTTTTACACTTGATATTTGCAACAATCCTAAAAGATGGGAAACTTTATTCCAGTTTTTACGGGTAAGGGAATTGAGTTGATAAACAGTTAAGTAACTTGTGATCCCATAATGATCACAGAGCCAGGGTTATAATGGGTGAACCTGGTTTTGAAGCTGGGAATGTTTGGCTACATTGCATAGCTTCCAGGAACGTAGGATCCAGTAAAGGCTAGTAGGTCATAAACAGTGATGTGACTTGTTTTCAGAGGGAAAGTAAAAATAATGACATGAAAATAAGAGAAGAGTACGGATACCCTTGAGTTTTCTTTCAGGTTGGATCTTTTGGCTCCATAGCAGTGTTCAATATGGTGAGCGTTCAAGAGAGAAAGGTCACTCATCAGCTGTCCTGCTCCCCCAGCCCCCACCTTGATAAAAGAAGTCTGCTTACCACCTGACTCACCTGCAGGTAACAAAACAGGTTTTTAAAATATGTAATAAAGGAGCACTGCTTGTTCCTCTCTGGCAGCAGTCCCAGTGGAAGTAAAACTACACCGGTACGGCCTGGAACCCTGGGCCCAAGGGGTTAATTTAAAACAGAAAAATGCTTGAGGTTCCTGAGTTCCATTGGGAGGTTACTAGAATGTTCTGTAGCTTTCACATGCAGCCCTCATTCCCCACCACCCATACCTCTGCTGTATGTTTGGGGGCAAACCATCAGACGTCCCTAGATATTGTCTTTCAGTCTGAGTATGGAATTTGCTTGGAAGGATTTCAGCCCCTCTATGAAAGACTTAAGTTTATCTCCTCGGTTCCTTCTAGAAGTAGCTTTTTTACCCCAACTTGAGAAATCTTGCTGTATTCTTCAGTGTTTTGGAAACAAAATGTGCAGTAGGAGAATTCCTGCTTTGTGACTATTGGATCACTTTGTTCCCTGGCACAACAAGCTCTCCTTTGTATTAAACATCTGAGAACAGAAGTTCTAAATAACATTTTTATATTCCCTGTTGATATGGGTTCTTTATTTTGGGACAACAGTTTGGTGTTTGTTCCTCTGTCAAATTCTGATGTACTTCCCCTTTCTCAGATGTCAAAGATGCTCCTCACCCACAGCCTGGAATTGCACTAGTGTAGTGGTGATGAGTGGTTGCCTACCCTCTGGGGAATTTCTCGTTCGATCCCTCTTGTGTCCAGTGAGTGGCCCATGTCATAATGGGATGCCCAACTGGGCAGAGCACAGGCCACTAACCCGCTGGCCCAACCATGAGCCGAGGGGCTGAGCCAGCCAGCTACAAAGAGACCAGATGGGCAGACAGACCAAAATAGTCACTTATCCACCTCCTTCCTGGAAATGCAGAAGAGCTGCCCTGGAGGTCCAAGAAGGCCTAATTTGGTCAAAAAAACCCTCACTTACTCTGAACCGGAGGTTGAGTTGTGACCCTGGTGTGAGTTTCCTACCTCCAGTGTTTGATTGTTCCCCAAACCCATTTGTACATCCTCAGGTTGGCCAGCCAGATCAGCAACAACTAACTGGTAACAAATACCTTAACGTTAAAGAACTTCTGATTATTTTCCTTTTTGTACTTGTATGGAGAGTACTTGTACTTTTACTCCAAAGAAAATAAATATATGTGCTTTCTTCTTTAGGCAAACCCAATATTATAAAAATCCGGTTTTGTAAGACAAAGTAGGACAGTTGTTTTTTTCCGGAAAATTTATCACCACATTCCTTAAATGGCATAGACAGTATAATAAAAATATTATTTATTGCCCCAAAATGTTTATATTTCTGTGTAAGGTTCAAAGCATGTTGGCCCCTTGTGTTTCATCATTTTGGGTCAGAGATGTGTTTCTTGCTCCTCGTTCCTTCAGTGAATATTTATTTTATGCTTCCTGTGGGCCAAGCATTGTGCTGGTTTTCTCCATTGCCTGGCTTGTTCCTGATGGGAGCAGGTGGACATGGTGGGTGCTTTTCTCAGGAGGTTTGGTATCAGCCACAACCCAGAAGCTGGTCCTTGGAATAGCCAGGATTGCTCCTTGGAAGTTGCTGCGCCAATGGGAGGCACCACGAGACTGGGGCACTGGGATGGATTGGATGATTTTCTAAGTAGAAGGACATACTACTCCTCCTGTTTAACCTCTTCTTGCAAACTAAAATGGGGAAATCACTCTCAAACAGACAAGCTCAAGGGAGAATAAAAAACACCCTTTCCTAGGCAGCCCGATAGTACTGTGCGTTAGTTAGGTGATGTTTGGATAAGAACAAGCCCCTCGAGGGGGAATGGAACCCTTCTCTAGACCTTAATTGATTTTTGTGTTCATTCTGCTTCTTTTAATCCTTTGTGGAAAAGTGATTTGTAGTGCAAAGTGGCTTTAAGTGTTACAGGTGCTGTATTATGTAAGACCACTCTTATCAAAAGATCATTGCTCCTTGTTTTGACTTTTTTTTAAAATTTCTGATCCAGCCCGTGTTTATTTTTCTTTTTTCTTTTATTTCTTCTTGCTCATACAGTTACTGTTCCTCTTACTTCTCCTGCTTAAACAGCCCCCATCCTCTGCCAGGGAAATGGGAGGAGATGGAGGCTCTTGGCTTATTCTTTTTTTAATTGTCAAAACCAATGGGCTGGACACCTTCAGAAATAGTCTCCCTTTTCCCTAGTAAGTTTGTGACATAATGTGGAGCCTCATTAGTTATAAATCTGTCCCCTAAGAAGTTACATTATGTTCGTTCCTAAGGATTAAGGCCATCCTAGCCTGGTTGTGTCCCTTTGGGATCCATGCCATTGTGGATGCCTGACCCAGGTGAGCCTGGCCTGGAATGGGCAGCTCCTTGCAGAGGTATCCTGTCATGTCAGAAAGCTCTATCCAACTGGCAACTAAAATCTCTTTTGGTAAAATGAGGTGAAGCCCTCAATCATGTGCCTGTTAAACAATTTACATAATAAATCCAGAACTTGGAGATCCAGAGGGTATTGGCATGGTTTTAGTTATGTTGCTAGGGAACTCTGCCTGTGTCCTCACATGATACATTGCACTTTGTATGCGTCCGTGTGCGTGCATATGTGTGTATGTATGGAATGAGAAAAAGGAGACAGCCCATTGTTAGGTACTATAGGGGAAGACTCGCTAGACTTATCCCATAGCTAATAGGACAGAATTTGTTTACAGCAATAGTAATATGACCAAGAACAAAGCAGATGAGAAGTAGCCAGGCACGATCAAAGCACATCTAATATATCAGGTTTCTGGAACATCTGAGTCTAAGCGTTTGGTTTTCATCACGATATGTTGAGAGGTGATGCTTTAAAAGCAAGAAAGGAGAAAAGGCCAGCTCCGGGGAATGGTAACTGAGACAATTAGAAAGCAGATGTGTGCACTTGAATGCAGTTGGCCACAGTTCACAGGATCCACACTCTCTCCTGTCTGCAGCGCGGGAGAGAGTTCCCTGAAAGGTCATATAATAAAAGTCGAACCATTCTGTTCTTTGGGTTGAGTATAGATCCCCATGTTCAGGTGGCTTTTGTGAGTTGTGACTTGCTCTCCCGTGGGCACAGTTCACACTTGTCTTTGGCAGGCCATTCTAGGTGACCTTGCCACTTGCAACCCAGAAGGGAAAACACTTGCTGAGTCTGGATGTCTGACATCCAGGTGGGTTGGGAAGGTGACCCCCTGGGTGGCTGTGAGGTGTCACCCACAGAAACTGAAGGCTGGGATGAAAATAAAGGCACACTGTCTCCCCTTGGGCAGTGCATCAACTACAATCAGGATTCCCCTCCTGATAAAATGCTGCCCCTTTGTTCTGCTGCCTGCGTGTTCATCCATGTGAGACCATTCATTCAGTTTGCATCCACCTGGCACGGCTTCAGCCCCGGCAAGTGCTAGGTGCTCCCCAGCTGCCGTGGGGAGCTGCGTGCAAACAGAGCTAAGCAAAGGTCCTCAGTGTGTGCGCGCAGGCGCGCGCACACACACACACACACACACACCCTGCGTTTGTGTGCTGCGTTCTGTTTCTTGTCCCAGGGCATGCTGGGAACACGATCACACTGTCCTGCTCTTTCTGTGGTGGGGGCTGGTGCCCTTGAACTGGATTCCCCACAGTCATCAATAGGCCCGTTCATGTGGGAGGTGACAACACATTTTGCTGCAGCATTACAGGCTGCTGGGCTCAATGTGAGCATTCTTCTTAGAGTGAACAGAGGGCATGGGACTTCCTCCAGCCGGGAGAGTCACAGCCCGCACCACAGATCGAAGATACTTGATCCAGCCCATGGGGGAGCACTTAGCTTTCCTCTGTGTGGGTTAAATAAAATTTGATGAGCTAAGTTTGTGATTAAGCTCTATTGTGAGGTTTTCAGATAATGCATCACCTAATCACCGAAATCTTTGTCAGACACTATTTTGCATCTTAATCTACAAAGGAAGCCAGTGACAAGCTCCCTGACATCCTCTGTTTTCATTACAATGGATTTTTAATCATCTGAATCAATAGGAAGAATTGCCATCATCAAGATATAAACCCACCAAAAGTTCAAAACTACTTCGTGTTTGATGTTGGGACGCAGACCAAGGGAGTGTGAGCCACAGACATTGGGCTGCTGGGCTGCCCCAGCTCCCTCCCTCCCAGCTTGGCTCCAGCTGTCCCTGTCAGGGGGACAGTGTCCAGGAGGTGTCCCCTGGAGCAGAGGAGGCGGGCTTGGGGGCCAGCTGGGGAAGGTGGTCTTCAGTGCTCAGGGTCTTCAGCACTGGCTCCGGAGAAAGCTGACCAGGCTGCTCTGATGACATCACATGGATATTTTCTTTACACTTTTTTAAGATCAAAGTAGCACATGTGTATGGCAGAAAGCCAAATAGTCCGGAAGGCGTTTAATGAAAAATAGCGGCCCTTGCGTTGCTCTTCTTCCCTCTCTGGCCCACTTCCCAGAGGCAGCATCCAACCCTCCCACCCTTCTTCAGAGTTCTCTTGGTGATTACCCTCATATCTTTATTGAAGTTTGATTTGCCAACATATGTATAACACCCAGTGCTCATCCCGTCCAGTGCCCCCTTCAGTGCCCGTCACCCAGTCACCCCAACCCCCTGCCCGCCTCCCCTTCCACTACCTCTTGTTCATTTCCCAGAGTTAGGAGTCTTTCATGTTTTGCCACCCTCTCTAATTTTTCCTATACCATCATATCTTTAAATAATATGCGTGTACTAGTCCTTTGGGCAGGGGGAGGTAACAAAGTACCACAAACTGGGTGCTTCCAAGCAATAGTTCTTCTCTCGTCTGAAGGCTCCAGCGGAGGACTTACCTTGCCTCTCCCGGCTTCTGGCAGTGGCTGCCCATCCCTGGCATTCCTTGGCCTGTAGGTCATCACGCCAGCTCTACATCTGTTGTCCCACACTGCTCTTCCAGGGTGTTCTCATCTTCACATGGCATTTCCCTCGTCTTCTGAGGACACCAACCATATTGGATGACAGCCCACCCCAGTGACCTCATCTCCACTTGGTGACTGCAAAGACCCTGATTCCCACAAAGGTCACATTCACTGGAATGTATCTTTTGGGGAGAGGACACGATTCAGCCCGTAACAGCACTGTTTCTCAGCTTATAAATACTTGGCTTTGCTGCTTTGTACTAGGGCAGAGGAGGTTTCTCATCCTTGTTCAGCCCCATCTCTGCCTTGAGCTTCTTCCCTGTGGTTCTATCAGGCTTCTCAGCCCCTTCCCTTAAAGACTCTGCATAAATTTCAAACAGATTCTTGACACTTCATTTCTTACTCTGTTAACCTCAGAGAGCATCACTTAATTATCCATTAAAAACAAGAACATCAACACTTCTGATGCCTCACCTTCCAGCTTCCAGAACCTGCTGCCAGGACCAGTCATACCTGGTTTCTTCCTGGTTCCCTGAGTGGTTCAGTCCTCTGTCATCTGTCTTCAGATGCAGAATCAATATTTGTGTGTAGCTTCTGTAGATAGGATCTATGAGTGGAAAACCAATAAACGGTATTTTCATTCTTTATTATTATGCCGATGTCTGCTGGGTTATAATTCCTTGTATGCCCTCTGGGTTTTAATTAAAATGCTTTCTGCCATTTGAAGAATGACAGTATAATGTATGTTTGTAGAGTACTTTAGAATCTATATTGCATTTAATTTTAGATGGCACCATACTTTTGTAGCAGTTTGGAAACTCGATTTATTAGTACAACTTGAAATCTGTTTGTATTACATATGGAAACGAAGCTTTGTGTCTTATTAGGAAATGTTCAGTCACATGAAACAGTACCCACGTGTGTCTATTCTTTATGAGTTTTCTTTTTTTTTTTTAATTTTTTTATTTATTTATGATAGTCACAGAGAGAGAGAGAGAGAGAGGCAGAGACACAGGCAGAGGGAGAAGCAGGCTCCATGCACTGGGAGCCTGACGTGGGATTCGATCCAGGGTCTCCAGGATCGCGCCCTGGGCCAAAGGCAGGCACCAAACCGCTGCGCCACCCAGGGATCCCTCTTTATGAGTTTTTAACAGCAGGTAATTTCTTCTAAGGCAGTGCTAGTCAAACTTTTGGATTTCAAAACCAACCTACCTACCTTCCTTCCTTCCTTCCTTCCTTCCTTCCTTCCTTCCTTCCTTCCTTCCTTCCTTCTTTCCTTCCTCCTTTGTTAAGAAATGTATGTGTGCCTGTAACCAACTATGGATGATTTTAATGATGGCAATATGTAGCAAATGGTGCTGTCCTAGTACCACATGGTTTAAAACATTAACTAGGTAATCTTTGCAATATCCCTGAGAGGTAGTTAGACATTGTCTTCCCATGTTTTTTACACAGGGGAAATCCAAAATTAAGAAGCCAGTAGCCTAAGTTAATCAGCAACTCAGTTGCAAAGCAAGAAAAGGAAGTGCAGCCCATCACCTATCCTGGCTAGTAAGTGGCTTCTCTGTGTCCATATTCTCCGACTGTCAGGATTCATACCAAGCCGCTTTGGCTTTTGAAGAACTGAATGGTCTGTAGATCACATTGGCTTTCCAGTTAGAAGTGCAGAAAAGTCTTGTCCCTTGAGGTTTGGATGCTATTGTCCTTCTAGGGTCCAGTCCAGCTCTGATAGAGTAGGAAGGGCACTCTGCACCCTCAGCATGGCTGAGTTTGGTCTGTTTATTAGAAGTAATAGTCTAGATACAGCTGTCCACACTGCCATGCTATTTCATTCGTGACCAGTAACGCACACTCCAGAAATGAGTCCCCTCTAATTTATGGAGCTGGAAAAGGTGACCTGTGCTAGCCTATACTGCTCTGTGTCACTCAGCTCTTTTAGACCTTCTCCATGCCACCACTAAAGTGGGGGGACATGATATTAATCACCTGAAGTCAAGGATTGGACTAGACCTTCCTATTGTATGTAACTTGCTTCTTCTAAATGCCCGTAAGAGGAATCAGACCTGCAACCACATGCTCTTCAGGTCTGCACACTCAACAGTGGGGTCCCCAGCCAGATCCAGGTACAGGCAGGGCCCGGGTTTATAGCTTTGCATTCTGCTCCTCTTTCACCTGCTCTCATGTGACCTTTGGAAGTCCTCATGCCTCAGTGTGTGTTGTTCCTGTCTGATGGTTTTTGCTGAGATCCAGGGAATGTACTACATGTGTGCTGTCAGGTTGGTGCCTGTGGTCACCAGCTTGAAGAGGTGATCTTCATTTACTGAAACCTAACACTCAGTGTGAAGCCCAAGGATGATCTGATGCAAAGGTTTGGACGACTACATGTTGCATCTTTTCTGTAACCAGTATTTGAATGTATGTATTAGCTTATGCTACAAATGTTTGGAAGTTTTAAGTAACACTGGACTATTAAAAAACTGGCATTGATGATCATGTTCCCACTACTTGCCAAAGGAAGGTGGAATTCAGTTTGAGCACATTTTGGTTTTTGTCTGGTCATGTCATACATAGTAATTGTTATAAAGTAGAAAAACCACCAGGCATCCCTTTATCTCCCAAGCAAACATTCTAAATAGTCAGGAGTTTGCTGTACATAAAAGGAAGCTTTCTCTTACGCCGAAGCTTGCCAAGCAAATTGTGACTCCTAAAAGTAAAGCCCAAAGAATAACTTAAGCTTTCAGCGGGTAGAAAATAAACACTAACTTTATATGTATTTCAAGAACGTAAAAGGCACAGGTGGGAAATGAAGCCTCCTTGATAAGAAAGAAATACTTAGTTGGGTGGAAAAAAAAAAAAGAAAAACATTCAGCAGTTTTTGGAACTGTGCAAGTCCGGACGGTTTCTTTCCTTTTTTTTTTTTTTTTCTGGTTAGTTGCTCATAGCCACAAATATGTGTATTATTTCCTTCTTGCCCACAATTATACTAAGAATCGTCTTTCTAATATACTGGGGAATCCCAAATAAAAATCTCATTTTCCTCAAAACAGACAAGCCTTTAACTCCAGCAATTAAATTATTCAGTTATTCCTATCTAGAATGTAAAGGAAGTCATCCAGTTGTTGTAACAGAAGTCTCCCCTGACCACTTCATGTACTTTTCTCCCCAAATCTACACTGTAACCGGCTAATGTTCTTTGGGAGAGGTTTGTCCTGCCACTGATTTTTTTTAAAGATTTTATTCATTTATTCATGAGAGACACACACCCAGAGAGAGACAGAGAGACAGAGAGAGGCAGGGACATAGGCAGAGGGAGAAGCAGGCTCCATGCAAGGAGCCTGACGTGGGACTCGATCTCAGGACTCCAGGATCACTGGGCTGAAGGCAGGCACTAAACTGCTGAAGCATCCAGGGATCCCCTGTCACTGAGGTTTTGAACTAGCCCTGGGACATCTTTGGGGGACCTGTCCAGTAGAGGCTGCCCCAGTTATGCGATAGAGAGGTTGGACCATAGAGTATATTAACCCTTTTCTGAATATCAAAAGGTATTCTTATATGGGAAGTGATTATTAACTGCTTTGAATTTGTGTCTTATCCAAGCGCGTCAGAATAGTAAACCCTGCTAACTTCATAATTGGTCCTCAGGCATCAGGCCTCAGCAGCGTGGGCCCAAGCAGCCTGCCCAGGTTCTGACCTCAGCTCTACCCTTTGCTGCCTGGTTTTTGATGCTCCCTCTTCCTTATCTGCAGAGTGCCAATTAAAATAACGCCTTCCTTCTGAGTGCTGCTGTGCGTTAATAGGAGGCAAGCGCTTAGAACCGTGCCCAGCACGCCCTGAACACCATGGAAGTGGCAGCTACTCTTATTCTCTGTCACAGTGAGGGAAACGAGAAACAAATCCAAACTGTACTCAGCCCAGGAATAATTCATGTTTTTGTTTGTAGAATTGGTATCTGCTGTCTGTGCATTCACTTACAAAAAAAAAAAAAAAATCAGATCTGAAACAGCAGATGCTGGGAAGCTATTTATTTTGCCTCTTCTGCTTCCTTCTTAATTTCTGCCTGCTTCCTGCTCTAGTCTGGGTCTAGTTCTGGTGGATTTCTCTACGCAGAACCTCTGCAGAACTGACCCTGTCTCATTCACTTGGATATGGGATGAAGGAAAGCAGTGTCCAATCAGAGCTCTCCCATTAGGACATGAGGACCCTGAATCCATAAAGGGAGGTTGGGATGTTAATGAAGCAAATGAAAAAGTCCAGTGGGTGTTTTTAATTCTTGAAAGTAATTTTTCTGATTTCATCTCTTAATCATAGGAAACAAACTGAGGATCACTGGAGAGGAGGGGGCGGGGCGGACGGGGGTAACTGGGTGATGGGCATTAAGGAGGACACATGATGTCATGAGCACTGGGTGTTGTATAAGATTGATGAATCATTGACCTCTACCTCTGAAACCAAAAATATATTATATGTTAATTAATTGAATTTAAATTTTAAAAAGAGAGAGACTCCTTGGTGGCTCAGTGGTTGAGCGTCTGCCTTTCACTCAGGGCATGATCCTGGGATCCAGGATAGAGTCCCTCATCGGGCTCCTTGGGAGGAGCCTGTGTCTTGTCTTGGTCTCTCTCTCTCTGTCTCTCAGAATAAATAAATAAATCTTTTTTAAAAGCTTAAAAAAAAGAGGTACATAAACAATAAATAAATAACATTCATAGGCAATCTTAAAAAAAGTAATTTTTCTGTCCCTAAGCTATGACAGGAATGGTCAAGATTTTTACAGTTCTGTTTCCTTGTAGATTTCCTCTTCTTTGTTGCATCTCAAAATCTCAGTGAATGACAGTCTCATTGGTGTCTGTTTTGAGGTGGGAGGAAACTTAGCATCCCTGGTATTTGAGGGTTAAGAGATTGGTAGATTGGTAGAGACATAAATTGTTTTTGTCTTTAATTTCCAGATGATAAACCTAATGCTTAAGTTTACTATCTTAATGATGACTGAAAAATTGGCCTCAGCATTCAGATATAAAATATTTTTCTTAGTCATTTTTTTAAGGTTACACAGTCATGCTTGACTTAAATACTAAAATTAAAATTTCCTCCTTCTACAAATATTGAAACTTCATGTTATCTGTAAGCTGAGTTGCACAGTAATTGATTATTATAAAGAGCAATATAAATCCTCCCAGGCCAGGATTTTATTTAATTTGATTATTCATGGGTTTGTGACCCTTATTATTTGTTGTTAGTTTATTTCTATCATTTTTTAAAAAGATTTATTTATTTATTTGAGAGAGAGAAGAAATTGTAAGCGGGAGATGCAGAGGGGGAGGACGAGAGAATCTCAAAGTGTGGAGGCTGGATGCGGGGCTCAAGTCCCATAGCCCTGAAATCATGACCTGAGCTGAAACCAACAGTGGGATGTTTAACTGACTGAGCCCCCCCACCCACAGCACCCTTCCTGTCATTTTAATGTTTTACTTGGACTTAGGGACCATGTGTTGCTTCAGAAATTCTCCAAAAGACAGTAATTCCACTACTAAGTGGAAAAAACTACTTACCAGTGTTCAAAATACCTCAAAAATGCAAATAAAGAACTTTAAATTTTTTAATTTGGGTTACTGACAGATGAATATGAAAAAGAACACTCTCATAGTTTATCAGTTGATTATATGTGGAAAAAGCTTCCTTTCCACCATTAGCACTACAGCAGTTTTGAGCAGTGTATGTCTTGGTATATAAAATGAAAATATACTGCCACCACCACCGTCATCATCATATTAGCTGAACTTGTGCCCACCACAGATTTCCTGAGGCATAACCAAAGCGAGTCAGCACTTGACAAGAGAAGCAATCAATTCTAACATTGAATGGTCATGCAAAACTTTGCAAATATGTTATTTGTGATGTTCAATAATAGCAGCATTTAGTTCTCATTATTTGATTGACTCAATTCCATTTTCACCAGTCGAAGCTTTTCATTTCACTAATAGTGAATTCAAATTTACTCTCTTCTTCACATTCACAAGTGATGGGATATTTTGATGGGAAGCAAAAGCTTACTTTGTGTTTCTGCTTGCAGTGGTGATGATAGTCTCTCCAATTTCAGATATGCAGATTCCTGGTTTGATTTGTGATTCGGCATGCTCTTACCGAGGGCCTCTTTGTTAAGGAATAGAATGCACTGGTAGGAGTATGTGTTTTGGAGTCAAACTGTTCTTGGCTCAAATCCTGGCACAGAGACCTGCTTACTGTGTGGTCTTGAGCTTCCTTGTCATGCAAATACCTGACCCACAGAGCTGTCCAAGAGTTAAGAGAGAGGATGAAGATGCATGTGTATGGCCTTCCCTGGCTTCCCTTGGCATCTCTTACCTTCTCCTCCCCACTTGGGGCCCACTGTGGTAATTCCTGTCCACAGTGTGGATAGGAAGCAGAGCATAAGCTGCTTGACACCACCCTTGCCTTTAGGGAGCTAAATGTATTGTATGTTGACATCTTAAGCCAGTACCTTCACTGCAGAGGTGTTGGTTAACAACTCTGTTAAACTCAGGGGTTGACCTTTACTTTATGATTATTTCTTTTTTTCTTTTTTTTTTTTTTTAACTTTATGATTATTTCTAAGAGCTCTTCCAGACCTGACCTTTTGTGAGACTATGATATCATGAAGCTACAGGTTAAAGAATAAGAAACTAACAATAGGATATTAAATGGGCTGTATTGACCATAATAATATATCGTGAATTCAGGAAGAATCAATCAGACTTAATGACAGATTAGAAAAGATTAGCCATGGGGGCACCTGGGTGACTCAGTGGTTGAACATCTACCTTTGGCTCAGGTTGTCATCCTGGGGTCCTGGGACCAAGTCATGCATCAGGCTCCTCACGGAGATCCTACTTCTCCCTCTGCCTGTATCTCTGGCTCTCTGGCTCTGTGTCTCTCATGAATAAATAAATAAAATCTTTTTTAAAAAAGAAGAGAAAAGATTAGCCATGAATCAGAAATTACTCTAAGGTAGCATTCCCTAATGTGTCCTCTACAAAACACCTGTTCCTCAGGATTGTAAGAGGTATTAATTGATAAAAAGTTTCTGAAAATCATTTGGGAAATGCTGACTGAGGTTTCAAAAGCAAGACTTCTCAGAAGCTTTCATCTGCGCATGTGAATGGGGGAATGTAGGTAATTGTAGAAGCATTTCTAAAACATATTTTGTCATGGAATCAGAATTATTTTGCACCCAGATAACATCTTATCAGGCTAGTATTTCATGGGATATATTTAGCAAAATGCTGCTTTATAGGTTTAAACCAGGAATGATATAGAATATGGATACTGTTGACTTAACCCACTGAATATGCTGAGCATTGACCACTTACTAGGTCCCATAGAAACCAGAGATGAATGATATTCAGACTTTGCAATAAGTTTGGCGACATGGCTTCAAGTGTGGTGTTGTCTACAAAGCTAAGAGTAAGGAATGCCCTGGCAAGACCATATCCCAGCAGATTACGGACACAGAATCAATTGAGGCAATATCCTGAGGGCAAAGGGTCTTGGTTTCTGCCTTGAATGTATTTCTCTCTCTCTCAAGCTCTTAATAATGGTATTTTCATCCTGTTCACCTCCGAGAAGTGTTGAAGGTAAAATGAATGTATGGTGCCCAACCTCAGGTGGCTGGAGTGAAACCAATCAGAAGTTTCATTCAGGAGGGGATTTAACCAAATTTAGTCTGAGCTCTGCTTTCGAGTAAAAGCGTAGTGGTTTGACCACCATTTCGACACTTGGCTCCAAAGTCAAAATATAACCTAAGAAGAGAAACCTGAAAAAACAAACTACACACATAGGTAACCTGCTTCTTTATGAGGGACGCCGGAATTTAAATGTTGGCTGGACCCTGACAGCATAATCTATATTTTCATTTCTCACTGATGGGACATGAGCTAGAGGCCTGATGGCACATTTTACTGGGATGAACCTTTCCTTCTCACTCACAGGTCTGTGGACTAGTTCACCACTGGATTTTTCTGCCTCTTAGGCCTTAGGAAACATTTTGGCAGGTTGCACCGTTATTTTGCTCATGTTGTGAGTAGCATTTCTCTGACCTTTTGTTATTTACTGAAACAGTCCGGCCTGTTTTCTTTTAAGAGAAGCGTGAAATGAAGGGGAGTCAGTCAGCATAGGCTGACTTTGGTGTCAGAAGCCTGAAGGCTGCTCAGCTCCGAGTATACTTTTAAAGTTAGGGGGTCGTTGGCCTCCTCATGTTTATTCTCATGATTTTAAGGGGTCTT
The DNA here is from genome assembly GCF_003254725.2 of Canis lupus dingo. Taxonomy (NCBI): domain Eukaryota; kingdom Metazoa; phylum Chordata; class Mammalia; order Carnivora; family Canidae; genus Canis; species Canis lupus. The sequence goes on from NC_064243.1 coordinate 13,660,015, forward strand.
TTGGGGGTGGTTTTTTTCCCCCTCACTAATGCAGATCATTTACTTAAAACATTTCACCACATCTGAAAACACAATCCCCTAAGAGTTTTCTTCTGATGCCTTGAGCGCAGTGGGCTGTCCAAAGCCTCTCCTGTTTTGAACAGTGGCATGACTTACTCCAGGGAAAGACAGCTCCAGATTGATGATTTGGTGACAGGGCAGCTCTCACTCCTGAGCACTCACCACCCTTAGGAGCCTACATGGTGGAGGCAGTGACATCATCCAGGACATTCTCAGTGTCTCATGGCAGGCTCCTTCTGTGTCCTTTCTACCTACTTGTGCCACCATACCCATCAGCCCTGTCTCCCTAGTGCTTTTCTGTCTGCTGCCAAGGGATTCCCCATTCACTGCAGGCTGACTTACGAGGGTAAAGGAAACATCAAGATCCCATTACATCTTTGGAAATGAGAAAGTGTGTGTGTGTGTGTGTGTGTGTGTGTGTGTATTCAGATAGATGCTTGTTCCTGCCTCCCTGTCTATCTACTTACCTGCTACTTGTCTCTTTTTACCTCAGACAGAAAATTCAGCAGGAATCATGTCTTTTTTTTTTTTAAGATTTTATTTATTTATTTGAGAGAGTGTGTGCATGTGTGCGAGTGAGAGAGCATGAGCAGAGGGAGAGGAAGAAGCAGACTCCTTGCTGAGCAGGAGCCCGACATGGGGCTTGATCCCAGGACCCTGGGATCATGACTGGAGCTGAAGGCAGATGCTTAACCAACTGGGCCATCCAGGCACCCCTGAAATGTATTTTCATTGGGATTCCCATAGCTCTTGAACTCAGCTGCTACCATTATAAACCACCAGTCAAATTTTTGTCTTGTTGATTCTCTTAGCCAAACGTAAAATGACCTTGGCATATGTAAACCAGCCTGAATGATTGTTAGTGAAGGCACTGTGTCATTTATAATGATCCGTGTGTTTGAGAATTGCCATGGTCTAATGGCCATTGTTTTAGAGATGTGTTACTTGTTTTCTCAGCCCTCCAGTCAGTAAGTAGTCACTGTACTGTCCTCAGTGTTAGGGATACACTGGCAAACAGAAGGGACAAACTGCTCCTGGAGTTCATACCTGAATGCAGAGATACAGCTGATAAATGAGTAAAGCAAAAGGTAGGGTGATGGTAGACAACAAAAAGGATAACCCTTTCTGATGCCATACAACTTCGGGGGGGGGGGGGGGACAGACAGGTTTGACTTGAGTGTCACAGGGGATCTTGCTTTGGCCCCAGACCTGTAAGATGAAGCGTAAGATGAAGCAGAGCCATGAGAAGTCCTGCAAGAAGCTTGTGGAAACAGAGAAAAAAGAGCAAAGTCTTGGCCTGGATTAGCCTCCTCTCTCCTCCCTGTTTCTTAGCTAATAATAGCCTTATCTTTATGTTTGCCCCTTGGAGCTAGAACCTGATTACTCTAATCCTCTATGTCATTAGGAATACCCATGTAACAGCTGAAATGTGCTGTCTTACCAGAACGCTGGTTGAGATGCCCAACACTGGTGAACCGGGTGTGAGCCATTCAGAACCCATCATCCCTCTCAGCCCCTCCCAACAGCCCTCCTATTCAGAGAGGCCACGATGTACAGATGAGAAAATAGGTTGATGTTATTTCTCAGAGAAAGGTCATAGGAAATGCTTTAAAATTCTGTGAGTAGAAAAAGAAGCAGCGTAGATCTTCAAATGTAGTGAGGCTAAGATGGGCAAGCTACTGCCAGACAAATGCTAACTTTGTCGTGCCACTTTTTAAACTTTTTGTTTTGCAATAAATATAGACTCACAGGAAGTTGCAAAAATAGCACAGAGAGGTCCCATGTACTCTTCATCTGTCTTCCCCCAATGGTAGCGGCTTGCCTAACTCTAGCTTAGAGTATAATGTATATAGTATATACATTACCACCACCAGGAAATTGATGTGAGTGACATCTCCAGAGCTTCTTCAGATTTCACCAGTTCTTACATGCATTCATTCATGTGTGGGCTGATGAGTGGACTTCACCCCATGTCTAGATTCCTGTAACCACCTTCCCATCAGGATACAGAACTGTTCCATCACCAACAAGAAACCCCCTTGTTTCATGGCATGTTTCATGGCGCTTTTGTGTATGAGGAATAGCCTCAGAGATTCTCCTGCATCTCTGGTGGATCATATCCTGGATGAATCTGTCGGGAGCTTGGATAAGTCTCTGAAATCTATTGCTTGGTTTGCCTGCTGTGGAATTTGTAACCGACTTACAAATAGAGATCCTCTGACTGACTTGTACGAATGCATCTACAAGCCCAGCACAAAAAAAAAAAAAAAAAAAAAAAAAAAAAGCAGAACCCACAGGTTTGAATAAATAACCCTGACTTCCATCATAGGACCCATCAGTGATACCCAGTTCACTGAAGAGGCCAATACCAGTTGTGTGACCTCAGTCGTTTACTTCTAAGAAGAACAAAACCTGGGCAGCCCCGGTGGCGCAGCGGTTTAGTGCTGCCTGCAGCCCAGGGCGTGATCCTGGAGACCCTGGATCAAGTCCCATGTCAGGCTCTTTGTATGATGCCTGCTTCTCCCTCTGCCTGTGTCTCTGCCTCTCTCTCTCTCTGTGTCTATCATGAATAAATAATAAAATCTTAAAAAAAAAAAAAAAGAAGAACAAAACCCTTTCTGATGCCATACAACTTCGGGAACATAATCCCTATGCAAGGGCTTTTCCTACAGTATTTCTTGAAGATGGCTGGGGAACACCTCAGGAGTGGGTTAATGGGTTACCTGGTGACTGGGTGCATTCCTCATGCAAGAGAGAACAGATTACCGGAGAACTGCCCCTTTGTGTGTGGCGGGAAGAAAGCTTTAGGACGTGTGTTCAGTGAGAACTGGTGGTGCAGGCTGACAGGGAGGCAGCTATAAACAGATTGAGGGAGAGACAACGGACTTAAGAGAAAACATCTGCCTGCTGCCTCTGACATCCAAAAGCTGCATCTGTGGCCTAGGATCAGGCTCGTAATGCTTAAAAAAGGAATGTGAAGGGGCCCAGCATGGGCTCTGAAAGTTTCTTTTTTTTCCTCGAGATTTTCTGTTTGCTTTGCCCAGAGTGCTGCCAGGGACCGATGGACGGGAGACACCCACATGGCCCTGTCTCCTGACGCTGAAGTAGCAGCCCTCCTTAGCAGCTAACTTGTGAGTGACTGGTTTAAAAGACATCTTTACCTGTTCTAGGCACACTAATCAGAGGAGCCCACTTACTTGGCTTACATGAACCCTTTGGAAATTTCAAGATGGACTCTTGAAAGATCTTGCATTTCAAGGAGAAGTTTTTGGTATGAAAGAAGCTGGAAACCAGAAGAGAGAAACAGATCGTGTTCTCATGGAGCCTCAGAAGAGATGAAGAGCATCTCTCTCAATGTTAAATTGAGCTTAACATCTATCCAATACGTCCTGTGATTTATGCATTATTTTTTTCTCTTCAGTTGGTAGTTTGTGTCCTGTACACACAGCACAGCCCAAGAGGTTGATTCAAAGGAAATAAAGATCAGGTGTTCTGCATCCTTATGCCAGTGCTCGGTTTCTTGGGGGTGGAAGCAAAAGAGGATCCTGACTAACGAGTTCTGTCCTTTACTCCTGGGCCTCAGGCCTTGCCTCTGCTGCTCACACAACCTTCCCAGCAGGTTGCTGATTCATTGACACTTCATGGTCAGTGGCTTTTCCTATGGGGAATGTCACCTGCACTGTTGTAATGGAGACGGAGGGAGTTGTCCTAAGTATTGTAAACAGCCTTGTTGGCCATATCACAGTCCTCCCCAGCTTTATACTTCCCTCTCAGTGTCTACTCCACATGATCCCCCTCTGAACTCCTGTGTTGATTCTTAGACGTCTTTTCAACCCCCAAGTCAAGATGGTAAGAAGCTCCTGTGTCCCATTGCCACACGGCATATAAGCAGTTCAAAATTTTATGAAATAGGAATTAAGTCAGTGTAAATAATATTACTTTGGGTACATGATGCTTTTGGCTAGAGCTCCATTCTGCATAACGCCGAGAATGGCCTCTGTATTTTGTAGCAGAGTGGAGGAGGGGATGTTGCACTGAGGAGTGAGTGATAATAAGGCAAGACTACAAGGGTAGGAAATTGAATAAATAAAGGAGAGGACCTGGGGATGGTTGTGCAGTAGTGTTGCAGAAAGAGCAGTAAGGGACAGACACTTGCTCCTTATGCTCAGAATCTATGGCATAATTCATTTTCTACTCTTGAACACAGGCACGTGATTGATTCTCAACATTTGTTGAAATAAATTAGGGCTTACAGGGACGCCTGGGTGGCTCAGGGGTTGAGTGTCTGCCTTTGGCTCAGGATGTGATCCCGGGTCCGGGGAGTGAGTCCCGCATCAGGCTCCCTGCAAGGAGCCTGCTCTGCTTCTCCCTCTGCCTGTGTCTCTGCTTCTCTCTTTCTGTCTCCTATGAATAAATAAATAAAATATTTTTTTAAAAAAAAAAGTAAAATAAATTAGGACATACAGAGTATGTCCTCTGTTCTACACATTTCTCATATATATGTGTGTGTGTATATATATATATATATATATATATATATATATACTTTAGCCCTGTGTTTAAAAAAAAAAAGGATAAGCTACTATAAAGTCAGATAATTTGCCTCAAGTCATGTCACATAGGTTGAATGTGGTAGATTTTTTTAAAGATTTTATTTATTTATTCATAGAGACACAGAGAGAGAGAGAGAGAGAGAGGCAGAGACGCAGGCAGAAGGAGAAGCAGGCTCCATGCACCGGGAGCCCAACGTGGGACTCGATCCTGGGTCTCCAGGATCACACCCCGGGCTGCAAGTGGCGCTAAACCGCTAAGCCACCAGGGTTGCCCCAAATGTGGTAGATTTGAACTCAGGTGTTTTGAGCCCCCAATGGTACCTTCTATTTGCAAGTCAGTGGTTTCTCATTTTCTTAAGGCGCAGGATCCTTCTGATTTTTTGAACCTGATCTAGGTGCTGAGGAGAGGCTCGGAAAGGCTCATTCTTCATTTTTTCTTTCTTACAAGAAATCTCTAGAACTGTTTCATGATACCATGGGGATGGCAGACAGTTTCAAGATCCACACCTTCAGAGTAGCCCATCTCAAAGAATGTCTGTGGGTGCTCATTTGTATGTTGTGGGCTCTGTATTTCCTCCTACCTTGAAAACAACTGGTTGAATTTTTCCAAATCAAGCAGTCAGCCTTCCAATTTTGTATCCTTTGAGTTCCCACTGCAGTTCAGATCTGGCATCCCTTTTTAAAAAAATTGTATTTTGCACCAAGGTGGCTGGACAGGGAGGGAAAGAATAGGGTGGGTGGGGCACTCTTAAACCAGGTCAGGGTGACAGGCTAGGACATCTTGTTTTCATCAAATTCTCGTAGCTACCCTTTACTTCTCTGTGTGTTTGCTGGGCTTTTGAGATTTCTGTTGTGTTCTTTGTAGCTGGACGTTTTCCAGAGGGTCATCAAGAAAAAGGAGGACGTATCGTTTGCGTTAATAACCTTTGGCAGTAAAATCAGACCAAATGATTTGGTAAAGAGCGGGAATGAGGGAGGTGCATTTATTCCCCCTTTCCAGGAAAGTGTCCAGTTCACCATGCCCCAGCACTGGACTCTTCACCCAGTAACTCTGAGATCTTGTATCAGGTTTACTCAATAATGATGAGGTCAATGGCAAAATGACTACCCCATTTTTGAGGAATAAGAATTGTTCCTTTTAAAGGCATATGATAAAATAAGTGAACATGAAATACATTTGGAGTAGCAGCTAATTTCTGTATGTACTTTCCTGGTGGGTTTTTTTTTTTTTTTTTTAAGTGGATTCACTAATGTGGAGTTCGAAAACAACTATTAAATATCTACATTTTCTGCACTTTATCTAATTATTGATAATCATAGGGAACATATGAAAATTTAGAGAATATACTAAGGTTTATGGCAGAGATAAAGACCAAAGATCAGGGATTCAAAAATCATGGCCTGTGAGCCAAATCTGGCTTGCTACTTATTTTTGTAAATAAAGTTTTATTGGAACACAGCCATGCTCATTTATTTATGGATTGTCTGGGGCTGTTTTCCTATCATAACAGTAGAGTTGAATAGTTATGATAGAAACCATATATCTTAAAATATTTACTATGTGGCCCTTTATTAAAAAAGTTTTCCAGTGATGCCTGGGTGGCTTAGTGGTTTAGTGCCTGCCTTTGGCCCAGGGCATGATCCTGGAGTCCCGGGATGAAGTCCCACATCCAGTTCCCTGTGGGGAGCCTGCTTCTCCCTCTGCCTGTGTCTCTGCCTCTCTCTCTGTGTCTCTCATGAATAAATAAATAAAATCTTTAAAAAAAAAGTTTTTCAACCCATGCCATAGACGTTTCCGTGATATTTATTTACTCACTGCTTTTGTGGACATTATGTTACAGACACTCTGGGGGAATATAAAGATGAATAAAACACTCCCTAATGTCCAAGAACTTACAATGTAACAGAGACATGTACTGACCAGGTGGACTGCAACACCTGGTACAGATGAGAAATAATTAAATTGCTGTGTGATTCGAAGATGGTGAAGGCCCCCGACAATGGGAAGGAATTGGGACCAGCCAGAGGATATCGCTTTCATAACTGTGGCTCTCAGCGATTTCCCAACGGGAACTTCATGAGAAGTAAGAGTCATTTCCTTCATGGAATTTTATAAATTGTAGTATCCAAAAGGTGGAAGTGATTTAAGATATTACTTAGTGTCCAAATTTCTTTATCTGGAAGCATATTTCCCCTGTAATTACGGGGAAATCATATATCTAGAAATTTTTTTTTTTTTTTTTAAGATTTAAAGGAAGGCTTCCTTCGTTAGGGTGGGAAGACAGAAGAAATTCTTTTTCTTTTTTACTAACTGCTCACTGAATGAAATGGTCTGGGTCTTAACAAAGGGATCTTGACAGGAGACTCAAATGTCAGATGGATTAAAAACAAGGTAAAATTATAGAACCCAGCAGTGAATAATCATGACTCAGTGAGTTATACCTCTTTCCTCTCCAAAATGCCACAGTGAACAAGAGGACATGGAGCTTTTGGTAAAAGTGCGAGTCAGATGCCACCACACCCTGGGAAGATTGCGTGCAGAAAGCTTCTTGAACCCTCCCAGGATTAATGTGTGCCTCTTCATTTCTGACCTGCTTGAGGGCAGGGTTCGTGCCTTTTTGATTTTTGTATCGACCATAGTACCTACCGTATTATTTATGTTTTCCAAATATCTATTGGATTAGCTTTTCTATTATCTATTATCTATCTGTTATCTATTGGGTTAGCCAGAGTTGAAGGCAGACCTGAAGGGTGCATTCAGAAGCTCAGTGGCTGATTTTGTTCAAGGACCCAAGAATTTCAGGTAGCTAAAAATGAAACAAGTGAGACTCTTTCCATTCTGCTTCCATCAGAGGAGCAGAATTGTTGGCCAAACTCTGGCCACCCATTCTCTATACTCGTGACGATAAAGATGCCAGAGAGAGTGCAGCTTAGTTGTGTTTGGGAATACAACACTGGGAAGTTCTCTCCACTAAAAGATTGTATTTTGCCTCATAGACCCTGTCTGGACTGAAAGCTTACCCCTGACAGGTCACTTTAATCTTAGGAAGCCCCAAGCCAGATGAGTTTGTATTTCCTGCGTCTATGTAGGAGAGTGCCCTGGAGCTGGCCACCTGACCGCAGCGTCCCCTGGGGCTGTGGCCTCTCCTCCCCAAGAAGCCCAAACCACACTGTCTCCGAATATTTCCCACTGCTGGCTTTCACAATAGGCTGGGGGCCAGGAGCCAGGCGTGTGCCCGGGAGAGAACCTGTGGGAGGGGGACAGAGTCTGGAAGGTCACCTGGCTTGCCCGAAGGGGGCTGTCCAGCCCTTGCGTGTGAATCACACGCTCCGGGGCATCTTCTGACAAAGACACAGTCACTGGGGGCACACTCCAGGGCCGTATTCTATCAAAACCATCTAAATAAACAGAGACGCTGCCGTCTCCTCCAAGCCCCACGGTGTATTTATGAATGGGATTGCTTCATCGTCGTCGTCTTTTCGTGTCGGTAGCTGGAAGTCAGAAAGCATTACCTCTAAAATGGGGAAAAAAAACACCGCGATCGCCTGCCTCTTCCAGCCAGCTGCGGCCGTAACCAGCAAACAGAATTACTTCACCCGTCGTCATGGGCCCCCTCCCTGTGGGATCTTTCCTGAGTTTCTGATTTATAACGCTCACTTTTGAAGGCCTCGAAATGCGTAGGTGAGATTAAATTACTGATTATCCCGAAGTCCTGTTTTCACTGGAGCCTTTCTGGACGGCCGCAGATTCCGTCCCGTTTCAAGCATTCGGTGGCATGAATCCACTCGGTTTCTGCCCACATCACTGCATTCCTGGGATGCCTTTACAGGCCTTCGCAAGATCATCTGACAGCCGCCTGTGGGGTCAATGAACTTTATACATAATTAAACATTCGCAGTTAGGAGAATTAATTTTTTTTTTTCTCCCCGAGAAGCAGAGAAAGAGCCCTTGCTATGTGGCCCTCCTTTAGTGAGTAGAAGTTCTGGGGCGCAATCGGGCTAGTTTCACATGATTTAATGCTGAACCGAGGAAGAAAGTGATTGCATCCTCTACCAGGCCTCACAGAACGGTCACCACCCACACTGTTTATTCAGACTCGGATCTTGGCCATTTGGGGTTTAAGCCAGAAGAAAGGGGGAAAAAAAATCCAACCCTGGAATGAACGCTTTGGAAACTCTGTATTCTTCATGAAATAAGGCCAACGATTCTTTAAAAAAAAATCTATTTAAAATCAATTACGAGGCTCCTATTTTCATTTATAATGGATTGTTAGCAACAGCTAATTTTCTCCGTTTCCATCCAGCTTTGGGGTTGAGGCTGGAATTGGAATCATGGCTCTGTTTTGCCTGGGTATCTGATGCTACCACCGAACTATGTGTGGGTAATTGGGCAACTCTGACCTTTGACCAGCTTTCCATAAAACAACAAGGAAAGGTGTGAGGAGGCAAAGGATCACATGAAAACAAGCCCGAGGGCTGGCAGTAAGGGGAAGAAGATAGACAGGAGGTGTATATAATAATGAGAAGAGTAGGGGAAGAGGCTGGACCCCATGCCTGGGAAGAGGGCCGACCAGGCACCAGGTCCTTCTGTCTCTAGGCAGGATTGCAAAAAATGGTCTCTGATATGTGAGGTTGTATTGGGTTTCTAAAGATCTCTAGAGGAGATTCTGGAACGTCCCTTGGTTATCCACCCTACGATTTGGCAGTTCCTACAGCCAGGAAATTCTTTCTTATTTCTAGCCTAAAATGTGCGTGTAGTGCTGCTGAGTTCTTGGTCGGGAACCCACCCCTCCCCCTCGTCCTCACCTCCCCACAGCGTGTATGACTGCAGGGGTGGAATAGGGCATATTCCTTGCTGCTTAGTTAAAGCTACAGTCATGTGACCTCCATACCTAACAGTTCCCAGACTCCCAAGAGTGGGGATGTGGGGGGAGCAGGGCGGAGGAGTAGTGTTTATTGACTTCCAGACACCAAGTACTATTACTGGGTATTTGGTGTATGTCACCAGGGGGAAGGAACATGACTGGGACATGTCCAGGACTGAGCCTCAAAACCATGTGCAAATATTAAATGCAGAAGCTCTCTTTCAGATTTTAAGAGAAAAGGGAAAACAAATCCTGAAAAACAGGGGAAGTAGATTCTAGAATTTCACTGGCCTCGAGATGGCAGTCCACCTTCTCAGTTTGAAATAAGAAGAGCTGAAAGGCAGAGCCTGTAAGGGACCAGTCCCGGACCGGATCTCAAGGCTGGTGTCCCCACTGCAGCATCCTGTTTGCACAGGGTGCTGGGCTGTGAAGGCAAAGTGACCAGAGCCGAGGTCACTTTTCTCACTTCCTCCTCCTTAGCAGGTGCATAATGAATGGTCAGCCTCTCCACGAAAGAATTACAGGATTCATTGAAAAGCTGTCAGATGACCGGGGCACCCTGTCTTCTTCCCTTTTTATCAAGTTATGTCATTGCCCTTCCTCAGGCTGCGGTCTGTTCCAGAAGGGAAGAGGTTGTCTTCTCCTTTGCCAGCCTCCCCTACCCTCTGTTGCGCCATGGTCTAGTTCCCTGTGTTATATAAAGTACTGAATGATTGGAGCAAGCATCTCAATGTGATGTTGGCGGGTAGGTGGGGGGTACTCAGAGCCCTCTGATGGTAAACTATGTGCCCCCCTGCCCACTCCTCCATCACCTCCATCATCTGTCAATAATCGTAACACTTGCCCTGGCTGCCTAAGAGCTCCTAGTGGTAATAGCTATTGGCATCTTTAAAATGTGCAGAACACGGTATTTTTTTTATTATGAACAATTTCAGGCAAACAGGAAATAGGGAGAATGAGATAGCAAATGCATGTGTACTATCATTTTGTCATATCTTTATGCCATACGTGCTTCAGGTTTTCCCACCCACCTGTGAAAAGGGGAGAGAGAGATAAAGCCCTTCCTGGGCCCATCATTCCCCCTCTTCCTTCCCAGCTTCAATTTAAATTTGATGCTTATTACTTTACCATGAGGGATTGCATCTTTGACACATATGTATCCATAGACAGTATGTGTATTTTTAAATGTTTTTAAACGTTATCTAAGTGATATCATCAGGTTTATGTTCTGCATTATGTGCATAAGATCAGCCTGTTGAGAAAGATGTACCTCTACCTTAATACATGTTTCATGCTGTATAGTATTCAATCAAAGGAAGGACATTAAAGTTGTTTCTAACTTTTAAAATGCCCTTTGAAGGATATTATAGTTGTTTCTGACTCTGTGACATTACAGGCAATGCTACAACATGCACATGTGCTTTGCACCATGTGGAAGAGTTTCTCTTGGGTGTGTGTGTGTGTGTGCGCGCACCACATTTAAAAAATTTTTTTATAGGGGCGCCTGGCTAGCCCGGTTGGTAGAGCATGTGGCTCTTGATCTCAGGGTTATGAGTTGAAGCCTCACACTGGGTGTAGAGATTGCTTAAAAATAAAATCTCTTAAGATTTTATTTATTTATTTATTTATTAGAGAGAGAGCGCAAGCCCGGGTGGGGGGGGGGGGCAGAGGGAGGGAGAGAGAAGCAGGCTCCTCCCTGAGTAGGGAGCCCAACACGAGGCTTGATCCCAGAACCCTGAGATCATGACCTGAGCCCAAAGCAGACTGAGCCACCCAGGTGCCCCCAACATAAAATATTTAAAAGAAAAAAAAAGGGGGGTTTACAGCATGTGTTAGATTTAGTCTCTTTCTACCTCATTCTGATCTCATCCCTTCTCAAAGGCAAAGATGCAGATGTGCAGTTTCTGGGTGTGAGGGGAGAAACGTCATCAGCTTTGGTATGTGTTGCCTGATTGCTCTCTGAGCAATGTGGGAGGGTTCTCCTTGCTCCACATCTTCTCCAACTTGGCATCATCAGGCTTTTATATGTTGCTTATCTGATTGGTTGTAAAGGTATCTCACTGTGGTATTGATTTATATTTCTCTGATTTCTGGTGAAGTTATGCTTTTCTTTCTCATGAACGTTGGTAATGGGGGTTTCTTATTCTACATACTGCCAGTTGGTAGACTTCGATCAATTTTTTTGTAGTGGGTTGTTTTCTTTTTTCTTAAAGATTAAAAAAATCCTGGATTTTAAAAAAATTCCATTACAGTTAACATATAGTGTTATGTTAGTTTCAGGTGTATATTATAGTGATTCAACAATTTTGTATATTACTCAGTGCTCATCATGATTAAGTGTACTCTTTACTCACCTTCACCCATTTCACCCATCTCCTCCACCCACCTCTTCTCTGGTAAGCATCAGTTTGTTCTCTATAGTTAAAAGTCTCTTTTTTGGTTTGTTTCTTTTTTTCTTTGTTCATTTGTTTTGTTCTTAAATTCCACATATGAGTGAAACCACATGGTATTTGTCTTCCTCTGACTGACTTATTTCATGTAACATTATACTATCTAGATCCATCCATGTTGTTGCAAATGGCGAGATATCTTTCTCTACTTATGGCTGAGTAGTATTCCATTGTGTGGAATATGTATTTACATGTATATGTTTATATACGTACACTGTCCCGTCTTTATGCATTCATCTATCGATGGACACTTGGACCACTTCCATAATTTGGTTATTGTAAATAATGCTGCACTAAGCATAAGGGTGCATATATCTTCTCAAATTGGTGTTTTCATATTCTTTGGGTAAATACCTAGTAGTGGAGTTTCTAGATCATATAGTAATTCTCTTTTTCATTTTTTGAAGAACCTCATACTATTTTCCACAGTGGCTGCACCAGTTCACATTCCTACCAACAGCACACAAGGGTTCCTTTTTCTCCACATCTTGTCAACGTTTGTTTCTTGTGTTTTTGATTTTAGCCATTCTGACAGGTGTGAGGGATAGCTCATTGTGGTTTTGATTTGCAATTCCCTCACGGTGAGTGATGTTGAACATTTTTTTCATGTGTCTATTGGCCATCTGTATGTCTTCCTTGGAGAAATGTCTGTTCATGTCTTCTGCTCATTTTTAAATCTGATTGTATTTTTGATATTGAGTTGTATAAGTTCTTTATATATTTTGGATACTAACCCATATTGGATACGTGATTTGAGAATATCTTCTCCCATTTTGTAGGTTACCTTTTAGTTTTGTTGATTGTTTTCTCTGCTGTGCAGAGGCCTTTTATTTTGATGTAGTCCTGACTGGATTTTTTTTTTTTAATCTTCTCTCAGTCTGTTTCTTGCCTTTAAGCTTTGTCTTTTTGGGATCTTTTTTCACAAGAGTTTTAAAATCCAATTTATCACCACTTTTTCCTGTCTCTTGTTTGTTTATTTGCTATTGTTTATCATTCCCTAGCCTGAGATTATAAAAATAGTGACTGTATTTTTTTCTAAATATTTTGAAGTTAACTATAATTCTCTTGGAACTCATTTGTGGATATAGTGTGAGTTTGAGATCTATTTTTTTCCCATATGAATAACCAGTTGTCCCAAACCATCTATTAAAGAGTTCAGTCCTTTCCCACAGTTTTATTATGCTACCTCTGTCTCATCCTAAGCTCTGATACATGGAGGGGCTCTCTCTGTTGCGTTGATTTAATGATCTATATCTGCTCCAATCCTAATGTGTCTGAATTACAAAGCTTTAATTAATGTCTTAATATCTAGTAGAACAAGAGCCCACCTTATACCTTTCCAATACTGTCTTGGCTGTTTTTGACCTTAATTCTTCTATGTGAATTTTTAAACTGGCTAAAAATGTCCACAAAAATGCTTTCTGAGATTTTAATATGAATTACATTTAATTTATATATTAATTTAAAAGGAATTGATATTGATGTTGAATCTTCAACTCTCTGAACATGATATATATCTCTGTTTATTTAGGTCTTACGACTTTCAGTGAAGTTTAATAATTTGCTTTAGATTTATTTCTAGGTTTATCATAGTTTATTGCTATTGCTAATGGAATCTTTTTAAAACTACATATTCTAATTGATTGTTGCTGATAAGGATGTCATGAGTGTTTGTATATTAATCTTGTCTCCAGAGTTCTTGCCAAACTGTCTTATTACTTATAATTGCAGTTTCTTTTGGATTCTCTATGTAGATAGTCTTATCATCTGCAAATAATGCTTCTTTTGTTTCTCCATTTCTAATCCTTATTTCTCTTATTCCTTGTTCTTGCTTTATTGCATCAGCACTGTATCTCACACAATGATGAATGGAGGGTGCTGGAGAAAGCATATTTGTCTAGTTTCTGACTTTAAAGGAAATGTATTCCTAAAGTTTATTGTAGGTTCTTCATAATAACTACTTCTTAGTTAAAATTTCCTTTTGGGGGCTTAGGTGGCTCAGATGGTTAAATGTCTGCCTTCAGCTCAGGTCATGATCTCCGTGTCCTGGGATTGAGGCCCCTGTCAAGCTCACAGCTCAGTAGGAAGTCTGCTTCTCTCTCTGCCTCTCCCCCCTGCTTGAGCTCCCTCTCTTTCTCTCTCAAATAAATAAATAAATAAAATCTTCTAAAAATTTTTAAAAATAAAACTTCCTTCTGTTCTTGGTTGGTTAGGTATTTCATTGCATCTTAAAATTGTGAATGGATGTTAAATTTCATTAAATACTTTTCCTGCCACTATTGACATGATTATATAGTTTTTCCTTCTTGATCTGTAACTGTGATGAATAATATTAGCTAAAGTTAAATCTTCCTTGAGCTTCTGGGATAAACTCTACTAGATCATCAGAAATACACACACACATGCACATCACGTATTATTCATGTGATAAATATGATATGTGTGATACATCTATATATCAGATTAAAAATATATTTTTAAAGAAATAGTATATATTTATACACGCACTACACTGCTGGATATGTTTGCTGATGTTTTATTTAGGGTTTTTACATTGGTATTTTGAACTGAGATTGACTTTTTGCTTTCCTTTTTCGTACTGTCAGTCTGTTTCTAAAATCCAACTCTAGACTGAACTTATAAAAATATATTCAGGAGCTTTTGCTATTTCTCATTTTTTGTGTGTCAGTTTTGGTAACATTTTTCTAGGAGATTTTTTTATTCATCTGTTTTTAGATTTATTGCTTTAAAGCAGAGACCAGAAATCTCATACTTAAAAAATACTACATTTATAGTTATGGGGGTTTTTATGCCTAATAGTGTTTATTTCTGCCTTCTTTTGTTTTTCTAATTCATTCTTGTGTATCTACCTATCTTGTATCTTGTGTATCTACCATTTTCTTTATTTTATTGCTGCTTATCCTCATAATTTTAAGTTTTCCTTGTTTTTTGGTATTACATTTAATGCTAAACATTCCTTCTACTGAAATCTAGGGTTTCGACTATTGTTCAGTTCTAAATGTTTTGTTACTTTCATTTCTATTTCATATTAATAACTTAGTAGTGTGTTTTTGAAATTTCAAATGTACTGGGGCTTGGTGGCTGTGGTTTTGTTATTGATTTCAACTTTTATTGTATTCTGGTTGATGATTGTGGTCTGAATGTTAGCAGTTCTTTGAAATTTGTTGGGACTTGCTCTGTGGCCTAGAACCTGGTCAATTTTTGTAAACATTTCATGTGTATTCTTTATTGGGTGGAGGGTTCTCTTTACATATCCATTAGATGAAGTTTGTAATATACATTTTATAATCTTGTGTATTTTTTTCTACTTTTTGGCTTCATCTGTTGATTTCATGAGTTGTGTGCTAAAATCTCTCACTATAATTTTGAATTGTTACATTCATATAATTAACTCAGTTTTTGCTTTATATACACTTGACACTACTAGTAGGTATAAAGCAGGATTCCTGGTGAATGTATCCTTTGACCATTAAGCAGTGACCCTCATTGCTACCACTCCCCCAAATGCTCTTGGCTCTGAAATCTATTTGATTGGATTCATTTATTCAATTAAAAGAAGTATTTATTGAATATTTATTATTTGTAGGGACACTTACTATTTGAATGCATTGTTTTATGTGTATCCCCACTGTGACATGTTTTGGGCTTCTCTCTCGTAAAAGGAGTTTTACAGAATTCAGTCTGAAGATTTCTGCCTTTTAATGGATATATTTATTTTGATAAGTCATATATTTCTTATATGACTAGGAACCCAAATGTTTTCTATGTGCCATGATTCTTCTTTACTTATTTTTTCTTCCTGTTCTGTCTTCTATTAGATGACTTGGGTTTTCCTGTTGGTTTTACTTTCCTTTCCCTGTGTCCACTCCTGGCCCCTTGTGCAGTGCCAGGCCCCCTGGCCATGGCCACCACACAGTCCAGCCTGAATCCCAAGCCCAGGTGGATATATTCCATGAAGACAGAGGACCTACTCAGGAGCAATTTCCCCAAGAAGACTTCTGAGCTGGCAGCATTTTTTAAAGGATCCAGCTCTCAGTGAAGCTCACCTGAGCAATCTGAAGGCCCCTATAGATGTTCTGGTGCCTGATCCTGTGAAGGGGAAAGAGAAGGAAGAGCAGAAGAAACTGCAAGAGAAGGAAGAAATGGATTAAAAATGAAAGGGTTAACTGAAGGCCAAGGTTTTCTCAGTAGCCCAGTGAATGGCAAGAAGATCATGATTCTTTTGCAGCACCTAACCCCCGGGACTGAGGATGTCACTGAGCCGTCAGCCTGATCCTCACCTGGCTGCAGCTGCAAATACCTTGGATTGAGGATAGGGTCAGTTTTGGAGTGGCTGCCCAGCAGGAGGTCTGTGAGCTGACGACCACCCTTTATACTGAGCTGGAAGCCTCCAACACTCCAGTCTCCAAGGATTCCTCTGAATGGGGCAATGTAGCCAAGCAATCCCATGAGTGCAGTTATCCAGGGCTGGTGTGAGAGCTGGATGAAGCAGAGGACTTTGGCTGGTGGTCATGGAGATCCACCAATGTCCAAGAAGCTCAAGAAGCCCAGGGGAGAAACAAAGGGAATGATGTACTCAGAGCCCTCCCTCTCCTTACGCGATGAGCCTGGCAGATATACATTCCTGCCTCTACCTGGAGCTCCGGACTTTCCCCACCTTCCTCCTGTTGGTTTCTCCCTCACCTTGTATCCCAGGCACAATAAATATGGTTATACCATTAAAAAAAGATTGCTGTTGTCTTCTTGGTTTGTAATGTATGTATGTGTTTTGTTCTTTTATCTTAGCTGTCACCCTTAAACCTTAAAAATTGTATTTGAGTTAACAAGTCCAAAATTAAAGTCTGTCTGTATCTCTGCTTCCAAAACAATATAATAACAGACTCCTTAGAACATGTTAACAACATTTTCTCTCTCATGTTCTGATATGATACCACTGGATATTTTATCATCTACCATTTTGTTTCTGTCTTTTTATCCCCAGCCAATTTTTTTTTTTTACAAATCTACTTTTCAAAATTTAGCAAAATATATGCCGTTTATTTACACTATAGTTAAGAGTATGAGATCTAGAAGTAAACTGCCTGACTTTGGACCCCAGTTTCACTGTAAATCATTTAGAAATGATACTGCATACTGGTATGCAGTAAAGGACAGAGTAAAGCCCTCAGTAAATGTAACTGATGTTGCTTCTTGGGTTCTGTTCATCCTTCTTCAATTCGAATACTTCTTACCGAAGGACATCTTTGGGTAGTTATTTCATCAAGGATTTGAGAATACTAAGCTATCTCTCTCAGTCTATCTGAAAATATCTTTAATTTACCCTTGGTCTTGAATTGTAATTTTCTAGAGATAGAATTCCATGCAGATATTTTTCCTTAGCATTTGAAATTATTACCTCATTGCCTACCAGCACCTATCATTGATGTGTTGGAGTTGGCACTAATCTATTATTTGTTTAGAGATGTCTATTTTTTTTCTTTCTAATTGCTTTACAGATTCTTTTTCTTTTTATTCTTGTCATCGATGATCTAGTTTCACCACAATCCTGTCCGGGATTCAGTATGCTTCTTAAATCTAAGGATTCCCAATATTCATCAATTCTGCAAAATTCTCAGTCGTAATCTCTGAATATTGTCTTTCCCCAGTTGTCTTTGTTACAGCTTCCTTAGCCCACTGTTACATGTGTGTTAGACCTTGATATTCTCATGTCTCATACACATCTCTATTTTCCTGTGGTTGATTTTTTTCTTAGTCACCCCCTACTCTTTCCATTCCTGTCCTTCTGAGGTAAGCAATATTAACTTCTGGCGTGCATCCTTTGGGACATTTCTTGAAGCTCATATAAACACACAGCACTTATATATCCATATAAATTAAATAACAGTGTTTTGGTTTTGTTTGCAAAAAATCCAGTCATACCATATGCATGACTTCACAACCTTTCTCTTTTAGTATATATTCAGGATATCCTTCCAGATAAGTAGATACAAATTTAACAGTTTTTTTAAAAATAGCTGAGTAAATTCTATGCTGTGCTATTCTATGATTTATTTAGCTGTTCCACTACTGGTAAACACTTAATTTATTTTTAGTTTTATTTCTCCACTAACACTGTAGACAAAAACGTCCTTGTACATATTTACTTATGTGCTCTTTCCTTAATTTCTGTGGGAACAAATTTGAGCATACCCTGCTTCGCCCAGTCCCCCTCCTAGAGAACATCACTTTGTATATTTTAGCTTTTTCTTCTGGTGCATATGTAAATATTGCCACATGCCTAAGTAATATATATACATTTTAAAAATTTTATTAATCTTCTTCATGATGCCATAACTTTATTCTAGTAAATAAACCTAGCTCTCTTACATAACTGTATCCACTGCTTATGCTCCACTTCCTCCCAGTGTAATTATATTGCAATTTTTGATTAAATCAGTTGTTAGTGTTTTCATTAATTTGCCTATGTTAATAGTATTATCAGTGGAACTTTTTATTTTCATGAAGTTAATATCTGTCTTGTTTTTTCATTTCCTTAGTGTTCTGCATACCTATTGCCGATTTCCCCTATATCTTGTGTAACCTCACAAGTACCTTTCGCCACAAGGCTGATCACATCAGTAATCTGTTGATTGCACTTATTTTCTTGGTGACATCATTTCTGCAGACTTCCATTTTCCTTTTATCTGAACTTTTCTCTAGGCCTGCTGTACCCCTGTCATGCTGGGATACCTCTTGTTATTCTAGAATTTTCCATTGCCTTTCTTCTGAGTTGGATCTCCTTTCCTGATTTACCCCATTGCTGGAGGGAGCACATCCTCCAGCAGGTTATCAGAATTAAAACCTAGTACAGTGCATTGACTTTCAGTATGTCTTTCTCTTGATCCACCTGGCCTAGTCTGGATGGACTGGTCTCTCTACCTGGGGCCCAGCCATCTGCTCCCTTCACCACATGATCCTTCTATCTTAGTCTTATGTGGGATTGCATAAAATTCTCTTTTTTTCACTCACTCATTTTTGTGGTTTCCAGCCTGCATAGCCCATCAAAAATAGACCCAGAAGAGATACATCCAAATTTTGAGTGACTCTAAAGGTCTTTAGTCTCTCTTCTTACTTGATGTCTTACCTGTCTTGCACAAGGAAATCTAAGTCAAAGATAAGTTTTCGTCTGAAGTTTGAAGACATTGCTCTTTATGTATGCTAACTCCTAGTGTTGTGGTTAGAAGGCTGATTCTCATTTTTGATGCCTTGTACCTGATTTTTTTTCTTTTTTTCTAGAACTTGTAGAATCTTCTTTTCCCCAGGATTCTAAATTTCACAATAATTTTCCTCTTCATGAGTCCGTTTTGATTTATTGTACTGAGCACTCAGTGTGTTCTTTCAATCTGCTAGTATTTGCTTTTCTCTATTAGCTCTAGTCTTTCTTTCCAGAACTCCTATTATTTGGGTGTTGTACTTGCTAGAGCAGTCCTCTGATTGTCTCACGTTTTCTCTCCTGTTTTCTATCTCATCATCTTTTTGCTTTTGTGGGGAGCAGTTTCTTAAACTTCAATTTCCAACCTGTCTATTGGGTTTTCTTTTTTGTTACTGTCTTAATTTTCTCTTTTCATCTATAAATAGTCGAGTTTTTTTTAAGTGTTCTGTTTTCATCGTGTGGCATTCTCTTAGCTTTTTGAGAAAAAAAATGTATTCTCTTTTGAAATTTTCTTCCCCCTTCATGATTTCTGTTTCCTCCCCATTACTTTTTCCTTTTTGTCTGTTTTGAATTCTGTTTTTCATGTAGAGGCTCTCCTTGCATGTCCAGTAATCCTTGGCTGTCTGCCTTTATTCAGGAATGAAGAACTAATAAGCTTATTAGAAGCTCTGAGGATGTATGAGGGGCTGGCTAACTTTGAGCATCAGTGTGGAATAACATGTTTATGCCATGTGTTGGGGGAACTCCTAAAGTCAACCCCTAAAGATGGGGAATATCAGGGATGATCAGACTTTCCAGGGAACTTGCTTCCAAACCCTTATATGGAGGGTAAAGATCTACCTGTGAGAGCTGAGAGCTGCAGGGAGGAATAAGACTGGAGGAGTCAGCATTCAGGATACAGCTTTCTTTTTAATTAATTAATTTATTTATTTATTCATGAGAGAGGCAGAGAGAGGGAGAGATTGGCAGAGGCACAGGCAAAGGGAGAAGCAGGCTTCCCGCAAGGAGCCCAGTGTGGGACCCGATCCTGGAGCCCAGGATCACACCCTGAGCCAAAGGCAGATGCTCAACCACTGAGCCACCCTGGTGTCCCAGAATACAACTTTCTATTTTGTTTGTTGAATGGCATCTCCCTATCTAAGACTCTTCTCTCTAGAGACCAAACCTCCAGTTTTACCCATTGGGATAGAGGCTGCTGCCCAGTAGGATGGATTGAGGAAGGGATTTATTGATTCTTAAAAATCTTTCACTCCATTCTCCTCATTTTAGTCACCTCTCTCCTCTTCTCCCTCCCCAGTTCCAGACATAACTAGCGCTATCTGTTCCTGGACCTTTGGAGCATCTGCTGGTTGGCTCCTAACATTCTCTATTACTAGTTTAGAATTCAGCTTCCTTTGATCTGCTGGTTTTGTTGCTGTTTGTCCATCTGTTTTCCATCTTAAGTCTTGTTACTATTATCTCTTCACCTGTTCTCTTTATCCTTGTGGGTTTATGTCTTTTAAATGGTTGTTTTCCCTAGTTTTAGTGTGGATTCAACATGAGACCACATTAGACATGTGTGTTCAATTCTCCATTTTACTTGGAAGTCCTGTGTTACATTTTAGTTGATTTCCTCAAATCTATTCTTCCAGTTCAGTAGTTTAATATTTCTATTATTCTTTTTTTTTTTAAGATTTTATTTAGTTATTCACGAGACACACACACACACACACACACACACAGAGGCAGAGACACAGGCAGAGGGAGAAGCAGACTCCATGCAGGGAGCCCGATGCGGGACTCAGTCCCAGGAGTCCAAGATCATGCCCTGGGCCAAAGGCAGGCGCTAAACCACTGAGCCACCCAGGGATCCCCCCTATATTTGTTTTATTCTATTGTCTAACTTTTCCACTGAGTTATTTTTAAGAATCCTATTTTATTTTTTCAAATCTGCCTATTTTCTTTTTTCATTTACTCTTATTATTTAATTATGGTTTTTAGTCTTTCTTATGCCACTTTAATAATTTTAAGCAATCTTATTTTGTAGTCATTTCAGATTCTAGTATTTTTCCAGTTCTCAGGATTTTAGTTTTTTTTTTTTTTCCAAATTTCCCTTTATGACTGTCCCTCATGGTAGTTTATTTCCCTGTATGTGTATGTGTGTGTGTGTCTGTGTGTGTGTGTACTTTGGCAAGTTCAGTTCACACAGATTTCTTTTCTATGGGAATCTTGTGATTCCTAAGTTGTGACATTGTCCCTATATGGTAGCCACATACTTGTTTTTTTCTGGAGATCTCAGGGATTTCAGTGGTCCTTGGTTTATGTTCGTGTTTTTGTCACCTAGATGTATAGATAATGTAAATTCTAATCCTGGAGCTGAATATGGTTCAAGTTTAGGGTTTTGATTTCACAAAGGTACCTTGAGCTCTGGATATAAGGCAATTTCCTGCCCTTCATCTTTGGCCTAATGGAAAGATTGCTTTTAGTTTCTTTTTCATGGATAAGGTGATTGTTTAAGGCTTTGAGATTTATGAAGGGGGCTCAATTCTGGCCCCCCTGCCTCATACGGGACCACGGCCACGCCCCTTTATGGACATTAGAATATAATCACTACCCCCCCAAATCTCTAGGGGCATTTGTGTAAATCTGAAACTCTGGGCACCATGGAGTCAACTTTTTGTGAAAGCTCTGGTTTCATTTTTTTTTTCAAGAATCTATCTATCTATCTATCTATCTATCTATCTATCTATCTATCATCTATCTATCTATTTGAGAGGAGCAGAGAGACAGGAACAAGCAGAGAGGGATTCCGAGCACAGAGCCCAGTGCAGGGCTGGATCCCATGACCCTGAGATCATGACCTGAGCCAAAATCAAGAGTTGGACGACCAGCCAACTGAGTCACCCAAGTGCCCCTCTGGTTTCAATTTTTATCTTCATTCCTATCTCCTGTGCTTCTTTCCCTTTCTTCCTTTTTTTCCTAGCTCAGCTCTGTGATGTTTTCTTGAGAATCACATCTTTGTAGTGAGAAGAGACCCACAGGATCAGCCCAATGTTTGCCATTTTGCTAGAAATTAACACTCACATCCACTATTGAGCTAAACCTAGAACATACTAAACGAAAACGAGAGTTGAATGTAGAGGGCTATGGATTGCCAGAGGTTGAAAGGTTCTTAGAGACTACTTCATCCAACCCTAGCATTTTATTTAAGGAAACTAAGGCTCAAAACTGATGAAACCACTTGCCCACAGACACTTGGCCAGTTAGTGAAAAGGCTGGGGATAGAACTCAAAGGGTGGCCACTTTTTTGCTCACCACATCACAGGGAAGAACACTGTCATCTAGCAGCTAGCACTTGTCTGATTGCAAGACACCTCAATCTGATGATTGTGACTTAAATCACTGCAAGATTTTGATTTTGGGAAAGCCATGTAGACCATCGTGTTTCTCTTGTCTTGTTTTTATCTTCTGCAATGGAAAGTAATAATGCTTGTAGGATCACTTAAGTCATTTATTCCTGTCCCAATTTTGTTTGTTTTCTACCTTTATTTTTTCAGGGAAAGATACCTTTTGTTTCCTTTTTTCTTTCTCTTTCCTTTGGGGCCCAGTTCAGGTTTTCATCATCTTCCAGAAGCCTCCCCCGAAGTCTGAAGCCAGGGAGGGTTTTTCTCTTCTTTGACCCCTTTTAAAATTGTCATTTGAACTTCACAGTTGGTACCATATTATGAATATTTCTGACCCTTTTAATTATTGAATACGTAGAAATCATACTTATGCATCGTTACCATTTTCCAAAGTGGTTTTCTTGATTAATTGATGAATTAATTAATTCATTTAATTAACTTATGGGAACTTAGAGGAAATATGTTTCTCTGAGATAGAGCTTGGACTTGGTGTCACGAAACCTGGATTTTGCCTCTTTGTCAGTATCACTCCCTATATTGTAGCAAACTGTGTTCTCCTGTATGGACAAGCCACTGAAGTCCGACAGTACACTCATAATAGAGTGGTCATATAATTTATCATTCAAACTGGGACAGTTATGAGAGTAAAGGGGGCACTATTAATTTTTCAGGGACAACAGGTGTAAAGCAGGACACTCCCTGACAAGCTGGGACATATGGTCACCTTATGTCATAGATTACCTTGGCCTCTTCAGGAAAATTTGCACAGCTGGTATCAAAATACCAATTTTCAAACCAAAAATTATCCCTTACAAAAGTTTTAATCTATTAGCACAACTTCATAGGTAATAGATTTTTTAGTTTTCCCAGACATTCATGGTTTCTTAGCTACTTTCATGGCTTTAAGTGCTCATTATAGGGGATCCCTGGGTGGCGCAGCGGTTTGGCGCCTGCCTTTGGCCCAGGGCGCGATCCTGGAGACCCGGGATCGAATCCCACATCGGGCTCCCGGTGCATGGAGCCTGCTTCTCCCTCTGCCTGTGTCTCTGCGCCTCTCTCTCTCTCTCTGTGACTATCATAAATAAATAAATAAAAAAAATTTAAAAAAACATTTAAAAAAAAAAGTGCTCATTATAATATGGGGTTTGAGACTCAGTACTGCTAAGAGCCGATTGCCTTTATTTTCTATATCAACCCACTCTCTGTCCTGAGAGGAAAGAACACCTCTGATTTCTAGAGTCATGAGCCTTCTTTTCTTGAGTGCTTTTTGAAGCATAGGGATCTTACCTCTACTATATCTGGTGAAGGAGGGAAGTGCTGTGAATGGTTGCTGATCCACAAGAGTGGCTATGTCTTCAAATAATGGTATATTTGGTGGTTTAGAATAGTGAGGTAAGTAGGTCTTCAAAAAGATGCATTCTAAAAGCACCAGGGCTCACTAGCTGGCTTGCTTCTACAGCTCCTGACATAGTGCTCTGTATGTAGCAGGTACCTAATAAATGTTTGTTAGCCTGAAATTCTGAGAAACAGTTGGAAGACAGTGGTAGCTAGTAAACACACTTACCAGTGCTAGTAACTTCATTTCTGCTTATGCTTAGGGAGTGCTGGTGTAGTTGGGGCATGGTGTTGGAATGCAAAGAAAAACAGATAGTATCTCTACCCTCCAGTATTTTATGATCTAGAGGCAGCTTCAGAGCATAAACAACTAAATCTAAGAAAGTTCAGGAGAAAGAACAATTAAATTTGACATGGGGGAGTTAAGTGGCATTTGAGCTAGGTTTGAGAAGGAGGATTTTATTCTAGGACAGAGATGGGAGAAGGTCATTTCATACAGTGGGAACAGCATGAACAAAAACCGGTAAGAGTACAGTTGCTTGGTGTGTTTGGGGAATCTGAAAAAAACTCTATGTGTTTAGAAGATAAACTTTAATAGGTGGTGGGATATGAAAGGTGTGAAAGGCAGCAGTCCCTTAATGTCAAACTTGGGAACTCAGGTTATATTATGTAGACAACAAGAATCATGGGGTTTTGTATGTGTGCAGGGATGCCAACCAACCCTTGTGTAGAATGATAACCTGGTTGCAGGGAGACCAGTTTGAAGAGGCTCTTGTGTCTAGAAGAGCTGTAAAGACAGGAGGATAAAAAGAAGGAGCCAGATACAAGATACAGAACTGGCAGTTGGTTGGATGCCAGGCTGAGGAGGAAGGAAGAACCAAACACAACACCAGGGGACTGAGTAGGTTATGATGTCATGAAAATAAAGCCAGAGAGGAGCAGAGTTGGACTGGTAGACATTTCTACAGAGGTTTGTGAGGAAAGTAAGTGAGATCATGCATGAAAACACCTTCAACAGTGCTTTGCTTAAAGTAGGTGTTTAATAAACACTAAATTAAAAGAAGAAGGGAAGGAAGGAGGGAACTTCTCCTATCTCCACATTGTACCATAAAAAGAAAGACATTTAGGGTGTTAGGAGATCCAGCAGTAATCATTCATTGGGGCTGTTCCTGTCAATGCACTTGCTAATTGTTTCATGTTGATTGGGTGTACAGACCAGAAGAGAGCTCAGAAAAAAATAAAAGACCAGAATTTGCTGGGATCAGACAGAGGAGAGGTGAGCTTCGAGCCAAATCTGGAGGAAGAGAGAGAATTGGAATGATAAAGAGGACCTAAGGAGACAGAGGGAGGCAAGAAGGCAAACGCAAACACATCAGCCATATGGGGAGAAAGAAGGATGCTGCTGGTTGACATTGGAGGGAGTGTCCACACATGGAGAAGTGTCATTGGGTGAGCTGTGGGGGTGTTATCTGGAGGTCGATGTTGCTTAGTTTCTCATGAGCCTATCTTGAAATTCTGTTGGGAGAACCCTGTTCTCTGTGATAACCAGCCCTGTTCCTCCTAAATTCTTTCTCACTGCTTGGACTAATAGCAGGAAACCAAGAAATCAAGTCACATTGACTTTTCCTGGTGAGCCATTTCAGGATAACTCAATAAATCCTCTTGTTGGAAGTGCTGGCCAGGACTTTGTCTTACAAAAATGACTTTTGGTTTCTTTGTCTCCGTCTTTGATTATTGCATAAACATTTTAGTTTCATGATTACATTGTTTTTAGATGGTAATGCGTGGAGTGTGTTGCTTAAGATGTTTGCTTTCAGTTCTATCACATCTGCTTCAGGAATGCCAGAAAACAGAAACAGTTTATTTAGTAAATTGCCTCAATTAGAGCATCTGAGAGAGAGAAGGTGTAAAATTTGGCAGTTGGCGTAATGTCGCATCTTGAATCAGACAGTCTTGAAGCAGGAAGTTCTTTGGAAGCCTTCTTCAGCAGGGCGCCACCCATCCTCCTCCTGAATGCTTCTACTGAAGGGGAGTTCCCAGAATGTGCCAACTTTTAGGAAAAGGCAAAACACAGTAGAATAAAAACTTTCAAGTTAACTCCTGCTAATACTGGTTCCGAACTTGTTATGTTGGCTACTGTACGAAATGAATGCACCCCAAAAGTCACCTGGGAAAATTTTAGTTGATCTACAAAATCCCAGTGTCTGTTTGAGGCAATGCTTATCACTAGTGTGTTTCATTTTTATGTGGAGAAAAGCTTTTTACATTTTCTCACATCATTTCTCTTCATCTTCATCACCATAGACTTATTTTATTGTTTCCCCTGGGTATCATGCCTTCTCTTGATATGGGTTCCCAGAAGGAACTGCATTCAGAGATTTGGTATTAAGAATGGGCCAGTCTTAGAAACAATGACAGTTCTCTGTAAATTTTTTTTTTTTTATCAAATCACCTGACTTTGACATTTGCCTGTGTTGCTGTAGGCATTCATATAAAACTTTACAAAGTGCCACGGAAACTTAGCTGTTCTTCATCAGCAGTGTTTCACTTATTCATCCCTTAATTTAGAAAACATCCGAGGCCCACTATTTCCACCATTTCCTCTTTATTTGGGGCCATTAAGAACCCACAACTGGCACGCCTGCTTCATAAATGGGTTTTAATCTCTGCCTCTTGGGGCTGCTGCTAATATCCTAAAACCTCACTTGGATGACTACCCCATCTCACTTTAAAAACCTTCATGGCATAATTCTTTTAAATAATGTATTGTTCTGCTTATAAAAGCAAAATACAAGGTTTCTTGCAGAAAAGTGGGAAAATAGAGAAAAACAAAAAGGGGCGAAAATCACTCATAATCCACCACTACCAAAAAAAACCCCAGCCTATTGTTAATTTGTTGGTACACATCCTACAAGCTGTTCTCCCGTCTTTGCCTGGCACTGAGAAGCTTCCTAGTGTGGTCCCAGCTTGATGTTACAACCTTCCTTCTCTGCCTGCTTTTGCTCTGATGACCCATACTGTCTTGCATGGGACTTTTTCATATGTCCCCTTCAATGGTATTTTTTCTGGTTCTGTAAATATTTTTGAAAATACATATAAGGAATAAAGTAAGACTTATCTTTCAAAACATCTGAACCCCCTGCAGTAAAACACGCTGATATTTTGCAGACCATCCCATCATCATCAGTTCACCTCTGTGTGCCTGAGTACACACACACATGATTTCCTATAAATGAGATCATAGCATCCATGTGGTTTTTATGGTTGACATCTTTCATTTTCACTTATTACTTCCCTCCCACTTCCTTTCTTCCCTCCACCCCTAATCCCTCTCCCCTGTGTTGCCAGTGTTATCAAACTTGCACATACCCTTCCACGCTTTACTTCACACTCATGTCATTATATCAGACGTTAGATAGATATTCACACATACATGTTGTGATTCTTGTCATTGCTTTATAAAAATCAGATCGTATCATATGTCCTCTCTGCATCTTGCTTTTTTTCTCACTTAACAAGGATACAGTGTTGAAATTCTCCATTCTTTTTCTTTTTCTTTTTTTTTTTTATTCATTAGAGAGAGAGAGGAGTAGAGGAGGAGGGAGAGAAAATCTTAAGTAGATGCCACTCTCAGTGGGGAGCCCAATGCAGGGCTCGATCTCTCACAACCCTGAGATCATGACCTGAGTTGAAATCAAGAGTCAGATTTTGCTCAACTGACTGAGCCACCCAGGTGCCCCACATTCTGTCTTTTTCGTGACTGCATATTACTCCTTGAATGTGTGTAGCATGACTTAGTAAATGATTCTAGTACAAACAATACAGTACTGAACATCCCTTTGTTCATGTGGGCATGAGATGGCTTGGTCAATGGCAGTATTTTTAAATTTGGGTAGATATTTTCAGATCACTTTCTAAATGGCATGGCAATATCTATTTCTACCAGGAGTGTATGAAAGTACTTCTTTCTACATCCTTCCATGTGGTTATGACATCGTCACCACCAAGTGCCTCTAAGTTGCAGGAAAGGATGCGGGGCGGCATCCCTTTGAAATCTCAAACTTTAGTACAAATATGGGGCCATAATAAAACCATCACAGTGATATATATGTATATATATATATATATGAGAGAATTCATTCAGAGGAGATTATGGTTTACGAGAGTTGGGTTCTGAGGAACTAATATTGTAAAAATGAACCCTATGGCCTAAAGTGTTATTTTATTTTTAGGATGATTGTTTTTTTAACCTAGTGCAGCAGCTAGAAATTTCCCTCTTGGCTTTAATTTGCTTCTTTACAGTTTTGAGTCAACCTTGAAAATATGCAGATGAATGTATGTCAAGGAGAGATCTGATGAAAGTTTCCATGAACATGGTTTATGTTTTAAATGCTTTAAAATAACTGTCAGTGTGGCATTAGAAGCAGGTGGAAGGGCTGGATCTCACAGACTGTCTTCTGAGCTGAGAGCGATGTTTGTCTTCCCTCCTTTCTTCCAAGATGGCAGCACAGACAGCCAGAGGCAGCACAGTCAGTCAGTCAGCATCTCTCTCTTCTCACTGCCTGTCTGCCTCTAAGACAGTCCATGTGTGTAGAGACTGCTTTCTGCCCACATTCTGGTTGCACAATCTGCCACCATTTTTCTCATCCTTTTTCTTTGCTCCTTCTCCCCCTCTTCTTTCCATTTCTCCCACATTTCTCCACTTTCCCACAAAGAGGCTTGGCTTTTGCAGCTGTTGCCAGCCATTGAGATTTCATTTTTGGACCAGCAAGTCTGCCCTCCCACATCATTTCGGGTGCAACATCAAGGTCATTGGCCTCTCTTAGCTATTTTCATCACTAATTTTTCTGTTGCTAGACTCTCCACCTGAGAAAGTCAAATGCTCTTCCCAGCCCCCTTTAATTTTTTTTTTTTTTAATCTGACTTCATTTGGGAACTTTGAGTCCTGTGAGCCTGAGGCCTCCCTGTACTTTGAGGTAGAAATAGATTTTATCTCAGAGCAAGCTCTGCCCAGCCTGTTCTGTGGAGGAATGTTGGCTCTGGTGCCCTACTGAGTAGAGAACCTTTGGATTATTATAGATTGTTAGAACTGTGTGGAGAACAAATGAGGTAATCTAGAACATAGTTTCACTGTTCTTCAGTGTGTTCTCACTGTCAGGGAAAGGCATGAGTGGGATTCTGGTCTTAACTCCTTAATGCTGAATCTGCTCACATTTGTAGGTTAGATGAAGCCTAAACACTATTTGATATTGTGTGTGTGTGTGTGTGTGTGTGTGTGTGTGTGTGTGGTTTAATATGTACAACTTGTCTGAACATGGTAGCTCTGTGGTTTATCTTTTACTGAGAACTGCTTTTTTTTTTTCCTTTTCTAAGAAAATGAGTTTCCTAAACTCAGGTCTTTCTTGTGAGTTCATCAGCAGTGAGGGATGTTGTGTGAGGACGTGTCGGTGATAGTAAGATCAAACGATCGCCCATTTCAGGTGACTTTAACACAAATCATATTGACTAAAATAGTATTAAGCATGTGATGCTGGCATGTGACATTTGAATATTTGCCAAGAAAAACACTCAAGTCGCTACGACTGGCTGCAAGAGTGAGAGATTTTCCTGTTTTACTGTTTTTTCATGCATTTTTGTTAGAGAACCTGAAACCAACCTTTATGGTTTGTGGAGGGACAGTGACGTGTACACTCAGCATGAATCTGTTTACCTGCTTTTCCCTGTCACAGCTTATAAGAATTCAGGTCCCTTCGTCCTAACCAAGAGCAACATATAAATTAGGAGACATCTGCCTTAACGATTTTGAAATTTCTAGATGTTCCTTCTCTTTACACACCCCCTTCCCACATTTCCTTTCCATACCTTCATCCTTTATGTAAAGGTAACGATCTATATTTGACATGGCTTGGAATTCACACCTAAGATACCTGTTTCCCACTTTTGCCTTACGGCAACTTATTATTGTAAGAGTCCCTCTAGCCTTGGTTTTCTGAACTCTCAAATGCGACACCCTTCTTCATGTGGCTGTTAAAGGCACCATAACTTCCTGCTTTTCCTTCTTTCTTTTGGAGAAACTCATAATTTTCAAAATTACTAAATGCAGTATTTTTAGGGTCATTTAGAAGTTGCCCCTAACAATAGAGGACAACTGGAAATGCCATATTCTATTGTCATATTTGTTAAAGCCTGCCCCCCTACGTGGAGCAAACCAGGGACATTTCTGATAAAACCCGATTGCATCCTGATACAGCCTGTGCAAGGATCAGGACAACCACAGATGATATGTCCCTGACCTTCTGTGTTTAAGACCTTCACTCTGGTGTCTCTGGAGAAGGGCCTTTGCTCAGTGTGGCTCTGCTGTGTTGGCCAGTATGTCATTAGCTGTGGACAGACAGAGATCACAGCCAAGTTAGAATAATGCCAAGCACCATGATGTTATATTCAGAAGAAAAAGAACTACACATCAGCAACCTATTATTGTTGAGTACCTGTTTCGCTGCCCACATCCTAAGACAAAATGTAGAGAGGCAGGGGCTTCCAAGACTGCAGAGCCTTGCCTAAGGGAATTAGCTAACGATTAACAGTGACCACTTACGGGCTCAAAAAAACCAGAAGATAGAGGTCCAAGTCAAGAGAGCACAACAGGGCAGCCCCGGTGGCTCAGCGGTTTAGCGCCGCCTTCAGCCCAGGGCCTGATCCTGGAGACCCGGGATCGAGTCCCACGTCCGGCTCCCTGCATGGAGCCTGCTTCTCCCTCTGCCTGTGTCTCTGCCTCTCTCTGTGTGTGTCTCTCATAAATAAATAAAATCTTTAAAAAAAGAGAGAGAGAGAACACAACAGCAGCCACCCTCAAGAGACAGTTTTCAGAAGGCTTTCGGAAGACAGGGAGAAACAAGGGGCCATGAGCAGAGCAAACTGTGAGGTGGGAGGTTCGGGGTGAGGTGTATAGGAGTAACGAGAAGGGCAGGAGATTTGGAACCGAGTCAAAAAACGATTAGATCCCAACTGAGGATCCAGTGTGCAGGTTACAGCGATCAACAGGAGGGGCCACATCTTCATGGTCAGGCTGAGCAAGAAGCCACTGGATTTATTTAGCAGAGTCCTGCAGGGAGGGAATTGGCATGAAAATACGAAACCTACAGCAGCGTGTGAATGGCAGGCCAGGAATGAACTGGCAGAAGGCAGGAGGCTTGTGGGCAAAATAAGCTCATTCTAAGACACAAATGAACTGAAACCAGAGAAAATATTCTCCTAATCCAGTGTCTTTCATTAGCTATGAGTTTGGTGTCTTTGTATTTCCTTCACAAAAGAGCAAGATACATTTAAATTTATATATTTGCTCACAGAATTGTGGTTAGAAACTCATTGCTGATGGGAATGTTGTGAATTAAAGGAGTTTGGCCCAAATAACGTGGGAGCAGGGTAACGTGGGAACGCCATCTGAAGCCATTGGGAAGGTAATAAAGACTCAATGCTAACCTTACATTTGCTATTTTGTAAAGAATAATGGATCATTCTGTCTTGGGCCTGAAGTCCCTGATAACCCCCTACCCCCACCCCCAGCCCTGCCCCAGCACCCTCAACCTCCCCCATGAAGGAGGATCACCACCTAGGCATTCCCTTTCTGTCCCCTCCACCTCTGTCCTCCCTTTGAGTGACTAATAAAGGGTCCCCGGCCGTCCCTCCACTTCCAGAATCTTCACCGTCTCTCCTTCACCACCTCCAAGTGTGCTGCGGGCTCCCAGTCCTGGAAGGATTGCCTGTCATCCTGCGGCTCCTCTGGACTGCTGCCATCTCTCCTGCCAGCTACATGGTCTCTGAGTCCTGTCCCTCACGCCCTGTCCCCCTCCCACCCCTCCAGCGGCTCTTGTGTTTCTGTTGCTCTAATAAAACAGCCATCTCAGAAGTGGGTTATGTACCAATTTCTGACCACATCCAGAGCCATGATGTTTTCCTTTTTGGTAGCAGTCGGAACCTGGGGAAATGTCTCCCTTTAAGCCCCCAACCTTCTTGTTTCTATTATGCAAGCCTGATGCTTGCTGGGATCCCACTGACCAGAGAGCATCTTGGTGCAGCACGCCAGGTGTTCCTTTTCTCCCACCTGCTCAATGCAGACATCGCCCCCATGCAGGCTGCGCTTCTCTCACTTTGAGCTCTCACTGACTCCCTCTAAACCTTTCAGCTTGGATGCAAGGTGTCCCAAAACCCCCGCCTCCAGACCTGACAGGTCTCCCGTTTCCATTCCAGATTTCCAGCTCTGTGCTGGTCATAGCAACAGGGACAACCCACCGCCATTCTGAACCCCACTGTGCCCCTTCCTCCCCCAAACTAGTCTCCGGTAGTGGGAGCATCTTGTCCTCATCCCCATGTCTCAGTCGTGTTTGGTTCCATCTTCTTACTTTCTTCTATGTCTGTACTCTCACGGGTCTCTCATTTCCTCTGTGTCAAACTGTCCTCATGGTGTTCTAGAAGTGAGATGATGGGCAGTCTACTACATCCTTACTTGATCTGTATAAGCAGAAGCGGTCTAGGTCAAGACAATGTAAGTAAAAATTGAATCATAAAAACAGAGAATCGTAGCCCATCAGTCAACCTGCAGACTTGAGCCAGTTTGCAGACCCAGAACCCTTGACTGGGGGGAGACCTAATCCTGCTTTTGAGGATTTCTGGACACTCGCTGTGAGTTGACACTAATTCTAGGAGACTCAAAGCAATTAGTCCGAGGTCTGGTGATCCCTGCAGCTTTCGCTCCGTTGGATTGGTCCTCACAGCACTTTGTGCAGGCGGAGGGGCTGGCTGTGCATGCCACAGGAGCTTCATGTGGGTCAGCTGTCTGCCTGTCCTCCGTGTTGTCAAAGCACCTCCGCAACCTTCATGTTCCCTGGCTCTAAGCTTCCACGGGTGCCTGGTTTTGGGAAAGAGCATGTCTTCTTTAATCTGATCATTAAACTCTCCACAAATAATTCTTCCCCTCTCTGCAGCATCCTTGGTCACAAGTCCCAAACCCAGTGCTCTGCCCTGCACCCTCCCCATCCCCATACATAGTCCCCCAAACGACGCACTTTCCTTCCTCTCGCTCTCGCCTTTACTCACGCTGTTCCCTGTGTCTGGTATTTCTTTTTGGCTCCCTTCTCTGGATTTGTGGGGTGCCTCTTTTTAGCACAAATATACCATGTCCCCTTGTAAAATCCTTTTCTGCGTTTTAGCCTGTAACAGCCAGTGAAATGAGCAAGAAAGCGTGGACGGATTAATTCACCAGCCTTAAGGGAATAGAGGGATCCTTCTAGGTGTGGGTCGTTACCAATCTTCGTAAACAAAAGATTGCCTTGTTTATACCTGTTCTTCATAGTCAGCATTTTCCTAAATCTGCTTAAGGTGAAAGTGAGTTCTTTGTGTTTAAAAAATCATATGGGAGGCACAGAAATAAGAAATGTTCATTTTGTTTAATGTGTGAGTATATTCCACGACAGGTGGCCTCTCCACTTGCACAAATAAAACAGAATTGGTTGGCTGAAACCTATCAGCAGAGCAGAAGGAATAATGGCCAGGTGGTGAGACCAGGCGCAGATGGGAAATATTTACTTAGATCTTCAGTTCTTCTTGTTAAGAGTCCCTCTAATCAAGTACCTTTCCCTGAGATGTGAAAACAACTTCCAGTATCTTTGAGTAGTCTTTTTTTTGAAAAGGTAGTTTCCGTGCCAGTTTCTCCTTTTTACAAAGTCAGGGTTAGAATAACCAGACAGTGTCAGAGGAGTCCGTACAAGCTTGAATACTCCCAAGTTTTATTCGAAGTTTCCAGATCTCAGAGTCAAAATTAAAACAGTGCAAAAGTTAAATCGAAAATGTCATAAATCTTGGGATTGTTTTTCATACTAAATGGGACAACATCACCCTGGGGTGGGGGGCGGTCTTTGCAGACTCTACTATGGAGGCAAAGCTTCCTTATGCCTGGCTCACCCACCCCAGCACTCTGGTAGACCCAGGCAATCTAGAACCCTGGGTGCTAGATCCCCTGGTGTTACCATTGGTCTTCAGGAAATCTTAGAATTCTCCATGCAGCATTAGCCCCCAAACAACTTTGAATTATTCTTCTCCTTTAACTTATGCAACATGGCTCTGTTGCTGGTTTTCTTCCCACTTCTCTGACAATTGCACTTCCATATCCCTCTACCAACATTTGCAAAGCATTTATGTAGCACCTGCTAGGGGCCAGAGCCATGCTTATTGCATGGATCTATACAAAGATGAATGGGACATGCCCCTGCTCTTTAGGGGCTCACTCCATTGGCTCTCCACTCCCCTCCTTCCTCCGTCTAGAACTGAGTACTCGGAGTGCCCCCCAAGACCTTTCCCTCCTCCTCTCCCCTGTGCACTTGCCCCTTTAGATAGGCTTCTTTTTTTTTTCTCATGGTTTCAATCATAAAACTATATTACCCAGTTTTATTTTCTCATCTGTAGTACTAAATCTTCTCTTGCTTTCCCCCAGAATTAGTGTGTTCTTGGGCCAACCAGCTCCTCACAAGTGTTCCCCTCTTTTGTTGGGATCAGCACAGGTTTCCTTTGTTTCTCAAAACCCCCAAATCTGGAAACCATCATAGGTCACACTCCTCTCTTTTGTCTGTGTCCAGAAATCAGTGTTCAGGCTTACTCTGACCAGCTCATTGATTCTTTTTCTTCACTTTTCTTACTACATCCATTCCGCCTGGTCCTGGTGGCCACACAGCAGCCCCAGCCCTCCCAGTGAACATTGCCCATCCGAGCCAACATTCTCTTCTTTAAACCCTGTCTTATGGATGTCCCCCTCCTTAAGTGGCAGAGGTGATGGCTTAACTTTTTTAGATCCCTGACAGCATCTAACCCAGCTCCTTGCACACAGTAGGCACACAACCAGTGCTTATTGATCTGTTGTGGCAAAAACATCCCTGGATTTTAGATGGTCAACCTCAACTTTCCTACTGTCTTTACCTTGGAGAACCTCCAAACGGTAATCCCTGCAATGAAGGTCTCTACTGTGGGAGCACTGAGGCAAGAGCAGCATGGCAGAGAACAGTGAAACAGATCAAAAAACTGGGAACTGAAATCCAAGAGGGAAATTAAGGAAATGGAATTATTTGATATAGGAGAAACCAAGATTGTGAGAGCGTATAGTGGGATACTATCTAAATGCCCTCCCTCTTTTGAGACGGTTGTATACACACCCTTAGTTTTCCTTCTTACTTATGCATGACCTTTAATACTTAGTACCTTACTATCTCCTTATT
This sequence comes from Canis lupus dingo, assembly GCF_003254725.2. Taxonomy (NCBI): domain Eukaryota; kingdom Metazoa; phylum Chordata; class Mammalia; order Carnivora; family Canidae; genus Canis; species Canis lupus. Next base: position 13,695,135 of record NC_064243.1, read on the forward strand.
GCCCATGGCTCTTATCTTGTGTTGCATTCATGGAAGATAAGCACAGCCAAGGCCACATGGCGCTGGCGGATGGCACAGTCCAGAATGCACAAGGGTTGGGATAGCTCTGCATGCCGACCAACCAAGCACATCCTGGAAATGGAGATGTGGACACAGCTGTGGAGGTGACCCAGACTTCTTCCCCAAAGAAGTCAAGCTTTCATAGGATCAGAAGTGGAGGCAGCAAACTGTAATAGAGAGAGGGTAAGGCACAGTCGGAAAGGTACAGGTTCAAAGTGAGAGAAGATCCCTAGTGAGAATTGTCAAACCCTGAAATGGGTTACAGAGAAAGGTGGTGGCACCCTCTTTCCTAGAAACGCTGAAGTCGTAACAGAGAAACTGTCCTGAGCACTGACTTCTCCAGAGGCTGGAGGATAGGAAGGAGGGCTGTTGGGGCTCCATCCCCACAAACCCCTTTGCTGGACGGCTTTGTTTGCTTGGCAGGGAGTTGGCTGCAGGCTGCTGCTTACTCAACCACAGAAGTGAAATTTGTTACTTATGAGAAATAATAAAAGATCTTTCTTTTTCTAGACTTCCTCTAGTCAAATGGGTCTGTTTTCTTTCTAAATGAGGGAGTTTGTTTTGCTTTTTTTTCCTTTCGTGGCATTCAAATTACCTTTTGTATATACTCTGCCCAGTAGTTCAGAGTATATTTATAAGAGAAGCAAAGCCCCAGATCATAATGAATGCTCACCATTTTCCTCAAGGATCGTGCGTGGAGTATGTGCACAGATGGAAGAAGTTAGGCTGTTGAAGATTTGATGGATCTCATCAGCATTAACAGTGGACGTTTTTAGTATTGTCAGAATGTTTTTCTGTATTTCTTTGGCTAAACAACCATTTACTGAGCCGTGCACTGTGCTTGCTATTTGTAGAAGAAGCAAAACAAATAAGACATGGTTTCTGCTTTCAAGGCACTTACAGTCTAGAGGGAAGCTAGAATGTGAGTGCAAACAGCTCTATGTTTTACAAAGAAAAGATTATTCTAGTTCAAAGGGAGAGGCCATTATGGAGAATTGTGGTAGCATTATAGTAATCAGTTTGGAATTCTACTATTTTCAAGATTTGCCATTTCAATGATATATTAGCCTGATTTTTCACTTAAAAATTATTTCTGATATCCAATTCACATGGTTTATTTACTGAAACCATTTAGAAAGGTATTTATTGATAAATGTCACTGCCACCTCTGTCCCCTTCTACCCAATTCACTAGACTCTTGTCTGGAGTGAAACACGTAACTATGTATGTTAATTCCCTGAATATATATATCTAGTGTCCCTTCACGCAAAATAATTATATTTGTATTTACATTTTCCCTCTTTCTTACACAAAAGGCAGCATATTATTTGCCTTGTTCTTCACTTGGCCTGTGAATGTAACAGTATATCTTTGAGACCTTAGCATAGCCATACACAGAGTGTATCCTTTTTCTTTCTTCTTCCATAGGATAATACCTTCATAGTATTCCACCATTTTGGAGGATACCATGGTGTATCAGTTACCTATTGCCATATAACCAACTGCTCCATGGCTTCATGGCTTAAAACAACGATGATTTTATTTATTCAAAACTTTATGAGTGAGCTCTTTGGGGCCAACTGGGTGGTTTTTCTTCTGGTTTTGCATGGATTTACTCAAATGGATGAGGTAGGTTATCTGGTAACTTGATTGGAGCTAGATGCCCAAGATGTCTTCACTCATATGTCAGTGGTAGATTGTGACCACCAGCTGGACTAGCTCAGTGAACCCAGATTTACTTCCCATGGTAACTGGATCCCCAAAAGCAGAGAAGAATCATGCCCCCAGTGCAAGAGAGCTTATTAAGTCTCTGCTTGTGTCTCATGTGCCGATTTCTATTACCAAGCCAAGTTACAGGGCCAAGGCCAGAGCTAATGTGAGAAGGACCGGTACAAGGGAGGGAACTGAGAGGAGGGATTCACTGGATGTCACTGGATTACTGTCTCCTCCACATGTCTCATAACCACTATATTGATGGACACCTGGTTATTTCCAGTCTTTTTGCATTACAAATAACGTTCCATTAGACTGCCTTGTCCGTTATTCAACTTATCCGTGAGTAGGATAAATTTCCAGAAGTGGGTTGCTGGGGCAAAGGGTAAATGCTTTTTATATTATCTATATATTCTATTTCTGTGGTGCTGTTTCTCTGGTTATTTTAAGCGTGTGTTCTTCTGTCGCTTGTGTAGGAGCTTTGAAAATGTGAAAAGAGTTTGGATAGGAAATGCATAGAAACTGAATTAATTAGAAACTCATTCCTAAAATGGCAAAAAAAAAAAAAAAAGATGAAAGCTATACTAGAAACCAAGTAATTTTGAATAAAGTAACATGCATTTGAATAAATAGGTCTATTATTATAACAGTGTTTTACGTTACTATTGTGTTTACAGTGTCAAAATAGTTTGCTTATAGTGTCTCATGTAATTCTTTCTCACAATAATTCTACGAGTTAAGCGTATAATTGGCCCCATTATATATACATATATATAATTTGTATGAGTGGTATGTGTGATTTTTAAGATTTAGAGAAGTTACATGACTTGCCCCAACCAATGGGTTATAGCCAGAATATATACGCAGCCCTGTAATAATAAACTTGACCTTTTCCCATTAAGTGCATCTCATTTAGTAGGGACTTGTGTCTTGTGTCTTGTATCTTAGCTTAGCTTCAGTTGACATTAATTTGCTTGGTAACTACCATGCTAATATATCACAATCACAAATGATATCTTCTCAGGAAGCTCTTTTTAAAAAAAATTACCAATAACTTGTTTCTAATTTCTGAACTTAGGAGTATCCCTAAGGTTTTCTTTTGTTTTGCAGGTGAGACTGTTGTCCAAATTGACAGCTCCATCCTGATCTTAGTTGCTAGTAAATCTTGAAAGAGAAGGAATTCTCTTTAAGCCCATATGTTAGCTTTCAGCCTTCAGGAAAGAGGAGTTATTTTTAAATAAAACCTTGTCTTGGCCCTCCTGCAGCGGGCATGGAAAGTAGACTGTTTTCTTTTTTTCATTCACACTCAGACATTTTCATAGGGGCTTGGTCACGGCAAAGTGGGCCCCATGTACAAACCACCCACTTCCCTGAAGCATGATTGATTAGCAAAGCTGTTCTGCCCAAGGGCAGCCTGTTTGCCTGAGCCTGGATGTTGACAGGTTCGACATGCACAGATTTTAAAACAGGTCTCTCATCCCCAGGCTGCAGGCTGTGGGCCAGGACTCTTGTTCTTGAGGGAGGAGAGAAGAGAAAGGATATGCTTCAGGGAGCAGGGCAGGCTGCATGCATCAGGAACCACCTCACATTCTAGAATTCCTGAAACATGGCAGCTCAGGCCAAAGGTAGTACTTGTTGAGATGGTGCTGGAGTCATCAAAACCACATTGCTGGTGAATGGAAGGATGCTTAGGCCAAGCCTGTGGGAACAGGAGTGGACCCCATTTGATGAAGAACCTCTCAACATCAAAGGGAGGCATGCATTTTCAAGAAAGATAGACACTTGATACCCAGTCAACATAATCTATGCTGGAAGTTTGGGAATATAGCCAAGCAGTGGCCCTGTAAACAGGATGAGGTCTTTCATGTCTGTCTCCTTTGAGACCTCCAACTGGGTGACTGTTATAGAGCAGAATCCACATACATGTGTGTTCCCAAAATGCTAAGACTTAGGGTAGACTTGGAAGCCCTCTCTTGGGGACACCTGGGTGACTCAGTCAGTTGAGCGTCTGACTTGATTTCAGCTCAGGTCATGATATGCCAGTGGTGGGATTGAGCCCCGTGTCAGGCTCCATGCCCAGATCTGAGTCTGCTTTGGATTCTCTCCTTCTGCCCCACCCCCCGCTCTGGCACACGCGTGTGCACACACACACACACACACACACTCTTTCTAAATTAATTAATCAATTAATTATTTAAAAAGAAACCGTCTTGTCCAGGCCTCACTATTTTAGAGATAAGTAAACTGAGGCCCAGGATGGTCAGGTCAGTGGCCTCAGGTGGTCCTCCTGGGTAGTGGCAGAGCCAGGTCTTCTAAATCTTACTAATATCAGTAGTCATAGAATCGTGCTGCCGGTATTCTAACGCATGCTAAGTGAATGAATGAATATGTTAGTTTCCTTTTTAAAGAAACTTCTTTAAAAACCACTCACTCAGCAAAGTCACATAGGATCATCCATTTCATTTACCTACATATGAACCTTAGATCACCCCAGGGACATTTTAGGAGGGGGTGATAGGAAAGGGGGGCTTTATAAGGACAAATCATTAGTGTCTTTCGAAAGACTTTCAGGAATCTGGGTTTCAAGACATTTTGGCCATCGCACAGGAAGTCTTAAATGTCAGGGTTGGATGAAAAAAATGGGACTTTCTTACCACAAGTGTTACATGCTCCAGGTGCGGATGGCCTGGTAGAGAAACTTCAGCCTGAGGCTGAGTGGTCTTTAAGTGAGCTGGGTGGCAGTGCAGCAGTGGGGACAGAAGCTGCTGAGGGGAGGGGCATCTATCTTTCACCTGACCCCCCTGGAGTGCTTGCCTGCCCACTGCCCCCTTCACGCAGGGGTGCCAGACTGGCGCTCAACACCCCACCTGATGGGCTGAGGGCTCAGCAGATCTGGCTGCTTTGTGTGAAAGCCACCCCTTCCTGCAGGGCTTAGTTTTCCTTCTGTCACATGGCCAACTGTCACTTCTCTCTCATCTTTGGCTCATAACCATCTCGCCCCCCAGGAAAGGGGGAAGAAACTTGTGCGAGGCTTTCACCGATGCATCTGACAGCATCTGTTGTCATAACTGCATTTTGACACCTGACAAAAGAGTGTCTCGACTCTCACTTTCCTCTACAAGGTGTAAGGGGTAAGTCACATCTCTTTTTGAATAGAAGTCAGTCGTCCTGCCGGCCACTGAGAATGTTGTAGAAGCCCATGTATCAGTATCTGCAACAGTGCTTCATATTTGGTTTCCTGTGTGTCGTGAAGAAAAACCTGCACATACCTAAAAGTAGGGATTCCAGTGAAATGTGGGCTCTGCTTTGCTCTAGCTGCTGTGAGAGGCTGCGTAACTCTAAGAATACCGGTAGTGGTATCTATCTACATTCTAAGAATTTAGGGAGGCGAGGTTTGTACAGAATTAAATCACCCCGTCATATCTGTGAGGCTTCCTGCAGAATGAAGGCAAAAATAAACCCAAACAAACAAAACAGGAACATGTCTGCACACAGTGAGATGCATGCTCCTTGGCCAATAAAGGTTTTGAATTGGTCCTTGAAAATGTCTTTGGAGACCTACTTGCTTGAAAAGATGCTTTTCTCTGTTGTTAGGGTTTGGTTTGGTTTGGTTTGGTCGTGGTGTTTTGTTATCGTTTTGCTTTTGATTCTTACTATCACATTTAACCCATGTGTGGTGGGAAATGTCAGGATTTTCTTGATAAAAAGTGAAGGAGAGATAAGTGTCTACCATCCACACCACAGGAGAAGTCAGTAGGGCCCAGCTAGGATGTGCACGTGGGTTTCTATGTGTGTCTGTGTTGTGTCTCCAGGTCTGCGTCTCTGTGTGTCTCTGTATGCCTGTGTATATGTGTGCATGTCTGAGTGTGTCTGTGTGTAGGTCCGTGCATGGGTATGTGTGTCTCTGTATATCTATGTGTACGTGTGTATGTTTTTGTGTGTCTGTGTGCACTTGTGTGCCTGTGTGTCTCTCTGAGCATGTGTGTGTCTGCGTGTACTCCATGCGTGTGTGTGTGTGTTGGTGTGTATGCAGGTACACAGCACTGTCAGGCTCAGCCTTCCTTCAGCATCATGCCTCTCTTTTCCTTATGCTGAAACCACTTTGCTTTGTTGTTAAAGCAAATATAACTACTTTCCTACAAAGTAAAGACCAAATAACCTGAAGAGCTCCAATAAGATCCACCTCATGACCCAATATGAAAAAACATAGAAATTTTCCATGGAGAGAATCCCAGTCCAGACTGAGGAAAACAGACCAAGTTAACCTGAGTCTTTCTCTTGCTCAAACTACTTTTTTACCCCCTACAAAGAATGCTGTCTCACAGATTCCACATGTCACATCTCCGTATCTGCCTGATAATGGTTTTCATTTGAATTTAAAATATTTGGTGATGCTTGGAGAAGGATGAAGAAGCCAGATTGAAGATTACATTAGCTTCTGAAGGCTTGCCTTTCCACTTCCCTGCCCCTCCCCCTCTTCCCCTCCTTCCTCCCCCTACCTTCCATTCTTGTGCCTGTTGTTTGCCCTGATTTACCAGATGTGAGGCAGCCAAAGACCCGCTCTGGAGGTGATGGCCACCTCCCAGGCACTGTTCCTCCCAGGCAGCCGCCCCCCAAGGAACTTCACAGAAAATGCAGGCATCGTTTGGCATTCAGTTGCACATTTGGAGGGGCACAGATTGCAGCAGTACACGATGACAGAAATAGCCACCAGAGAGTGAGTTCTCACCGTGTGATGGACACTGTGCTAAACTCTGACCTTGCACTGAGTCCTGAGGACCGACCACCGGCAGGTATGAGAATCGTTCCTCGTCTTCAGACAAGGAAACCAAAACTCAGAAAAGTGAATGATCTGTCCACAGTGACACAGCCTGGAATGGATGGGGTGGGCCTCGAGCCGGCTGCCTCTGAAGGCCTCGCTGTTGGCCACTGGCAGCATCCCGAAGTAGTCGAGGCCTTGAATACACAGTAAAATCTCTTGCACGTGTGAACTTGGCAGCCACTTGTCCCCAAGCCATAACACTCTTCCCTATTTGGAAAAAAGTTACTTTTCCTCACCTGCATTTATAATCATCCAATTTTCTATTCTAAGAAATAGTAACACATAAAAAAGATAGATTTAAAACAATTGTTTTTTGTTGTGAGATGCAGGCTGGGAGATAGAGTTTAGATGCTAAAATATTGGGATTTATATTACTGATTAGGTATTTATATTAATAATGATGAGGAAAAGGAGGTTGAAATGTGGAATTGAGAAATCCAAGAATTGTGGGAAATCCAAGCCGCAAGGAACCCATGGCTGCATCCAGGGGTAGGAACGCCAGGCTCGTGTCTGCCCAGCCTTCTGGAAGGCCGTTTGTATTTTATTCTGTGTGATAAAGGCCTGCATAGTTCTTGCTGCCTGAGTTAACTAAGCATATTAACTGCATGCAATGCTCAGCTCTCATTAATTTTCCATGGGCTTGCTTGGCTTTGATCTTTCCATCTTGAGGTCCAAAAAGACCATATAGGGGGAGAAGTGATCACGTTATATCTCCTGCAATGTGTGCCGTTCGACCCCTAATGATGCCTTTCAATCAGAGAAAAGGTTTTAGTAACCAAGTGACAAAGTTATATCGCTAGACTTCCCCCACCTCCTTTATCAAAACTTAATTAGTATTGACTCTTTACTTGGCTAAATCCCATTTCAAAACTTGCAGAAATGAACTTTTTCCATAGCTGAACCTTTTAAAGTTACGTATTTGAGATATCTTGAAGCCTAAGAGAATAGCGTTTAAACAAGTTATGCATTGATTTCCTCTTACCCTGAATTATTTCTCGCCTGATTTTCCTGAGGTTGTTCTGAAACATTCTTTGTGGTTCATTGAACACAAAAAACAAACCATGTACCAGGTTGGGTGAGGCTGTAGGGATAAGGGAAACATGGCATTTGTTCTCGAGGAACGTAAGTCTCGTCAAGGAAATGAGACACTTCGACAAATAGCCATAAGGTAAAATAGAAAATTGTCAAGTGCTATAATTTTAATGTTGATTACTACATACCTAAAAGCTGGTTAAATTACAGTTTTATGGAATGCTAACGAATTATTACTCCCCTCCTGCACAGAATTTTTAAAACTCTTTGCTTTCCCAGGCTTATAATTATGGTGACCACATTTTCCATACCCAAAATTAAGACACATGGTCTGACAAAGGATTCTTGTGCCACTTCTAGGTGTGAGACCACCCATAGTTAGATTTTATTTTTTTTTAAGCAGGCTTTCGTAGGCAGGCTCTATAAAAATAGAAGTTTGTTAAATAGGCGTGTTTTTAGACTTTTCATTAAAAACAACCATACAGTTATTTTATTTTGTATCTGAATCAACATGTTATATCCTAAAGCACATTTTACAGCCGAAGGGCATGTGTTAGCCTATTCATAAGAACACACTGCTGGATAGAGTAATAATACCTGCCATTATCCAGGTGTAATAAAAAGGTCCCAAGTGGTCTGCTGCAGGTCTTTATTTTCCCTTTTGAAGATAAAGCTCCTTATTTCAAGGTTCAACATTTTTGAAACTTGCAAATGATTACCATTGAGGCATGCCAGATGTGAGCAATTGTGAGCAGCACTTCTTGAAAAGAGGGTAAAGGAGTGCATTTTTCTTTCTTGTTTTCTCCTGCTATCATCATTGGCAGTTTCTATATATATAATTTTTTACAACAGCCGGGCCGTGTGAATGGATACCAACCCGGGCAACCAGAGTCCAGGCACGGGGCTTTTGAACTTTGAGAGATAAATTTAGGTCAGTGTCGATCATAGAAACGTGGTGAAACCAAAGTGTGCTTGAGCAAATATTAAATGACTTTCCCAAAACCACACCGCTTGTCGGTGTCATGGCCAACTCCTGACCCCAGCTTTCTTACCAACGTGGGTTCCTATTTGCTCGGGTAATGTTTTTTTCTGTCCTGGCATTACTCTGGCCAATTCCCAACCGCTCTGATGTTGGGGCAGCCCCAGCCCTGGGGAGGCAATAACTGAGAGGTGGCCTTGAGGTCCACCAGGACCTCCTCAGGCTGACCCTCGCTAACCAAAGTTGAGTCCAAAGCAAGTCTTAAGTTCCCACTTTCCTGGGGATCATTGACGTCCTGCTGATCCATGAGCGCTTGGGACCAGACTTTTCCCACTAATGCTTTATTTGAGTCTGAGGTACCAAAGGATATCGTTGAAGTCACTACTCTCTTTAATAGATGATTCTGATCCTTTACTTTGTAAGGTGGCTACATGTAGAAGTTGATTATCTGAATGCACTTCAGAGTATATCTCTTCCCTCAAAATCATGGACAAGTCAGCCACGAAGATAATTGACCTTTACATTCAACTTCATGTCACTATAACCTCCCCTTCATTTATTCAAGGACTATTTATTGAGCATGTACTCCAGGGCAGGTGCTTTTCTGGGTTCTGCAGCTACAGCATGAACAGAGAAACATTCCAGTCCTTTTGTGGCATGTATGCCATTGGATAATGCTAATAAATGTATCCGAAAAATTAAAACTCTTAGCTTGCTGTAAGTTGAGATTGCCCTAAAAGCAGAAAGCTAAGGGAAAGGTGAACATTTATTGGATGTCTGTGGCTTTTACTTGTGCTGTGTTGGATGCCTATGAAAGATGAATATGATTATCACTATTCCTTACAGATGAGGAACCAAGGCTTAGGGATGTAATCTATCTTGTTCAAGGTCATGCTAGTAAGGAAATAAATCCATTCTGGTGTCTTCAGTACCATTCTAGGGGTGATCATATGCTTTTAGAATTATGTATTTGATGTATGGCCATCTCATGGAAAAATAAGTTGAAAAACCTTCAGGCACGTTTTTGCCAATGTTAATAATCAATATCAAGAAATGTCATGTCGTGGACTCATTTGAAATTTAGCTCTTAAGTCAATGTTCCCTTTACCATGTACATCAATTCATTTATATTTCCGAATCACAGTATTCACTGTAGGACTCTCCACTTTCATAACAAACATCTTCCATAGACACTTCACCCCAGATTAGCCATTTGATGACCACAATAACATGTGCTTCTCAGATAACACATGACCTTTCATTTGGCTCAGAACTTAGTGGTTGACTTTGCTAAAAATAGGCCTTTAATGGTTGAGTGTGACATTCATCACGGGGTGCTGATATTCTGGAGTTTCTCCATATCATGAAACATGCCCATGTACAGCTGCTGAATTAATGAACCTCATTTCTTTGATGGGACACAGTAAGCACGTCAAAGATAGTTCTCTGCATTTCTGTCCCCAAAAGTAGTTAACAGGGAAGTGTGGAATCTGCCCGTGCTTGGGGACCCCATCTTTTTGGCGTATGTAAACATAGAGGCTAGGCTGGGATGGTATTTCTGTGGAGGAGTGAGGCTGGATTAAGTGTAGAACCCGGGCATGGTCAGGGGGGAGGGGGAGAAGGTCTTCTGCTAACTTTGGTCTTGACTAACAAGGGCTGATGTCAGGGCACATGCTATGGTTGTGGTGTCACGTGCTGATGTCACTCCAAGAACCCAGCTGACATCGGTGCTTTTCTGCTGGTGTCACGGTGGTCATGTACTTCCACTACCTCTCCTCCCCACAGGCTTTGGTCATCTCTACTTGTGGGTCTTTGTGGAAGAGTTGTGTGTGTGTCAGTTTATCTATCACTCGAAATACCTCCCATGATGCTTAGGTCACAACCCAAACCCCTCTGTCTGCCCTACAATGTGTCATGGCCTGATCCCTCCCTGCATAACCCTTGAGCACATTGGCTCCCACCTGCCCATGGCTCACCGGCCACACAGGCTGAATGCTTGATCTTCTCACACAGCAAGTTCACGCCCCCCCCCCCCCCACGCCCCTAGGGTCCTTCTGCTACCTGTGGCCTCTACCTGGATTGCACTCCTCCTGATGGACCCAGGGCCCCTCCTTCTTGCCTTTTAAATGTTAAAATGTCACTTCCTCACAGAAGTTCCCCATGATCACCCAGGCCTTCCCTCCCCTGTCGCCCCACTTTTGTTCACCGGATATTTTCATGTTAAACAGTCAGTGCTTTATGTGTGTATTCTTTGAGCTCCAAGAAAGCAGAGACCATGCCTGTCTTATTTGCCACAGCATCCTCAGCCCCTAGCATGGAACACATAGTAGTTGAATGAACAGCTGCCAAGTGAAGGAAGGAGGCACTCAAATTTTAGGTGATTTAAATGTCACAAACTATACTTTCAGGTTATTTTTTAATAGTGCAAAAGAAATTAAAATGAGATCTTTTTATTAAATTTCCCATTTGACCTCAATATTTAGCAATTTCTGGTTGTCAGCGATTAATTAATTACATACAACAGCCTGTCCTCAGGAACCCAAACCCACTGCTCTTACAACCTTTGCAGATGAACTGTCCTAAAACCTAACTGTCTGGCACCGAGTTCAGAATCTCTACTTAATGCATCAGAAACCTTTAGGGCTTATCCTGAACTCCAAGGCTGGCTTCATTTCTTCAGTAAGCAGCCACTAAACACGATACCCACAGCAAGTGATTTCATAGAAACCTGCCTTAGACACTCACAGAGAGTTTGATGTATTTCACACACACAAAAAGCACTTTTTCTTTTGAGTAGGTTAGTGATGCTATTGAATACAAATGACCTGTTTCTGAATATACTGGAATCTCACTAAAATTTTTCTGGCTACAAAGTGGAATTCAGTGGCAGATAGGCCTGCCATAGACAAATCAAGGGGATTTATAGTTACTAAAATAGATTCTCAAAGTGGTTTCATTTTCTGGGGCAGCCCCGTGGCTTCTAGGGCTCAGAAACCATTGCCAGAGACTTGGCCTTTGGAAGGGGAGACAGGAGAATCCTAAGTCCCACAATACTGTTGGTGTCCAGCTTCTGATACTTTATGGAATGTGTCTTGTTACTTGGGGGTGGGGGGCACCTAATTAATTTGGGGAGAAATGTAAATTGAGTTTCAAAAACATGAAATATGGAAAACTTTCTGAAAAATATTTTTTTGTAATATATCAGGGTCTGCCTTTTCATTAGCAAGTCAAAGAGAATATACTGTGGCATAGAGTCATTCAGTCAAGCTCTGCATTCCAAACCAATTACTTTTTTGGTCTAACCTCAGTGATGCAGCTACTAAGCGGGAGATCATTATTCAGGGTGCATGTGACAGAGCTGTGTTGGATTCTGACTAGGGAAGTAGTCTTTTTCACATTTTTTATCTTGGGAGGGGGGCATCTATTCTTTTGTTCAGTTTGACAGTAGGAATGACATAAAGACTTCAGTACGGTAAATTCTCTAGTTAGCTAGAAGAGTGAGATGTTCTGGTTAATTCAACATTCTGTTTTACCCAGAGATATCCAAAAGACCACTTCTCCATGGCCAATGTGTATAGAATTCAAATAGAACAAACTATATGTAACACCAAAACTATACCGAACACCTGTTCATATCTTTCAACGTCAGAAGATACTTTAGGATCTCGCCAAGCCTCAGGTCATAGCAGTTATTAGGATTTGGGGCCAATAGAAGCCTGGCCTATTACCACTGGCTAAAAGGAGCACTTACTTTTCCTTGGGGGAGAGTTGGGGGAGGGGGCTAGGGAAATGGTGGGGGGAGGGGCTTTGATATCTTCACACCACCTTTCACCGCCCTGGAAGTAAAGGATGGCTGTTTCTCCAGGTCTCATCAGCGATCTGTGAGGCTTTTATTGGGCTTAAATACTCACAAATAGGAGCACCTGGGTGGCTCAGTGGTTGAGCATCTCCCTTTGGCTCAGGTCGTGATCCTGGGGTCCTTGGATCAAGTCCTGCATCGGGCTCCCCTAGGGAGCCTGCTTCTCCCTCTGCCTATGTCTCTGCCTCTCTCTGTGTGTCTCTCATGAGTAAATAAGTTAAATCTTTAAAAAAAAAATACAAATACACAGACCCTAAAGTGAGATAATGTCTGTGAAGTATCCAGTGTTGAGCCAAACACACGGAGAAACCCTGAATAAATGCAAGGTAACTTGGATGCGTTTATGTGTGGTTTCGTTTGGTTTATTGTAGCTTTTTTCTTTTGGAGGCCAAGGAACTCTTCCTGGCCTCCTTCTTGGCTAGAGGGACTTCGATACCTAAGCTAGAATGAGCAGAAACTTTTCAACCTCCAGCATGGTTTACATTTCTAAAGGAAGTGTCTACAGATGATAAATGCAAGAAACTATCAGGAAGTAAGGATAAGTTTTGAAGGGTAAATATTTAAATCAGTTGATACTCTGACTTCTCTGGGACATGTCTAGAAAGAGAAAGAATTAGGAGAAGCAAGTGTAAAAGAGGGTTTTTCTTTCACACACCATTAAAGGAAGGCATATTTTCATAACTTTTTGAAGGGCAATTTTGACCTCAGTTTTGAAAATACTAAGTTTATGTACCCTCTGACTCAGCCGTTTCACTTCTAGGGTTTTTTTTCCTATATATATATGGAAGGACATCCATCATAGCATTATTTATCTTGTTTTGGAAGCAAAAGCATAAAACGCACTAACCAGGGTAGAAAAAGAAATACATGTGTGAGGTCTGGCTAAATGATGGTAAACTGATATTAAGAAATTAAATACAGCTATCAAAAGACATGATAGATGTTCATGAACTCACATAGAAAGATGCCTGAGATTACTGTAGAGTGAAAAAGTTGCTGTCTGTATGGGGAGTATGATCTCATCGATGAGAAAAAAATTAGATGCATATATATGCATGCACATGTGTAGCATTTTCTGGAAGGATGTAAAAATACTGTTCTGTTAATATAATTGAATAATTATGGTGTATTATAAATTAAGATTAATAATAATGACAGAGTATTACAAATTAAGATTAGTTGGCATACACATATTGTTTGCAATAAAATGGGTATTATTAAAATGCTTAAAAGTTAGCTCTCTCAAGTGTGTTAGCTACTTTCTAGTTTGCACTGTAATTTATTTCTTCAGCCCTTACACATATCACATAAACAATTAAACTTTGGTCCAGCTTAGGGTCGTTCATAATTTCCAAGTTGATGTTTATATTCTTTCTCCAATGGTGTTAAAGATGATGGTGATCACATTGGTCATTATTACTGAACTAGGTGCTGAGCACTTGTACTTATATTTTCTCTAAACCTCACAAAATCCTGAGAAATGATGAAGAGATGGAGACTGTACCCATCAACTTAAGTGACTTGCCAAAGTCATGTAGCCAGGAAGTTTGGGAGCTGGCCCTCGAAGCCAGACTAACGCCAAAGACCGTGCTATTTCCATATGTCGTTCTGCTTGAGATATGGCACTGGTGAGTTCATTTCTCAGAGAGTCTGTTTTGTTGTTGAAACAGATCATTTTGAAAAAAACCATAGAACACATGCTTTAATTGTTCACTATTTTCTTGCTTTCTAGCACATTCCACTCACCATTTTTATTATTCTGTGCTTCACATTTGTCTGAACTCTGAACATATAGCTATGAAGCTAATGGAAACCTCCCAAGCTCGTTTGATTCTGCTGATATTTCCCTGGTGGAAATGCCAACCCTGTGTTAGTATGGCCAAGTGGAGCATGCCATCTGAAAACTGCTCCAGCCTTCAGGGTTGGACCTGATTCAGATTTGAACACCATACCGTTATTTATTTTCTTGAGATAAAGAACAAAGAAAAATAAAAAAGCAAAAGCTGCTTTTGAAACCTTCAAGTAATGTAATTTTTCTTTGTTGAACTAATTTTAGGCTTGGTCTGGTTTTGATTTATGAGATTTCCACGGCTCCAGAGGGTACACCCAGGGTGGCCATGTAGAAGTCACAATAACAGTCATAAGGAAGGCCCTTCCAGGGGCACCTGGGTGGCTCAGTTGGTTAAACATCTAACTCTTGGTTTAAGCTCAGGTTATGATCTTCCGAGTCGGGCTCCATGTTCAGTAGGGAGTCTGCTTGGGATTCTCTCTCCCTCCCCCTTTGCTTCTCCTCTCTTTCTTTCAAATAAAAATAAATAAAATCTTTAAAAGAGAGAGGGGAAAAAAAAAAAAAAGAAAGGCCGTTTCAAGCCCCCATCTCCCTTCTTTGCTTTTCTTCTGCCTTTTATCTCTTCTTCCATTCAGCTTTTTACTAAGATCTGGTCTTTAGGTGATCCTGGAAGTTTGTAATCTTGTAAGATAAGGGGGGTAGGCATAGCTTTGAGACTATGCCCACCAAGTAGGGAATCCAGTCTGGTCTTAGGAAAACCTTTTTTAAACTAAGTCCTACAAGAAGAATCATTGCAGTGCCCCGTTACCTGTGAAGAGAGAGCAGGATGTACAGATGCCCAGAGGTAAGAGAGAACTCAGTGCACCTGCGCAGCTGCGAGGCTAAAGTGCCTGACCTTCTCTTCTGAGTGAGGATAATGACTACAGATTGTTCAAGGTCCATAATATCGGTACGAGACCTCCTAGAATAAGCAGCTTTGCTTCTAAACATTCCTCCAATACCATTACTGATTCTGAGGGTGTTGAGAACGTGTCTCTCTCATGCTGATCATACCTGTGCCGTCTTCCTAAATTCACACTGGCAGATGACACACTCAGCCAAGGTAGAAACTTTAGGGACTCCTGTGGTAGGGAATAACTGCTGGTTCTTGAACAGGGACTGTTGGCATATCCTTTTTTAATTTTTAATTTTTTTTAAAGATTATTTATTAGAGAGGGAAAGAGAGCATGCATGCAAGCGTGAGTAGGGGAGGGACAGAAGAAGAAAATCCTCAAGCAGACTCCCCGCTGAGCACGGAGCCTGATGTGGCTTGATCTCACTACCCTGAGATCACCGGCCTGAGCCAAAACCAAGAGTCAGACACTCAACCAACTGAGCCACCCAGGCACTCAATATATCCCTTTTCTAAAACAGAGAAATGCTTAAGGCCAAAGTGTCTGTTTTCAATAATGAATATGGATATTCACAGGAGGGGAGGACCAAAGGAAACAGACTGCCCCAGCCTTAGGCGAAGCATTTGGACTATTTTTATGTGTCATGGACAGAAACATCAAATGACAACTCTTGTTTCGTTTCTCTTTATGTGTTTGGCACTAAGGCTTGGTTCAAAATCTTAAGTTCTGTTAACTCCTCACAGTGCACAAACCTAGTTTAGCAGTTTATACACATGTGAATTTTGGGCTCTCATCCATCCTCCAGCCAGGCAAGGAAGCCTTTCTCTGGACTTCTTTTCCCAACTCTAGCTTATCATCTAAATTTATTTTTTGCCCATGAATATGAAAACCGAAAAGGTGAAGACCAGATTTGAAAATGCGTGTGTGTCAATGCACTCATCAACCTGAAAAAATAAGAATAATGTATATATATATTGGATCTTAGGAAGTCTACTGAGTGAAAAAGGCAATTGTACTTATAGTTTTAAAATAACAGATCTATCCCAGTACAAGGTCAGTCATAGATGGAATTGTAAAGGATAAGAAATAATACATGGTTACAATTCAGAAACAAGAATGATCCTATCATGTACCAAATGAATTCAGTTAAAAAAGAAACTATAAAACGCTATTCTTCTAATTGTCAGCAAATTTCCACTCAGTATAAATTAAATGTAGTCAGTAAATCCCTTAGATTAAAAAAAGAAAAACTAGTTGAAAACTGAGCATCCTGTAGTAAATAGGAAGCGTTGTTAGATACATTAGTCACATGTGTGTAATAAAGACAATAAATCGACATAAGTATAGCTATGATGAAATGTGTATAAAACACTTTGAACTCCAGAGAAGTAAGCAAAGTATAAATAGATAGCAGGCTCAGGCAGAGAGAAAATCAAGTGCTATTTTAGCACTTGGGCTAGTGATAATTTATTGTTCAGGCTCTCCAGCTGAGTCAATGTTTATATGGTGCTGAATATTAACTGAAACAAAATGGTCCGTACATATCACTGTCTGCGATAGATCGCTGAGTGATCAACAGAAGCACCAAATGGCCACTCCTCTACAAGCAAGGCACCTATAAGGTTTTCAGTATTCATCCTAAAAATCGAAGATGCTCTGATGATTTTGTCTGATAATAAATATGACTCAAAGAGCGGTGGTATAGTAAATGTAATGGAAAAAGACAGGAAAGTGGTTAACATTCCAAAGTCAGGGCTCAGATTGCCTTGATTCAAATCCCAGCTGTGTTGACCTTGGGCAAGTCACTTAGCTTCTCGGGGCCTTGTTCTCCTCATCACTAAATGGGGTTATAATTGGTACCTACCTCATAAGTATGTTGCAGCAGTGAAATGAGGTAATACAAAAGGGAGGAAGAATAGTGTCTGATGCAACGTGAGGGTAAACTTTTCTCCTCCTTTGACCTGCTGCATGGATATTTCTTCATGACCATTTCTCTAGCGCCTCCCACGTGTCAGGCACTTTGTTTCCACCCTGCTTAGCCTCTTCCGTACCTTATCAAGTTATAAAACAGTTGAGTATTTGAACCCAGGTCTGTTTGACTTCAAAACCCATCCTTTTTATCATGACACTAAGCTGTTTTTTCTTAGAAATACTTCTTTTAGAAAGCCTTTTGAGATTACCTCCACCCAATTCTGGCTCACTCCTTTATCAGCTTGGGCTGTGCCTTTGTGACATTGACTGTGATTGTTTCTTGTATATATATATCTCCCAAGCTAAATCCTGTGTTCTTTAAGAGCAAGCATCTCTCAGACTCCTTTTGGGCAACTTTTCTGACTGGAACTCAGCCTGATTATCTTAGAATCAGGGGCGGCTACAGGAATAAACAGATCAGAATTTATATCAGCTGTAAAATTTTCCACCTAGCTAAGGAGTGGAACAGATGCTCACTGCTCCTTGCACCGTGGAAATCATGCACAGTGTCCAAGCCCTGTGAAACTTTGGGCATTTCTGAGTCTAGTAAAAGTTATAAATTTGAGAAGTAGCCATGGAAGGCCTTCTACAATGGGTTGGGCTACCAGCACGCAGAGACTAAGAGCGTGACCTCCAGGAGGCTTCTGAGGGTGGCACTACTTGCTGCATCCACCACAGTACATGGTCTAAACCTCATCTTGGCTGCTTGGAGACCTGATTTGTCTATTCCATAGACAGATCCATCTCTCAGGGGCCAACTCCCATTAACGGCCCACTGGATGAGGTGTTCAAGCTGTAATGCCAGCATATTCATTTGTAAGCAGGCCCATATGCTTACCTGTCCCTGCCCATGGTCTCCCTGTGGCTGCATTTTCTTGGGAAGCCAGGTGAACTTCGGAGGTAGCTTGTTGAACACAGAATCTGAACACAGGAAGTTAGCAGATGGTGTGGTGTTCGAGGAAGTGGAACCTGATGACGTCACACACTTATTCGTTCCTAAGTTAAGGAGAAAGGTGGGCATGAACACCGCCACCGTAGCCTTTCCAGCTTACTGAACAACAACTGACAAGTCTCTATTCTGACTGGCGTAGTCATCCCCCAAATACAACCCCTGGGATGTAGTCAAACTTTTCAGGATCCAGTGCATTCTGTTTCTTTAAGATGGCTTTTTCTTTCCTGCTCTGGCTGCCACGTCTTTGTGTCCATGTGAGCCCAGAGACAGTGTGTATTTAGGGCAGGGCCACAGGGCAGGCTTTCTACACCATGGAGTGGAGGGCTGATGCTCCACGGCAAGCCACCTTCAGAATCAGCCCAAGGTCGGGCGATAACAGAGGAGCACAGTGATTCTTGCTAAAATAAATTGCACCGCTTGGAAGTACACAAGAGATAGAAAAGAGAGCGAAGGAATCTCTCCAGCAAATGTTTACTGTTCCAACTGCGTGATCACAGATATCCATACGGAGTTCTCAGACACGCTTTTCCCAGGGCCCCACACCCATCCAGAGGCCGATGTCCCAGCCTCCTCTCCCTCTGAACTCCGGCCACGCATGTAGCCATCCACATGGCACCCCTTGTCTTCCGTCACCTTTTCAGAGTTGGTTTAATTGTTGATGCCTTTGAAAACCCTCCCACTTAGAAGCTGCTTCAACTCTCCGAGGTCCCCGCAGGCACAGCTGAGCTGGCGGCCAAGTATGGGGCCCCAGTGCAGCTGTCTCTCATGAGGAACAGCTGTCCTAAGCCAAGTGAGTGATGCCTCTGTCCCGAACCATCTCTGTGCAACCACCTCCTCGCAGCAAGGGTGCAGCGAACAGGGAGCCTTATGGGATCTGGACATGTCCCACGACACCAGCTCCCGCAGAAGGCCAGTTTTCCTCACCTGGGAAGCTGGAGGAGCAGACACACCACCCCTGCTCTGCTTCTCTTCCTCCTTCCTGGCCCACAGCCAAGGACAGGGGCGTCCCAAGGGGGTCTTTTCCAGCTCTCCCTGGTGGCTTGCACTCAGCCGGTGTCCTTGCCCCTTCTGCCCTCTGATCTGCTGGCTGGACGTGCTCCATGGGGAAAGCTGTGCTTGTTAACCTGTCTCAGCATTTCCTTGTCTGTGGCAAGTAGAGGGTTTAAACTCCACCTTCAGCATGACACACGTTTGCTCATTCATTGGTGACCTCCATGCACCAGGCTTGGTGCCAAGGGCTGGGGATACGGTGCGTGCCTTGCACAGCAGTACCATGACTTCTGTGGGGCGCAGAAGCTTTAGATGTTTGAGTAATGGTGTGTTTCCAGCCTGCTCATCCTTGATGGGCTGCCATCCATGCTCTACACAGAATCCTCTGCAGGGAGCTGTTCTTGTCCGCAGGCAAATGCCCAAGGTAGGAACAGGAGGTTTTGTAACAATCTGAAAGCCTTCCTTAAGAAGATTGGTGTGAAGCAGAGCTCTATGTAAGATTTTCCATCCTGTGCCATGTCTGTGTGTAATGAAACCAGGGAGCTCGTTTGCAGAATGAGCCAATAAAGCAAGTTTTAAGATCTGCTTTATGGTATGGGTCTCACCAGGAGAGCTGCGTGGGCACAGTCACCCCTTGTTTCAGGTGGTGTAGGATGCAGGGAGGCTGTGGTAGCTGCTCTTCTTCCCAGGACACAGCTTGTGGCCATCCCCTGGTTCCTAGCAGAGACCTGCCAAGGCACACTCTGCCCATGGAGGTGTTGGGACTCACTCCATGTGGCCAGCTGGGATAGCCAGATGTTTTCTCGGCTGGTATGAGTGTCACCAGAGGCCACCTCCTGCTTCTTGGTGGTGCTTTATTTAAAACAGTGGGTGACCCATTCCATGGTCAGCCACCTTCTCAGCCTGGGCATGTTCAGGTGACTTTCCTGATTCTCCAGGTTGCATCTGACAGACCTAGATAAAGCAGGTCTCTACAATCTTAGCCACACATTAGAATCACCCAGGAGTATTTATTTATTTATTAAAGATTTATTTATTCATTTGAGAGAGAGAGTGCAAGCGCATGAGTGGAGGGAGAGAAGCAGACTCGCTGCTGAACAAGGAGCCCAACTTGAGACTCAATCCCAGGACCCTGAGAGCAGGACCTGAGCCAAAATTAAGAGGCAGATGTTTAACCAACTAAACCACCCAGATGCCCCTTTAGAATCACCCAGGAGTGTTTTAAAAATCCTGAAGCCCAGGCCACATCCCAAACCGATCCCCCGGTCACTCCGCAGGTAGCACAGACTCCGAGTGATTTCACTGTGTGTGTTAGCACAACTGAGAGAACCTCTAAAGGAAAGAGGAGAGGTGAAGGCAAAGCAAGATAAGGGAGAAGGACGGAATCATGAAAGGCCGCCCAGGTGTGGTGGAGAGGGTGATACAGCCAGCAAGCACCGGAGCTCCCTGCAGAAGGGCCGGCCCACATGCCAGCCCAGCCCGTGGGGTATAAATCTGAGAAACTGAGGCAGCCCTGGGATTCAGTTGTGGTAGACTGCATCTAGTCTTTCCAGCAGATGAGCACTTACTGGCCGTGCATCCCTAGGCAGAGTTCACCTGACCCTTTCTGAGCTGCTGAGTCCTTAGCAGTGAAGCAGGGATGGTCAGTCCCACCTGCGGGATTGTGTTGTGGGCTTACTGGAATGACGGCGAAGCTGGGCCCATGCCAGGCACTCTGGACGTGGCAGCTTACTGATAAAAGTATTAGAAGAAACTTATATTTCTATTTCAATAAAGCTTTACCAGCTCTTCTCATCGGTTATTTCCCTCTGCTCTCCTGAGCCATGGTTCTGAAGTCTTGGTTTAGGAGAGCTAAAAACAGTGCAGAGGCCTGGGCTCATGGAAGAGCCCACACATCTGTATTTTTACCAAGCTCCCTGGTAATTCTGATACAGCAAAGGCTGCGAGCCTTTCTGTAAGGGGAGAGCCAGATCCTCCCCCTCTCTGTAGGGGAGGACGTGGAGGAGGCAAGTAGGGGCCCTGGCCGTGCTCTTTACTGGAGCCTCACCATCTCCCACTGTTTGCTCACCACCTCCTACTTTCCTGAACTTTCTAGTGATGTCCATGAATGTCTGCTCCACCTCAACATGGAGAACAGGGTTTGCGAGGCCTGTTGGGGCCGGCAGCCGCACAGCAGGGTAATTCCACCTCTCATTTACAAGTCAAACTGAGATCAACTCTAAAACTGCCATCCTCCGAATTAGTAACTTGTAGCCCAACAAGGCAAAAGTCTCTTCATTTCTGACTACAGGGGCAAAAATGAGTGTCTCTCTCCCTTTTCACACTTGGTTGCCCCAAAAGTGTCTCATTTGGAGCCTTCCATCACCAGCTATGAGAGTGCAAAAGGAAACAGAGCGCCCTCTCAGCATTAATATTTATTTTTAAAGGCTTGAGAAGCCCCATGGACCACAGTGAAACAAAGAGTCCATGCGTTGACAAGTTTCCGTGGGCATTGTGAGGATGTTGATCTGTGGGCGCCCACCAGGACCCTCGGTGGTGTTACTGTTTATTGTTTTTGTTGTAACTATAATAGGAAAAAGGATGTGTCTGCCCATGGGAGCAGCGACTGCAGGGGCCCTGCTCCAAAGACCTGGCCCTCTCGGAAGGGCTGGAGACGCAGGGAGCACTGGTGATGGGTCCCACCGCGGGCTGGGTGTCTGCTGAGTGTTAGTGGGAGATCCGCATGCTCCACACGGCAGCGTCAATCCCCGTGGCTCCTCGGAGGCAGAGTTCTCACCAGATCAGCCTCACCACAGAGCTGGCTGGTAGCAGTCATTCACGGGGCTCTGGAGGCCTGGGAGAGTAGAGAACACCACGGAGACCGAGCCTGGATTGGGGGCAGACAGCCCACCTCCACCTCCTCTCTCCAGGGCAGTGAATGCCACCCGAGGAGCCCTGTGGCACTGGGGAGCTGGCAAGGGCTTTAGCTTCCATTTCACAATGGGAAAGAAGGGATTCCTGCTGCAGGTTTTGCTTGAGGACGAGAATTCCTAGCAACACCCAGGGCCTCTGCTCTGGGGAGGGATTTCAGCCTCTGCCCTGCACTTCGCCATTTGGCGAGCTGCTTTATACATCACATATATCTTCATGCTGCTAAAACTCACTTTCCGTAACCTGTCAGGGGTTAATAAAATATCTGCCAGGAACCTTTAGAGGATTTTGAAGAGAGAAGAAAGGAGTAAAAAGGGGAATGAAGGGAGGAGAGTTGCAGAAAAGGCAGGCTTTTTTAATCATGTCAAAACTTGTGCTTGCTTGATAGACAGCATAGATTGCCTGCCATATGCTTCTTTCACTGGGGACCCTGGAGTTCTTTCATGAATGAAGGGGGACATTAAACATTCATCAAAATACCTTTGTGATACGTGTCAAAATATAGAAAGTTCATCGAGTGAGAAAACAGAAGGCTAAGTGAATGAACAGTCCGAGAATAATAGACTCAGAGCAGTAAGGAAACTTAATGTCTTTTGAGCACCTACTATGTGCCAGGTTCCATTCAAAGCACCCCATAGGTCAGCTCATGTCATCTTCATTAAGAACCCTCACTAGGGACGCTGGGGTGGCTCAGTGGTTGAGCATCTGCCTTCGGCTCAGGGTGTGATCCCACATCAAGTCCCGCATCAGGTTTCCCACAGGGAGCCTGCTTCTCCTTTGCTTGTGTCTCTGCCTCTGTCTCTGTGTGTCTCTCTCATGAATAAATAAATAAAATCTTAAAAAGAAAGAACCCTAAACCAATGAGGTAGGTGTTATTACTGTTCTCATCTTAGAAAGGAGGATGAGCCAACGATGACAATCTCATGACTTTAATCAAAAGATATATTTAATCAAGGAATGTTTTCTTCAGTGTCAGTGTCCATCTGAAGAGCCATGGTAATATTCAGGCCTGGAAGTGATCAGGACCTGGCTGAGACATGCTCCCTCCCTAAAGGGGATCTGGGGGCTTTTCATCCCACATCCCAACGGGTAGCTCTCTGGGAACCAAACCCATGGGACTTCTTTGGTGTCACTCATCTTCCTTGTTTTACAAATGGAGCCAGGAGAGAACATGTGGAGGGACCCCTATATAAATAGCTGGCTGGGACACTTCTAAAGATTTGGAACCAGGAGAACCCTGGGTGGCTCAGTATTTTAGCACCCGCCTTCGGCTCAGGCATCATCCTGGAGTCCCAGGATCGAGTCCCACTTCGGGCTCCCTGCATGGAGTCTGCTTCTCCCTCTCTCTGCCTGTGTCTCTGCCTCTCTCTCTTGCTGTGTGTGTGTGTGTGTGTGTGTGTGTGTGTGTCTGTCTGTCTGTCTGTCTCTCATGAATAAATAAATAAAATCTTTAAAAAAAAAAAAGATTTGGAACCAGATGAGAGATTCAAGGGCTTTCAAGGGATCCACGGGGTGCCTTCTTCAAGGCCGGGTGTCTTGTGTGTCTGAGAATCTGGCACAGGTGCCAAGCCAGGGAGCTTGCTTGCAGCCTTTTCAGAATCTCTAGTCTTTTGGGCCCATGCCTTGAGAGCTCTGATTCTTTTTCTTACCCCCACCAACTCCAGCCACTTCACTGAGCACCTCCCTGGCCCTCAGGAAATGTTCAGCCATGGGTGGACCATTGATCCTCACTCTCCACAGCAGAACCTTTGTGTGTCAAGGGAAGAAAAGGAGGTAAAAAAAAGCCTCTTGCCCGGCACCCATGCTGGGTCTCGGGAAATCTGCTCCAGGATTCCCAAGCAGGCTCGGGAATGAGAGCAGAGAACAAGCCACAATATCCTTGCCGCATTATTTTACTATTATTTTTAAGTTGCAGGCTTGTATGTTTCCATTCATTTTAATTGTGTCAAAGCCCCTGACTTTTGTGATCCCCAAATCCTCTGTAAATTCACCACAACTGGCTTTCGCCACCCCCCACCCAAAACCCTCTCCCTTTCCTGCCTGGGAACCTGCCCTTTAAATTTGACATGGCTAGGATTTTAATCTCTCCTCAAAGGCACAGTGACAATTTCACAACAAAGCAGAGAGGTTGGGTGGTGGGTGGTGTGGGGGGGGCGGTGGGGGGGTTGTTTTCTGCTCCCATTAAGAGAGCAACTGTTCTGTCTTTGTCCCAAGGGGCCAGCTCTTGGCCCCGGACTGGGGAGACCTCAGACTTGCTGTTGCAACATCCATCAGACCCGAGTGCGTCTGGGCTCCTTGAAGGTGACCTGCAGCTGTTTGGATAAAATTCTAAAATCTTGTTTGTGAGATTCTCAAGCCTTGTTTTACAATCGGTCTTCTTGGCAGAGAAACCAGGAAGTTTTACTTTCCCAGGATCCCAGGCAGGTAATTGTTTTCCCAAACTGCATTTTAATCTCTGATGGAAATGGACATTTTTCATGCTGAGAACCTTCACCCACATCTATAAACCGTTTGTATTCACCCTGCGTGTTGGGAGAAGCCAAACAACCCTGAAACCCGCAGAATGTCCCTCCCTGGCCCTAGACATATTTCCATCTCTGGTTATAATTTAGGGCCATTTACATTTCTTTTTTTTTATAAGATTTATTTATTCATTAGAGAGATGGGGAGAGAGCATGAGCATGAGGGGCAGAGGGAGAAGGAGAGTCTCCAGCAGGCTCCCTGCTGAGCGCAGAGCCCCGCAAAGAGCTCCATCCCCCAACCCGAAGATCATGACCTGAGCCAAAACCAAGAACCAGCTCCTTAACTGACTGCACCACCCAGGCACCCCAGGGCCATTTACATTTCAAACAACAGTTATGAGCCTTTTAGTCTCTTGGAATCTTAGAGTGCTTTCCTGTCAAGTGACTGGCCATATCCAGGTGGCACATGATCTCCTAAGGATGACAGTTGACAGTTGGTAAACTCTGATACTTGGTGCCATTTTTAAGCAAAGTAGCATAAGCTGTAATTAGCTGGTAGTTTATGCCACGGCCAGGTGTTTTCTTGGCCCCCAACCTCCTCCTGATTTGTCCCGAGGCCCCTTGCTTAGAAAACATAGTCTGGAAATAGGACCTCAGAGGCCCTGGTTCTCTTCCCACCACCCCCTCCAGTCCCTGGGACCGTGAGCTCAGAGAAGTGGCTCATGACCAGATAGCACTGTTGAGTGCTGTGCACACACCCATGAGGCTGGCATGGTGGTGCTGTGCTTTGAAGAAGGACGGGTGAGTTCGTTTTCTATCTTGTCTCTTCCTGGAGGTAGGGAGAGCGTGCTACAGGGAGCACCCACCAGCCCTTCCCTGGTGAACTGTCCGTCTGCACGCAGTTCAGCTTGGAAGCCCGACTCCTCAGACATATCCTGTGCCCTGCTTCTCCGGCCCCCTGAGTGCCACTTCTTACCCCAGAGTCCAGGGCTCTGTTTCCTGAGGGTCATTAACGTAAAAGCCAAAACACTTGAAGGGAAAAGCTTAACTTGCCACTCAGTCTTTGTTAGCCATCCACAAATAGCCATCTGTCCGGCCTGGTGCTAGGTTCTCTGACACTGGGGAGGTCCAAATCCAGTTTGAAGCATGAGCCAACGTTCCAGTCTCAGGCAGTCTTCCACAAATGCCTGGGGAGGTGGACGCCAGAAGCACGGTGAAGTGGGACTATGGGGCTGCATGGAACTCGTCCATGGTCTCCTAAGGTGGGTGTTGGGAAGGAAGAAGACGGGGCTCTCCAGGCTGAGTGGACAGTGTGATGGTGCAGGGCTCAGGGCGGATGCTCAGAGAACTGCAAGGAGACCCTCTGGCAAACAGCCACAGAGTGGGAGGGCCTGTGCCTGCAATCACAGGCCCCAGGTTAGGTTTGGGGGGTTTTTTGGTCAAGTGTTCATTTTATGGCCAGGCAGGCTGGTAGAGGGGAATTAGGTGGGCGCTGCAGAAGTATGGCTGAAGAGTTAGCACTTCATCTGCCCTTAGGAAAGGCATGTTTGGTATCTGAGAGGTCCCAGCAATCGACTGAAGTCTGGGTATTCCTGTCCTTGGACATACCTACTGCTCACTCACTCCTTCACTAACTCATCCACTCGTTATTTCACTTACTCCTTGACTTATTCAATCAGCAAACATTTCCTGAGCAAGCACTTCCTCACACTGGACACTGCAAGGCAGAAAAACTTCCTGTTATTAGCGACAGCAGGAAGGTTCTAGAGCCCTGGTCCCCAGGTGCCTGACCACCCACATGGGCCCCCTAAGCCTGCCTCATCTACTCAGTGGGTCTCTAGTGTCAGAGAGGTGTGAAGGAAGGATGAGAGACAGACCCACTTTTCTCAGGCTGGGTCTCATCATCATGGAAAATGCTGATTAGTCTGCAAGCGATTTTATTGCAGGGGTTCTCTATACAGTCGATTTGGTTCCCGCCATTGCTCTCCATCCTAATAAAGTAATCTCCTGCCGGTGGACCAGTGCAGAATGCTGACAGGAGCAAACTGGATGCCTCATCTGGGAAGGTACACAACCAAACGATCGTGGCAGTTGTTGGAGCCAAGATGATTTTTTAGCTTTACCTTTGCTTGAAAGTGCCACTCACAACGGTCATCTCCCTTCCCATCATACTAAGTCCCATCTCCGGTATGAATGCCTCCCATGTCTCAGGCTTCGAAGGATCCTGGTGAAGCTGGCGCCACTGACCAGCTCCCAGGTCACCCTGCTTTGAGACATGCAAGCCCCATAGAGAGGTTGAGAGCAGGGGGTCACCTGTCCCTCAGGCTCTGAAGGTGTGTCTAAGTCAGTAGACTGCTGACTGATCCCAGTAGCTTCATTGTCTCATGTGGCACGGGTGCCAGGCAAGCCAGGCTCCCCAAGAACATTTCTGGACACTTGCAAAGCAGGAGGAGTGGGGAGCAGGGGTCCGAGAATCAGCTTTGAATCTCCTCTCCTCTCTCTAATCTCCAGAGAAACAGACTCATGAGGGTTATACAGCAATGAAGTTATCAGAATCCAAAACACATCTAAATCTAAAATAAGTATCTAAAACATAAAATCTAAAACATAATTAAGGAAATAAAAGACAATAACGAGAATCAGAGGACTAGAAATTATTAAAAAGAATTAAATGTAAATCATAGTTTTAGTAGCCAGATGGTTCAGGCCACCCCTCAACTTCTCCAAGCCCAGCTTCCTCGCCTTTGAGTTTCTGCTTCATCCCATTGGCAAAACAGGTTTAGCACCATTTGGGACCTCAAATAAACTAACTGGGGCTGGAAGTCACCTGGGATGGCCCAGCACAGCTGTGCCAGTTGTTTACAGCGAGCTGAAGTCTGCTCTGATTGGCCCGGGTGCATACCATGCTGGCTGTTAAATACTTTGAATTCGACTCCTGGAAATAATTTGTGTGAAAGAGTTTGCAGATAGAATAGCACACTGTTAGCTAGCTTAACTATGGCATTTGGGTAGCTGCCTTCTCTGAGTCAAACTTAAAAATACATTCCCCGTATACATTTTTTTTCATCAGCTGACAAATTAATAATCTTCAAATTGGCTCATATTCTTTGAGGCTCAACAAAGGAGAATTACTGCAACTCTGAAGCTTAAACATTCTTTCCCGGTATTTTCCATGAGTGCTGGTGACTTGGCTTCCTGAAGATCCAGGGAATGAAACGTATTTGAGCCTTGGAAGGTGACGGCAGGACCGCTCTTGTCAGGCATTCAACTGAAGAAGGTTGTATTTGAGGAAGGTGACTCTGGACACAGCATGGCAGGCTTCTGTAGAATGCCAAGGTCTCCCTTTGGTTTGTGGTTCAGTGCGACATCTTAGGTGAAATGGCAGACAATAAACATTTTTAAAAGGGGTGGGCTCTGTGGTTCTTAACGGAATTCCACAAAATTAAATGTGTGTATACAATAAATACTCGTATCGGTGTCTCTTTGAGAATTGAATTAAAGCTATGTGGCTTCTCCCCAGAAAAATTCACAAATACAGGAAATTTAGCTTACTATTTTCAGGGAATTTATGGATTCTCCAAAGCTGAAATTTCCTAATAAAGGTTTTTGTTAATGCACGGGCAAAAACCCTGGGTCTCATGTCCCTTTCTTTGCTAAGATTCTCGTTGTGTTTTTCTCACTTAAAAAGAAACTGCAAGTCAAATTTTATTATAGTCAATATTCGACCATAAATATTTCTTTATAATCACCACTCCCTGAAATTTCTCAGCTCATTTTGTCAAGACTGTACCCAATGATAAAAAGGTCTGGTATAGAAAAGCGGTTTCGTGTCATTATTATAGTTCATAGGAGCAGGGTTTGATATATAATAACAGGAAAATTATTATGTGGACGTGCATTAATTTATTTCGAAGCTTAACTCCAATACGAGTAAATGTTTTTTTCATTCCTCACTGGTACAGGGTGGAGATATACTTTTTTCTCTCAATTTGTTTTTCCACATCTATTTAGGGCAACCAAAATAGGAAAGCTACCACACAGGTCCTCACATTCATTTCCTCCACCCATTTGCTGTGCTCTGTCCCAGGTCTGATGAATATAACTTTTTAAACATGTCATTTATTTTTATTTTTATTTTAGCCTAACTGTCCCTTCAGAAACGCCAAGGGAAAATATTTTTAGCTTAACTAACAAAACAAACATGTTTAAACAAGTAACACCCAAAGCATTTAGGAAGAATTGGTGTTTTTGGTGTTCCGCTGTTTTAATGGTGAGCCAGTAAGATACAAGCAGCAACAGAATTTTTTCTCGATCCCTAGGTGTATGACTTTCTTTCGGAAATAAAAACAAAGAGAAGAACTGATAATGACTTTTACGTGGGAACTAAACTTTCTGTTGTTTTGAAAGGTGTTTGTACGCTAGATGACATGCTGCCTTTTTTCCCTCCGTTTGTAATCACTATTTATAAACATCCTGTGCAGAGCCAGTGGACAGGCAGATAGATCGTGGTGCACATGAAGGAAAGACGAGCCAAGAGAGAACAAATGCTGAGTCCAGCCTCATCAATGCTCCTTAAAGATAGACTTCTCTGCCTTCAGGATCTCGTAGGAGACTTCTTAAATTTTCAGGTAGAACTAATGGTTTAAAATCCATCACTTCTTATTTTGATCTTGACTCTGAGGGTAGGATCCTCGACCCCCTGAAGATCTGAGGTGAGAAAATAATATTTTGCTTAAAAAGCAAGATCCATCTCACCAGTTAGTTCTCCGGGGTCAAACAGCCCGAGCATCTTTAATGTCTGTGTTGTCCTTGCTCAGTGAACAGATGAGTGTGGGGGGTAATACATGTGAACGAATAAATAATATCCAGTTGGAATAATCTGTGCCTTGATGTGTCCACGCAACGATAGGTCGGTTACAATTTTTATTTTATTACTTATATTTATTATCGCTATCTCCTATAATTTGAAGCATGTTTACCATCTATAGTTCTTCTTGACGGTTTTCTAGTTTCATTTTGGCCTGTGGCGTTGGATAGCTCTTTTGTGAGTGCTCCTAACTAGTCCTTTTTTTTTTTTTTAAGATTTTATTTAGTTATTCATGAGAGACACAGAGAGAGGGGCAGAGACACAGGCAGAGGGAGAAGCAGGCTCCACGAAGGGAGCCCAATGTGGGACCCGATCCCGGGTCTCCAGGATCACACCCTGGGCTGAAGGCGGCGCTAAACCACTGAGCCACCCGGCTGCCCTTCCTAACTAGTCTTGTACAAGAATAAGTGACGTTATCAATCTGTTGGTTGTTGCGAGTGGCATCCCTTCTCATCTCGTGATTATAAGTGCTTTTCTCTTGCAAGCCTCCTGAACCCTGTTGGGACCTCAGTTACGAAGCATTTTCATTACACTTTATCTGAATTTCTCAGAATATCCTAACCTGCTGAACCTCGGCGGTGAATCAGGCTCGCTCACCACGTGGGAACAATTGCAGGCAGACACTATGAAATGTATTAGCAGGCTATTTAAATCCTTTTATTTCCTAAAAAGTTTAAAAGGCCAGATCTTTGAAATTAAGGTGTCTGCCCCCCTTTTTTTTAAACCTCATTAGGCTGGCATGGGGACTGAATCTTGAGAAGTATAGTAAACTCTGTTGGCAGGGCGGGAGGGCCACATTCCACTTGGCTATGAAGACATCGGCAAAACAGGGTTTTTAGGCTGAGACAAAAAAAAAAGTTCACTCTGAATTCAGAATAGAAGAAAACATTAACAGAAAAGCCCACAGAAATTCAGTTTATAATATGGTATTAACATCCGAAGGGTGACTTAATCATTTTCTAATCTTCTCCCAAAAAAGGCTGTTAGCAAAAGTTTCTAATGAAAGGGTTGTCCTCTGATTCTAAGTTCTTAGAAGAAGGGACCTGATTGGTACAATTCTCTCTGTACCGATGCTGAGCCAACTGCCAACAGCAACACAGTGACCTTCCATGACTAGTCCGATGGATTTCATGCCGCCTTTCACGTTATCATCTGTACCTGTTTCATTACGTACAGAATAGAAGTATGAGTGAACGAAGGTTTCCAGGGATGCGGGTGGCTTCAAGATTTGAAGAGGATGGGAGGGGAAACATGAGGACAAAGAAGCAAGGGAAGACTTCAGAAAGGAACCTGCCTTACCTGTCACCTATCCCAAAATGACTGTGGGTCTCACGGTGTTAGTGGAGGATTCCCTCCCACGTGGGGGCAGGGGCTGGGCCTTTTCTCCCTGAACACCACAGGTGGCAGAGTGGAAGCAAAACGTAATGTGGTTCCATAGAGCTGTGCCAGGGGAAGCGAAGGTTGTGAACAATAATTCAAAATAAAAGTAGGACCCAGGTGCCCAAAGTATGAATTGCGAACATCGAGCACTTCCTGCGCATGGGCCCCATTCCAGCTGCATGCCATTTAAAACCTAGGTTCCTAAAACAAAAATAAATAAATAAATAAAAATTTTTAAAAATTTTTAAAAATTTAAAAATTTTTAAAAATTAAAAATAAAAAAAATAAAACCTAGGTTCCTGGTTGCTGCTTCATCTGCTCGTTTGTGATTAATTCTGTGAGTTCTTGATTCTTGATAATAATATTAATAGCCAACACAGAGTAGTTACCATGATCCAGATATTACGTTAAGCGTAGTACATGTAATAACTCACTTAATCCTCACAAGGATGGAATGAGGTAGGTCCTGTCATCATCCCCACTTTACAGATGAAGAAACTGAGGCACAGAGACACATTTAGCACCCTGCCTAAGATCACGCCCTACTTTGTGACTGACCCAGGGTGAGTCCCATGTTTGTGTTCTTAGCCACCACGTCAGGTTTCCTCTCAGGTGATTATAATCATAATATAGCTATTGATTATATGAGTTTACATTGAAGAATGTGAAGAAATATAAAACAGATCATCACTGTTCTCCCCAAAGATGAAATTTAAAAGAGGATTAAAATTACCTTGCTGATGTGCACTGGTATCTATCACTAAAAGAAAATGCAACTCTTGTCTGCATTTAATTTAGAAAACAGGGACGTTTGGGTGGCCCAGTGGTTGAGCATCTGCCATCAATCAGCTCAGGTCGTGATCCTGGGGTCCTGGGATCGAGTCCTGTATCGGGCTCCCCGTAGGGAGCCTACTTGTCCCTCAGCCTATGTCTCTGTCTCTCTCTTTCTCTGTGTCTCTCATGAATAAAAAAATAAAGTCTAAAAAATTAATTTAGAAAACAAGGGCTGGTTGCTTCTGACAGCTTCACAGAAACCCACCATGGAATCAATTAGGGAATGAATGTCACTAGACTTCACTGGGTGCCCGCCTATGCCTGTAGCCCATGAGGCCCTTGTCCGACTTTAAGAATGCACAAAAGGCAAACCAGAACATTTCCTGAATGCCTGATTGCAGAATCAGGCCTATTGATTCACTGTTCTTGAGTCAATAAACAGTTCAAAGCAAAGAAAGTTAAGGTCCCCAAATAAAGCCTGCTCAGTGTGTATGAAATGGTGTTTACATTCAGCTGTTTGGTTTGGGTTCTGGTAGAGAAAGCACAGTAACCATTGGTCCACAGTGTTTCTAGATACCATCCTCAGATTACCTTTCCTCTTCCCATGGATATGCAGACCACCTAAAAAGTTCTGACATTCCGGGAGGACTTTTTACTCAACAGAACATGAGGGAACCTTTGGAAATTTATGCTACAGAGGCCAAATTTACCAGTGAGCGGAGCTGTTTACATTTCCCTCCAATTGGAAACAGATCAGAAGCTTTAGGGCATTAGAAAATGCAAGCTACATAACAAAATTCTGAGTTCAAGCATTTCATGGATTTTTGGCTCTTGATGTCAGTTATGGATGATTATAACCCTGGTGTGATTCTCAGTGCAGAGTTGGCAGTCTCTCTTAGAACAGCAGCCAGCTGCAACAATGACCTCTAAGACTATGGAAATGTACCCTCACCTCAGCCTTTGGCCTGGGCAGCCAGGCCCAGGACTGAAAGGGTAGCAGCTGCTGGGGTCCAAAGAGATTTACAGATTCCTGGCAATGAGGGAAACAAGAGTGCCCTTGAAAAGTCCTCTGGTCGGTCCTGCTGCCTTTAGGCAAAACCACCCAACCATCCCAGCTAGACGAGAACAATCCTGTCTTAAGACCTGCAGAGAGTGGACTGCAAACTCCCTTTGTCAACTTTCACTTTGGCAAAATGATCTTTGGTAGCGAGGCTGTCCCCGCAGCAGGAAGAGGAACCTGTCTTAGAAAGTTGTGTGATCTAAAATGTTCCAGAGATACATGATAGATAGATAGATAGATAGATAGATAGATAGATAGATAGATAGATAGATAGATAGATAGATAGATGATAGATGGAGGGAGGTAACAGACGGTGCGAAGGGAATGAGAGACAAAGAGGGAGGCAGAGAGAGAAAAAATAACCATGAAAGTTAGATAATGTCCAACCAGTGGGACATACGAGAAATATTTATTACAGAATTATATGCCAGAGGAAACCCATTTGAAATCCTCCTTCATGCTCCTAGAGCACTTTCCACATACCTCTATCATCCCTAGCACCTTATTGTGTTGCAACATGAGAATTTGTTGGCCGTGGATCTCCCTGGCTGAAATGTGAGCTTCATAAGGCAGGGGTCCTATCTTATTCTTGTGTGTAGTCTCAGCATCTAGCCCAGTGCCTAGCTCCGTGGAAGGGAAGGAAGAAGGAAGGAAGGGAAGGGGAGGCAGGGAGGGAGCGAGCTAAGTTGGTCAACCAATATGATAAATAAATTCAGATCCCTGAAGGAGTGCATCATTCCTAATGCTTCAATCCTTAACTTTTTCCCACCCAAACTTAACCTATCCAGTGTCCCATTCCCCCCTCCATAAACTGTAACACTCAAAGTCAATATGATTATATAATCTGCCCAGGATTGGAAGGATTTGTTAATACTTATCTCTGTTTGACACCTTTCTAAGAACGCCGATTCATTATAATGCTATTTGGCTCTGAAATTATTTCCCCCAAATATATTTCATTTGAATTCACTGTTTATACATATACATTTTCCATGACCTGGGTGCTATTGCATGGTCTTGGCCAGTGAGAGCTGGTGTGACACACTGCAGGGTGTCTTCTGGGTCAGTGACTATTAGTGTACCTTATGCAAATGTTCCCAGCCAGTGCATCGTCTCTGTATGCTCTGTCACCAAGTATGTTGTGTTGTCTGGCTCTCTTTCTACTGTTGACACACAATGGCTGACAAGAGGTGTGGGAGTGCAAACACCAGCTCCCAATGCCATCAGGGGAAGGTTAAGGGAACCGGGAAAAGGCCAGCTGCTAATTTATTTAGGCTTGCTGGGAAGTCCTGGGTGTCACCAAGGTCCTAGTCTGGAAGGGTCGCTGTGAAGGGAATGGGAGCTGCAGGCATGGTGTGACTTTGTGGGGATTTTAGGGCAATGGAAAGTGACAGAGTATGACACTAGGGACATCACTCCCCGGGGACCTCTAGTGTTTGATTGCCTCTCTCAGCCAGGCAAGATATGCATGTATCAGCCCTGCCCCTCCAGAGCTCCTGGCAGCTAATTGTTTGGAGTGACCCCCATTTCTTCCCAGATCCAAATCCTCTCATCTTTCAAGGTCCAATCCAAGGTTCGGCCATGTTTCTCCTCATCTAGAGAATATTCTTCTCCTTCCCTCAGAGCTGTCTCTTGCCTCCTCAGCACTTCTTGGCATCCCTCTTATCATTAGCTTTCTCTCTCTGGGGCACTTTATTGGGCTATGTATAAAGCCCTGAGTGCCCACCACAGCACAGATCCTTTCTGCAGAGGCTGACCAGCTCTTCACACCAGGGGCCAGGCACTGTGTCTTGTGGGCCTCCAAGCGCATCCATAGCCCATGTTGGATTAAGGCCCCTGGCAAGGGACTTGCTCATAGGTAAACAGTACAGCCAGTAAGGTGATCTGACACGAGGACTCTGCCCATCTGGGGCCTTGGTTTTTGCTAGCAACTGTTTGGACCAATCAGACTCTTCCTGGGAGTCATTACTGTTTTTAACGTTGTCATATAGCTTATCTGTGCTTTCCCTTGGGCTGAGGTCGTTTTTATTCCTTCAGTAGATCATAAAGTCCTGGGGGAGGGGGGTACAGAGTCTTACCGAATTCTTCTTTACTCGCCCTCTGTACTGGGGCTCTTGGCGTTCAGGAAATGTTGAGCAGGTGAATATGACGCACATTGGCCTGATGCCTTCAGCCAAGGAATAGACTCCTCTCGTGGCTTCTTGTCAGGTTCTGCAGCCAACTGTGCAAGAGAGAGGAGGATCAGAAAGGTCTCTCGGCATTGCTGAGCAGTGTGAATTGGGCCACTGAGCAGGGGAGTGGAGGCAGCAGCAGCAGCTGGCCAAGGATGTGGTTGGAGGGATAAACACAGAAGATGCCTGTGGGCTACCCAGGCCAGAGAGGTCTGAGGCTTGGGGTCTGGGAGATGGGGACAAAGCAGTCCTAAAACAATGAAGACAGAGCCAGAGACATGAAAAGTGACAGTAGCAAGTCTGCAGAGAGGGACAGACACGCAGAGATACCAAATGATGTTCATCCGATCCGGAACAGGTCTGCTGGTGGTAGTCAATGTGAACTCCTGCTTCCTTCCCCGGCTGGGGTGGGGGTGGGGTGGGGGTGGGGGGTGGGGGACGGATCCTCAGCAGCAGGGGTTGCATTTTGTTCACCTGGCTATGCTCGGGGTCCAGCAGGACCTGCATGCAGCCAGGCACGCAGTAGGCTCCCCGTCATGGTTTTTAACCTGAGCTGAATTGATAAGAGGATTTCACAGCCCATCTTGACAATATATCCAGAGACCTACCAAGGTTTTGATCGCCTTGAACATTATGAGATTCTCTCCCTTAAATCTGACTGTGCTTTCTTGACACAACTTAAATCCATTTCCTCTCCAGTGGCTTAAAATGCATGGGATGGTTTTTCAGCCATTCGGAAAAGAAGGAATGCTGTGTATAAAGCCTGGATTCAATAAAGCCAGATTAAAAAAAAAAAAAAAACCCAGCTCTTAGCATCTTCAACTACAGACACTGGTCTGGGCAGGGCTTTTTGCTTTATTGAATCCAGCTGAATAGCTTGACTACATTAATAATGGGGCTGCATTTCCAACCACTGCCTCCCAGTCTTTTCCCCTAAAAGCCTTATGGTACTTAAGCAACTGCTAATACATGAATAATTGCTGGTGGCATCATTTCCTGCCATGATTTGACCACCAGGATGAGGTTTTTCTTCTTGTACCTAATCTGGAGTTCTCAAGCCTGCCATGTGTGGCCTTGCAAGATCATATTTAAGACACAGTAAACAAATCCAACTGCAGCTATGAGTTGGGCCGTATTGAGTTTCTGTGTTGAGAAATTACGGATTTGGGAAGACTCTATTGGGTGTATAAGTAATATTGGTCTGAAGGGGGATCCTACCTCCAGGTTTTCCAGGGATTTGAACTTGGTATTTCCACAGAGCTTGGGTAGCCCCATTTTGTAGGGTCCCAGGATGGACTGGTGGAGTGGCCTCCCCGCACTTCAAAGAAGATACTGTCTATTTAGCTCCCATTGTGCCATACTTCTTTTTGAAGTTTCCATGGTAGAGGACATCTAATCATTACTTCTCTTTACATGGGCCTTGAGTGATGGTGGCTTTTAGTACACGTAAGTGCAACAAGGTATCCGTGTAGAGGACAGGCTGCTGAAGCACAGAGCAGGAGCAGGAATGCAGCCTCCAGGAGCACACCCACGTGGCCTGTGTTCGAATCCAGCTTGGCCACTTTTTACCTATTAGTTACCTACTCTGCCTCTGTCTCTTCCGTGAGCAAAGTGAGGATGAGAACACTACCGACTTCCTTGGGTCCAAATGAAGTTCAGGTGAATTGATGTTTGTTAAATGCCTAAATCGATGCTTGTACATGGAGCCACATAAAGGCCTCTTACTGCCTGTATTTGTCATTTTGTTGAGGAGTCAATGCATTTATTCCCCTCCACACAGCCTCCGACTAGGATGAGCAGGAAAGCCTGCCTTTCAGCTGGCATGCAGCCACATTTAACAGAGGGCTAAAAATTAGGCAGACCTTACCTAGTACTTTTTTTGGCAAAAATAAGATAATATTCTCTCTTTTAATCTGGAAGCTCGACTTGCCCAGTGCTGCGGGCTAGGCACTGTGGGGATATGCAGAGTAGAGTTCCTCCCTCCCCTCCTCAGAAAGCTTGCCATCAAACTGAGGATGCGGGACTATTAGATAACCAGTAGCAAAATAGAACCGGGGGAGCGGGCATAATGAAGTATCGCAGGAGTGGAGGAGCCGTGCGTGGTAAGATAGCAGGCAAAGGAGTTTTTAGAT
Source organism: Canis lupus dingo (assembly GCF_003254725.2). Classification (NCBI taxonomy): domain Eukaryota; kingdom Metazoa; phylum Chordata; class Mammalia; order Carnivora; family Canidae; genus Canis; species Canis lupus. The sequence goes on from NC_064243.1 coordinate 13,731,951, forward strand.
TTGGTTTAATAGAAAAAAGGAAGTGAGAAGGAGGTAGGAAACACTATCTAGAGTGCTGGGCAGCTGTGTCACCCGACGTCCTTCCTGCCACAGTCATGTCCCTGAGCTGGGCCTTGCACCTTCTCCAGTGATAGGAGAATAAAGACAAGCTGGAGAAATAAAAGCCTGTTAATATATGGGAGTTATCAAGTCAGACCACAGCAGACCCCAGGAATATTTTTCTGTTTTAGAAGTGAAGATACAGTGGTTTGTGTGCATGCATGTGCTTGTGTGTGTGTGTGTGTGTGTGTGTGTGTGTAGGGGGGAGAAAGAGAGAGAGAGCAAGACCAAGCGAGCTCTACGTCTTTAGGTCTAAAATCTACAAGGACAGAAAGAACCAGACCTCAGAGTAATTTTTGTTTATGTGGATCTTCATCGTATTAGATTTTTATGGGCTTTTCTCAGAGCTTCTTGAGAGTCTGCGAATACAAAATAAGTTTATTGGGTCGTTCGCCTGCCTCTTTCCTCCTCGGGACCTTTTATTTTGTCTCGCTGGATGCTGGGCCTTGTTTCCGCTGCAGGGCCCATCCCGGGCCTGAGTAAGGAGCAAGCAGCACCCAGCAGCTCATCTGTATCATATCGCTCAGCCCCTGCGAAGCGAAGGGGAATAAACAGCACGTGGGAGGGGGGAAATCTGTGTTCTAAGAACTGCTTTGGTTTACACATCTATAGATACACTTAACCAGTGCTGTGGGTCACATGTACCGGCTGGTGAAACTGAGCATGACTCACTTTTAAATTACTCATAGAGCAAGAAATATGTTTCTAAAAGCCAGTGCCGTTGGCTTACACACGGAGCCGGGGGAGTGAGCCTCATAAAGCACTCGGGCCTCCTGTGACAGCTGGCGTGCACGCTGCATCTGGTGGGAAGAAGGGGTGCCGGGCCCGAGGCTCTTTGCCATAATGTTATATTTGGAGAATCTCCATCAGTGGAAACCCCTGTCTGGGGGCGGGGCGGGGGGGGGCAGTAGGTGCTTAGGGTAGATTTTCAAGTTAGCCAGTATTTCTTTGTAATTGGCACCAGAACTCTTGATAAAGGCCTTCAGTGACTCCGTCCCACGGTGGGGACCAAACCAAGTGAGCCTGGAGTATGTACAAGTATGTCCCTTCAACAAGAGGTCAGGTAGGGAGAGGCCAAGGAGAGAAAGGTCTAACAGCGATCATGAAGTATGAAGACTTCATCTGAGTCTTGAAAGGTTTAGTTTGTTGTGAAAAGGAAGGAATTCCAGGCCAAGCAAGATGGAAAAACCATCTTAGCAGAAAGAAGTAGAAGGGACAAAGATTGCACCCCCAGTTTTTCTGTTGGGAGTCTAAATTTTTTTGACATAAAAATATGTATAGACAAGACAAGAGAACAATCACCAAGGGAGCCCAAGGCACCGCTTGCTAAATTGGTCCAAAGGAGGGATTTCACCAAATGCAAATGAACAAAGAACAATACATGTGACTCAAAATATCCGTTATGCTTTTAGGCGAGAGGGTGTGAGGCAGGGAGGTGACCTTTGAAAGGTTTTAAAGTTGTAAACTTTTGCAACCACATTGTTTTGATTGCTGGGGGATTTAAGAAAGGATTACCTCAGGGTACCATTTTGGAAAAGTGATTAAAAAAAAAACTACTTCCTGCATAATATTTTAGGATGTTTTTTATTCTGTTTTTGCTTTGAAGACCTACACCTGAACGTCCATGAAGTAGCTCGGCCTCCCGTGAGACACGAACACCCAGAGGAGTAGAGGTTCCTGGCTCCTGCTCCATCTGGTTCCACTCCTGGCCCCTCTGCCAGAAGTTCGGTTCACTGGAGCAAGGGTGCCCCCCACTCCCACCCCAAAGGAAGTACACCGAGCCTTGGTTTTGCTCCCGGTCCAGCCCCTCCCCGCTTGGACAGGCCAGCAGAGCAACGCCATGTCAAAGCACTGTCCCTTACCCTGGGCCAGACATTCCCTGCTGGTCTCCGAAATTTGGGAAACAGGAAATGTTAAGAAAATTTCTAATTTGCCTGGTCATGTGAACTCCCCTTATGATGTTGCAACAGAATTTTGGAAAGGAGTGCTGTGCTCTGAGCCGTGCTTGCACCCTCCTAATCAGAGAGCATTTGCTCCTTTGAGACTCTGGTAGATTTGACTACTCAGCCTCAACTTCCCTCTTTCTAAACATGTAAACCCCGATGCCTAAAGAACAAAACCAGAAAAACCCATGCAATGTGTTACATGATCAAGCGCCGGCCAGGTTGCCGAGAGGGGCCTGTGTGCCTGTCCCTGAAAAGCCCCTTGGCATTTAATAAAAGCACCCTTCCCTGCAAACGTGTCTGTGCAGGCTCACACGCTGTCCTCAGAACCTTCACTACCTGTGTTTGTAGCAGATGATTGATGATTAGCCTTTCTTCCCACACATTTGGCTTTGATAATCTCCACGCAAAAACATTCAGATGCAAATAATTTAAAAACAAAGTGGCTTCAAGGGATCTTTCTGGGAGGATGGAAATGATCCATATCTTGATAGGGGAGTGGGTTCTGGGGGTATATGCTTTTGTCAAAATTCATCAGACGGTACTCAGAAAACATGTTCATTTTGCTGAATGTAAATTATACCTTGATGGGAATTTTTAAACTAATAAAGTGGCTTGAGTTTAGAAAAAATAAAAAGCGGGTGTGATGTAAATGATCCCATCAGGGTCCACCAGCAGAAACTAAAAAATGCATCTATGTGGACTGTCCCCATCATGTGGGCGATCTTTGCAAGGTGAGCACATTCAGCCCGGCTTATAGACACCACAGCTGGCTTGTGCATGCGTCTGTGTTTTCATATGTGGGTTGTTTTTTTTTTATCTTTATGTCCATTTTTGTTTGGTTCATTTCCCTATTCAATTGGATTTTGTCGTCTGTTTCCCAAATATGATTCCCCCACGGTACCTAATATCCCAGGCCTTCAAGAAGTGAATGCCCAATAAATGTCCACTCGCCCCCTGAGGTGGAGTGCTCTCCCTCCCCCTGGAACGTTCTACTGAAATTAGCCAGTGTGTGTTGGCCCTAAATGCCTCTGTAAAACTGGAAATCGAAAGGAGAAATATCCACACTTGTGCTGGTTTTAAGAAAATTGCCAGTTCCCTCTGCTTCTAAAAACATCCACTTCGGAACTTACTTTGGAAAAACTGCTTTTGCCCAACAAGAAGAAGAAAACTTGTACTCCCTGAATAGGGATATGTATTTTAAAGCAAGAAAACAGTTAATGATTATGTCTGAACGTGGGCGAGTGGGAGCAAAGGTACCCTTGCCTTTCCTCTTCTTCATGGCAAATCAGAGCAGGTGCGGAAATTCCCACAAATTATACTGTGTCAGTTTACAGGTTTGTATACAGAGTTTCGTGTTTGTTTGTTTTTTTTTTTTTTTTTTCTGAAAGTTGTTCTTTTGTCATCATCTCATCTTGAAACTAGAGAGGAAGGGAATGGAAGGGCAAATTGCTAATATCAGAGGCTTCTGGAAATTCCCCTTTTATGGTACATGAGTCTTTCTTAAGAACAGTTCTCTTTCAGTTGTATTTTTGTGAGTTTGGTGAAAATCACTCTGCCCGGCCCTGCCTCTGGTTTACTTAAGCATGATCCCAGCTCTCTGCAGAGCCATTGGGCTGCCTGGACGTGGCCGAGAGATGGACACCTGATTGGCACTGCTTGAGGGTCAAGGGCCCCATATAGGTGCTCTGTTTTAAAGTAGATCAGCTGAGCATGCATTTCTATTCACATGACTCGAAATAATTAACTTATCTGGGATCTTTTATAAACCGATGCATCTCACATGACTTAATGACTCACCGCTGCCTGTATGGTGGGCAAACGGGCAGCCGTATAAATATTCTATTGGCATTTTGTGTCAATGTGCTTGATCAGCTCCGATTATAGCCTGGCTTAATCAGAGCCGACTGAGCTATTTTCAAGTCAGTGCAACGCCAGCTTATTGGAAAGCAAAATGCTTTTTCCCCCAAATAGCTTCAGAGGATGCCTTATTGAAGATGGTTGTAGGCCTGGCCTTCTGGTGCGGGGACAGGCTCACGTCGGAGGTGCCCACAGGCGGACAGGGCCAGCGTGGGGCCAGCGTGGGGCCAGCAGGCGTAAGGGGTCCTTGGAGGAAGGGCAGTCTTGCTGCTCCCAGGACTGGCTGGCAGTCTGCCCGGGGGCGCTTGGAGGGCCCAGCACAGACTGATGCTTGGAATGTGGGGAACAGCGTGTGACAACCAGTCCCCAAGGTTGGACTTCGAGGGACTATGCTAATTAGCAGAGCCCCTGCTAGGGTCAGGTCATTGGGTGGCCAGGTAAACAGTATCGGGTTATTTCTGCACTGACAGACGGAAGCTGCGTGCTAAGGCCTTCACTGCAGACTTGCTCTTGGCAGTTACTTATTAATTACACCTCAAGGCACCGCTAGGTTAGACAAGAAAAATACTCCTCCAGCAGCTCTCTCTCTGACTTCCTCTCCACTGCTCCAGCGTGGGAAACTGGGGAGACCTCCTACCTGGGAGCTCTGAGGACAGCCAGCCTCCCAGGCCACTGGAACGCACAGCCTGTTGCCTCCTCCCAGGAACCCTAGGTACGAGGCCAGGTGAGTTTAGACCCAGTGGAAGCTTTTCTTGTGAAACGTCTTGCCTTTTGAGTTTCTTTTTCCTGCTACACTGAGCCCTCTATATGTTTGTTTTCTTTCTAATTTTGGCTTTAAAAATAAAAGAAAAGAATGTTTGGGTACAGGGTAAAAGTTTTGTCATATCCAGACTGGAAACTCCCTCGTCACCCTGAAACCGGACAGGTGCCTATTTGTTTCTCTGTCAATAAACAGTGTGTGCTTCGCCCAGAAGTCAACTGCTGGTAGCCACAGTGGACACGGGTCTGTGTCAGTGTTTGAGAAGGACCGAATGGCCCCGACTTAGGAGCAAAGCCTGCCTCACCCCTTCTTTTTTTGATCTTCTGATAGAGACCACATAGTGTTCTCTTCACGGTATTTTGATGGCATATGGTGTATAAACACAGGTGTGACCTTTACACCATGCACAGAGTTACAATATAATAAGTGAGAGAAGATAAAACCAGCTGGAGTTGAAGATTCAAGCTGAAAACAGCTAATATGAATTTCCCCTGAAAAACAATGTCACAGAGCCTGGCATAGGTGTCTTCGAGGGGACTCTGTTCAGTTGCCCCTTGCGTGGTTTTACAAATCAGCCCCAGGCAAAGGCTTTCCAAGAAATAAGCCCGATCTCGAGGTACAGACCTACTTGGTGACACACTCTGAGGATACCATCTGGGACTGCCCTCCTGGTGACCGTGTTCCCTCCTGCCCCAGCTGGATGGGAGGGGAGTGTTGGGAACTTTGTTTCGAATGAGGCAGTGATGTGTCTGCTCCTGGCTTCTCTGCTGGCTGGCACTTCACTTCTTTGGGACCCCCGTTTCCTCACTTCGAAAATAAAGGGCTTGGAACCATTCCTGCAGCTTCTTACATTCTGGATTTTCTGGATGGAGGCTCACCCTGGAAGCCTAACACCATTTGGGTACTTAATTCCTGAGGGGGAAATAAAAGGCAGAACCACAATGAACTTAATTATTTGTGCAAAGTCTTTCTTATTTGACTCCAGCACTTGCCATCTAAATTTGAAGGTGGGTGGCCCCAGATTCCTGTTCACATAGGTGGCTGCTGTGGCTTTTCCTTGCTGAGCAGCCAGCTCAGGGGAGAGGAGGCGGAGGAGAAAGTGAAGAGCAGAGTGTCGGATGTTTGCTCCTCCACCCAGAGCTGCCCCTGGGCAAACACTTTCACCTGAACCTCTGGTTGTCCAGGAAGTCAGGACTCTGGGCGCAGAGCCCCTTCGGGGTTATGAAATGCACCGGTTTACAATTCATGCGCAGAGCAAGAGAGGGGCCCTCAGATCAGAACGTGGGCCTCTGTAGGGATCCTCTGTCTCTGTCTCTCTGCGAATGTCAAGCGGACGGGCAGGTGGACATGCGGCATTCTTGCGGTGCTCAGGTGAGGGTGAGGGGGGACGTGAGCTAGCATTTGGGGCGGGCCTCCCAATACTCTAAAGTGGGGCTCCTCAACCTGGATGAGTGTGCCTTCCAGGGAATAGTCGGCAAAGCTGGAGATGGTTTTGGCTGTTCCAGCCAGGCAGGGGTTTTTATTTGAATTTAGTGGGTAGAGGCCACAGATGTTGCTAAACATCCTACGATGCCCTCCCCCAAGAATTATGTAGCCCCAAATGTCAACTGATCTAAGTGCTAAAGCTGGCCATATTTTCTAAGTTGAAAGCACTGGGTTGGGGCGAATGGGAAAAGCTATTTGCAATTTCTGCTCCCGAGGGACAATCCAAGGCCACTCTGCTGCTGGACACGGGACTTCGTGTTAACCATAGCTCCCTCCCCTCGCTTCTCTGGCCCTCCCTGCCTTCTGCCCTCTCAGCTTTTCTTTGGCTTTTTTCTTTTCCTTTCTTTCTCTCTTTTTTTTTTTTCTGTTTGCTTCTTCACAAGCTTCACGAATATTAACTGGGCATTCAGGAATAAAATGGTTTCTGGCCTTGAGAAATGCCCTCAGGCAAGACGGTGAGAACAGAAGTCCCAAGAATGCTAAGTGCAGCCTACCTGGGTCACAGCAGTGGCCCCTCGGGGGGTCCTGGGAAACTGAGGGTGAGCCTCGGCCCTGCAAAGAGAGTGAGGGGAGGGGTCAGAGGAGGGGGTGTGACCAACGCTCCAGGAAAGAAAGGAGGAGACGCCCGCAGGCCTCCCCGCAGTGGGTGCTTTGTCTCACCCCCCCCCACCCACCTGCTTGTCCCCCTCTCTCTCCTCTCGGCCCCTGTCCTGCTCTTCCCTCTACACACTAACAGGGGGCAGCAGAGAGCAGCCGAAGAGCCTATAGCAATAAGCCCCAGCTGGGAACCGTCCTGTCACCTGGACTCCAGAGCGCCCCTCGGGTTCCATCCCGACAGGTTGATGCCCTGACCCCTCCTCCAGCAGCCACCCTCCGCCAGGGAGAGCGCCCCCACCCAGCACCCGCACCTCCCGCGCCACCCTGGCCGCCGATCCTGTCCGGTCTGGTGACTCATCTGATGTTTCTGACTTGCTGTGTGGTTTCTCAACCTTCCGAGCGAGGCTGTTTTGCCTCGTCCAGCTGACTGTCCGTCCCTTGAGGCGAGAGCTGTGCTGCGAGCCCTGCTGTCTGCCCCAGGCCCCGGGCCAGCGTTGTGTCCCGAGTCAGTGTTCAGGGCCACGATCGATGGGGGGGGGGGGGGGGGTCCTGCCATCTGCTCCTGCCTGCTGTGTCCCCTCGGACGCGCCCTCGCCCCAGCCTCGCCGCCAGTGCCATCACCCCCTCGTCCTTATAGCTGAAGGACTCAGGCTCTAAGGCGTTAGACACCTGGGCCAGGATCTTAGAGCTATGAAATAGGAGGCTGGGAAATGCAGCGCGACATTCGAGACCCTGCCGCACCCCCAGTCGCGTCCTGTCCCACCCAGGCCCGGCGACTCCCGTGTAACCCATAGTAAGTCCGCCTTCCTTGAGCACCACACAGTCTTTATAGATCGTGTGCTCCTTAACTCGTTTTAATTTTGATTCATCTTTTTATTCCCTCGGCTGACACACAGCTTCCAGCAGGGCCCGCCAGGACAGAGCCGAGGGACGCCTAGCAGCGGCCAGCAGTGAGCAGGGACGGGAGTCAGGGGGAGGTGATGGGGCTCGGGCAAGAAGGGCTTCACGGAGGAGGTGCTGTGTGAGCAGAGTGTCGAGAGGCACGAGGATGTGGTGTGAGCCGGGGTCAGCTGGAGATGTGTGGTTTCGGCTGATGCTACCAGCGGTTCCGTGGAGTTTAAGGCTTGAGCCGGGTGTGACCAGAGGTGTGGGATGGGGCCACTTCAATCTGAGGGTCGTGGGGAGTCGCTCAGGGCATTTGAGAGAGAGAGAGGACTCGATCGTTTGTGGTTTAGAGGGAAGCCTGGTGTTGACAGATGAAGAACGATGCAGCCGAGGAAAGGGACCCGGCCTAGACGACTGGAGAGAGGAACCATCCTTTGAGCAGAGAAGGCGGTGACAGGTGTGGGTGGGGTGGAAAGAGGGAGAAGTTGGGACTCACTTCTGGGCTTCCCACTAGGTTGTAGGCTGCCCAGGGGCTGACAGGGTTTGAGAGGCAGGTTTGGGGAAGGCTTAAGGAGTCCCCTTAATGAGTGCATTGGTCTGAGATATCTGATGTATATATGTGGATACATTTGCTTCTAGATTAGGGTTCGGTTGCATTTGCTCATCGGGCAGCCGTCGGCCGAAAGGGCCGGTAGCAAAGTTGTAGCTGAAATCATGGAAGAGAATGATGTCTCTACTGCATGGGGGTGGCTGGTCCCCTGAGTCCATCTCTCAGAGAATAGTACTGCGTTATCTGTGTCCCTAAGGAATGACCTATGGTTGCAGGGTTCAGGTATGTGATGAATAAATTATTTTCTTCCTCTCTGTGCCATTGAGAATTACGAATATCCCCAGCTTCCATACTCAGGCTGCCCCTTTTCCAGGCTGCAGCTGATTTTTAAACATTATTGTCCTGTGGAAGGCTCCTCTCTTCTTGTCTGTCTTCCTCTGGATCTGCCATTGGCTCTTCAAAGTATCCAGCTCTGCAATGGAGCATTCCAGGCGGGGGCCTCATGGCTGAGTACAGTCAGACGTCCTTTCCGCCACTGCTGAGGACCAGGCTGGCCTTCTGCACTGAGCTCTGGAGGCAGTAGCTTGACTGACTCCAGAACTCTTCTCCAGAGCTTGTCACTGCCTGCTCGAAGCCATCAGGTCTAGTTTGAAATTTTTTTAAGGAACACCTTGACTAATGATGTTAGAAAATCAGATCCTAAAATCAAAAACAAGCCCTGCAAAGAGAAATTTACCAGTTTCGGACTTTGGATGTTGCTGTTTTCATGTGTGTTATTTCCTACCCCCTCCTTATAAAGAGAGTCCCTAGAAAAGGGACCTCGAGATCTCTGACAGTTAAAGGGAAAGACAAGAGAGAAATGGAAGGGAATTGCAATTACTAGATGCTGGGTGCTTCACAGAGATCACTCACTTAATCCTGATGATGTCTCTAGAAATTTCCACATTTTATGAATTAAGAAATGGAGACTTGGAGAAGTGGAAGTCTAGCTCTCACGTGAGCTAGACTTAAGTATTCCGGGAAGGAAAAAAGAACAGGGAACTCCTCCAACTCATTGACATAGCTAGTAATGTGCAGAGTCCAGGTTTGAACCCAGAACTGCCTTATTCTAACACTTGTGCTCCTTCACTCCATCAAGCTTCATCCTAGAGGGGTGGAAGGAGGAGGCGCAGAATCAGAGGCCGAGGGAGGTTGTTTCTCTGGGAGGGAGAGCTGAAATTGTATGAATATACTAGCCTCTAACATTTCCTGCTGAAGGAGCCATTATCCAATAGGTAGAAAATACCAGAATTGAAGACCCAGTGAGGCATTCTCACCTGACCAGTGTACCATAATGCGTACTCTACAATTTCCCCAAACCCAAGTAATTATGTGTTCTGGTAAGAAAGGAATCTCTAGCAGGTGGTGAGGACTGGCACGAGACTTTTTTACTTTTATGCCCCCTGGGAATACTTTTCACTTTACTGTTTAGTAGTAAGAACATTTAGGGGCAGCACTCTGCAGATAGGTGGGTTGGCTAGTTTGACAAAAGCCCTGTGCACAAATTTAAGAGTAGATTTCATCATCACGACCCCTTCGGACCTCAGCCCAAAAGCAAAATCTCAGGCATGTGGATGAATTTGGGGGGCAGGTTCTTACCAGTTGATGACAAAATCTTTAATTTTAGAATCTCTTGGAAGAGATCTGTTTTGAAAATTTCGAGCACCTAGAATTGGGTACACACGGAGTGTTGTTGCCAAGTGGTGGCTCTGCTTAGCGAATAAATGACCACATCAAAACACCAGGCTCAGTATGGTGTGCTCCGTTTCTGGTCCCATAACAGTTACATCAGTTTGGTGTCAAATGCATGTTTCTAAAGAAGCCGAACATTGTTTTTTCTTAGTTAGATAAACAAACTCCTTGATGTCTATTTATAACTATTTGCTAGTGAGTCTCGTGTAAGCTGTACCAAGCGGTTGGAACATGAACGAGATGTTTTGCAGGTTGGCCGTTGAATAAAGGCTGTTTTGATCAGGGTCTCGGTATCTGCTACCCAAGCCCCTACTTGCAGTTCTGAGTTAGTATTTTTCAGAATGTCATCCAGAGCTGTCCTGCCAGCTGCTGTAGATTATATACGTAGAGAGCTGCTGCAGGTTGGCTCCTTCCTGTGAAGGAGCCTGGCCTTGAGAATTAGCCAACAGGCCCATTTAACTCTGTTTCCTAGCTCATTTATCCAAGGGCTCAGGGCACCACTGAAAACCTTCATATAACAGAAAGCCAGTGTTTGGGGGGCATTTGGTTTCAACTTGCTTGTGTTTGAACATTTATATTTATAATAGTGCTAATCTCTAAGGGACTCAAATCACATTAAGAGCTTTATCTAAGGCTGCCAAGGAAATTAGCATGTATCCACATGACTGGGAATGATGAGAAATTGGGTTGGGCCTACAGAAATTTAATAAGCTCCGACTTTCATTTCAATTATCTTTTCCATGAGATTTTGTTTTTAAACCCACGCAGTCAGGCCTGAGGACACACTTCCCCCTCCGCCTCCGGCTCAAGCTGTCACCCTCACCCCAGCCCCTCACCGCTGTGGCCACCTCGCCTGGATGAACTGGCCTGCTTCGTCTCATCCTTCTCTGAACCCCCACGGCCCATGTCTCCACGCCACTTAGGTGATTCCTTGCTTGTATTGCTCCCTCCTGGCTTCTCACAGATTCGTCTTCTGACCAGAGGGAGAAGAATATTTGTGATTTTCTCTTGAGTTCACCCCAGAGTTTAGGTCATGCTAGTCACATAACAGCACCCAGTATATAATGTGGGATGGACGGTTAGTCAGTCAGGGGGTGGACTGGTGGGTGGGAGGTACACGGGCAATAGGGGAAAGTACTTAAGGTCACAACAGACACTGTCAGCGTGGGGAAGGGAATTTTGGGGGGAAATCTAAACAGATTAAAATTTGATCGATCTATCAGGCTAATTTATAGAAAAAGCACAAGAAGGGGGAAATTTCCATTGAGCCATTGGAGAGATGAAAGAGAAGCAGGGAATGCCCCTGACTGCATTACAGAAGGGGAAACCAAGATGACTTACCAAGTAATTTGTTGAAGCTAAAATGAGAGCTCAGTGTAGTCAAGACGAAAAGAGGCTGGCCCATTGGCCTTCTCGGTGGAGACATGACTTGGTACTCTTTGAAGAACATTGCCTGTCAAACTAGAAGAATGTGGCTGGAGTCACCCAGTGGAGGTTGGAGAGTCACTCCCCACTGTCCCAACCAGGAGAACTCCTTCCCAAGCATCAGATTTTATGTTGCAGTCCGACATCCCTAGAACTGTTACTGCCAGAAGTTCTGCACCACAACTTAGCTAAGCTTTAGTGTTTCTTTTAGGGTTTTTTTTAGGCGCCCCTACATAAATTTACTTCTTTATCCCCACATGGAGCCTGCTAGTTTATCAGACTGAAACAGCTCACTAAAGGCCAAGCAGAGTCTGGTTTTAGAATTTATTCCAGGCTTTTGGGTACAGACAAGGCTCAGTAATGATAGTTTCACAGCCTAAGGGAAATGTAACTTGAGAGAAGAACGATAGGCATGAAGACAAATGTGAAGACAAAGGATAAGGGCAAATTAAGAGAGCTAAGGGAAGGGGAAAAAAGAGTAGATATACATAGTAATAAGAGAAGAAAAATCATTACAATGCCCAGTGGACAAAAAAGTGATTTTTCTGCTTTTTCTTTGGACCCTACTGCACCCACCACTGTGGCTAGAAGGTGAGAGCAGCTGGGGCTTTCTGTGGAACCCACTCTTGAAGTGGCGTTGCTGAAGGGAGAAAAGAGGAGTGTAGCAATCTTTCTAATAGATATCTGGAGTTTTGTTTGTTTGTTTCATTTTCAGGCTGACTAAAGCAAAGTGGGGAAAAATCGTATTTGGACAAAGGAAACTTCTCTCTCTAAATCTAAAAGACTCATGTCAAGAGAACCCTTCTTGGAGGGAGCCGTATAGTTAAGCATTGTGCTTGATGCCAAACAAAAACTAGATAAAGGGTTGGAAATCGATATTATTAATGGCATCTCCTCTCTTCCTCTCTGCTAAAGCCTCTGCCAGGCCACCGTAATAACAGTGGAAAGGAAAATTGGAGATTCCATCAAGAAGAGGCTTTTAAAGGAAAGCTGCGTTATTGCATTATAATTTGGACTCTCTCTCTCTCTCTCTCTGTGAATGCATGAATGGTTCCAGGTTTTTTTAAATATGGGTTGAAGGTGGGCAGAATTAAATCTCACTGGGCTAGAATAGCAACCTAGGCAGGAATAAATCAAAGCCCTCTATTACCAACCAACATTTATGATAGAAAATAGTTTGCTTTTTTTTTCCTCATCATTTAAACTGTTTCAAAGAGACAGAGATGTTGACTGTGAGCAAATCCCTGCTGTATTCAAGCTTATGACATCTTGGCTCTGTGCAAGCCCATTTTGCTGGGAGTCATTACTCTGTTTAGGGAGGCTGCGTGATAGAGCAGAGAGGCAAGGTATTTTAGGTCACAATTATGGGTTTGAGATCCGGTTCCACTATTGATGAACTGTGTGCCCTTGGAAAAATTACATATTCTTGATTATCTGTAAAATGGGAGCGACAACAGCCATAGTTTACCTGTGGGTTGTCATGAAGCTCACAGTAGTTGGTAGAAACGGAAGCACTTATCAACGATAGCACTCCCTGTGAATATTTGTTTTCATTCATAGTAAGTACCTTTATAATAATGGGAAAGAGAAGGCTATTGTTTCATTTTCAATGTGTGTTCCCTTTTTATTTAATAACCCTTTCCGTGCCCTACCATGTTCTAGCCGGCAAACCAGAGACCAAGAGGACCCATTGTCACTATTACATTGCATTAGTGTGAAGCTTACTCCTTATCCAGCACCTGATAACTTTTGGCCTTTAAAAATAAGGATAAAAGTCCCAGAGCCAGAAAGATTAAGGATTAAATTAAATTTTAAAATAACAAATCTTTTCATATATTCTCTTCTCATTTATATGGTGCTGGTAATTTTTAAAATTAGATTGTCCTCAGGGCATTTTGTACTAAAAATGATGAAGTTCCTTGTCCCTTCTAATTGCGTTTCTTTTGATTTTCTTTTATTATGACTTGCATATCACTGACACTTTTTTCCTGGAATGTTAAAAGTATACATCATCCAACTAAAAGGAAAAAATACTGTCTTAATAAAAATGGAAAAGAGAGAGTGGATAGTCCTCTCTTTGGTTCCAAACAAGGCAAAGTCTTCATTCCTCATTCTTTGTACATGCCAGGGTTGATGTCATGGATCCAAACCAGTTTTGAGTTATCTGGAATGAAAAAAAAAAAGAAAGAAAGAAAAATAAAAAGGCACTCCAACAATCTTCCAAAGCTTGAAAAACAAATTTTCCACAGTCTGATAACCCAAAAATGACTGAATGGGTTTTCTCTGTAATTAATAGGGGGTAGGAGCCTGGAGGGCCGTGGGGGAAAAGATTTAAAAATGGAAAGTTTCAGTTCAAAGGGGGTGCTTTGGGAGATTCAAGAAAGCTGGAGGGGCTGAAAAGGAATAACATGGTTATCCTGAGTAACATGGTTTTGTTGTCGGAGGAACTCAGGCCTAAAAACCATAAAGTTCCTTTGGTCGATGTGTTAACTTACTACAAATGAGTATTATTTATGAGTGAGAAAGAGGTGCTTATTAATTCTTCATAAAATCATCTCTGCAGTTATTTAACTATGGCTCTCATTCTATTTGAACCATAGTCTTACAGAGCTGTCTTGTGGATTCCTAAGCCGGAATAGATCGTTGGGACTTTTAGGAACCATGCCTGGAATTCTCATTTCGGTGCCTTGATGGTTTGGGAAGTTGTTTCTTCTGATGTCTAGAATATCAGGTACTTCCCTAACTTCTCTCTCTTGTTAGACCAATTACTTCTAGGTTTCCTCTTATGAAACCAGCTCTTGGACTCAGGCTTCTGTTTGCACCTGGAATAGATGGCGTGGCAACTCTAGTGGTCTCTCTGTGTCCGTCAGTCTCCCAGTTACATAACCCTTTCCATCCCCACTGCTTCTGACGCAGATACAGAACAGAGTCCCCATAATCTACAAGTTAATGTAAACTTAGATCCTGAGAGAGCCTTCAGAGGACATGTGAGGCCTTCTCTTCTTGTCACTAATGAGGCTCTTGAAACTTGGAGAGGTGACTCACTTGACAGCAAAGAGGGAACCTGGGCCAGTTATGGACACTCGGGCCCCATAGCTTGCCCACTGCGTGGATTGTGATGTGACCATGGATAGCATGATGAGCTTCTGAAGCAGCGCACAGCTCTGCTCAGACTTTTGCCTTTGAAAGCGTGTCTTCCATCGTCATACACTCAGACTTGGAATTCTTACTTTCTTATCAAAAGGTCTTATAGACTTGATGGCAATAAGGTTTTATTTTTTTATTGAGATATAATCGACATATAACTTTGTATTAGTTTCAGATGTACAACAATGACTCAATATTAGTATATGTTGTGAAATGATCACCACAATAAGTCTCTGAGCATCCATCATCACACATAGTACTTTCAGTGTTTTCCTTGTGAACAGAACTTTTAAAACCTACTGCCTTAGCAACCTTCAAAAATGCGGTACAGTGTTATTAACTATAGTCACCACACTGTGCACTACATCCCTAGGACTTAAGTCTTTTATGTCTGGAAGTTTGAACAAAAGATCTTATAGACATGATGGCAACGAAATTATAATTTTTTAAAACCTGAAATTACCCTTAATAAACCATCTTTCCAAGTGATGTACCAAGTTAGTGAAACTTAGCCATTTGAATCTGTAACCCATTCATCATAAACTTATGCCCAGAGTCCGGCATCTTTCAAAACCCTCAAGGCGTGTGTGAAATAATCTTTTCTTTTTCTTTTCTTTTATTTTTTTTTATTTTTTTGCAGTTTTTCAAGTTGTTTTAGTAGGCTAGGATTACCTCAAAAGGCATTTATCTTTTTTTAAAAAAAAAAGATTTATTTATTTATTTCAGAGAGAAAGAGAGAACAGGCTGGCATAGGGGGAGGGGCGGAGGCAGAGAATCTCTAGCAGATTCCCCATCGCAGGGCTCAACCTCACGACCCTGAGATCATGACCTGAGCCAAAGTCAAGAGTCAGATGCTTAACCGACTGAGCCACCCGGGTGCCCCTACCTCAAAAGCCATTTAAATGATGTTTCAGGTTTACACAGAAAGGAGAAGCATATACAGTTGTAAGACTTAAGAATTTCAAGAATTTGGCAGAGGTAAAAACTCAGAAAAAGCAGCATTTGGACATTTGTGTTCTCTTCAGTCCACCACACACACACACACACACACACACACACACACACACCCGTCCCATCACTACCCAGCCAGCATTTAAACCCTCAGGGATTAACGGAGACTGTGGAGCAAGCACCTGGCTCAGACTCCAGCCAGGGTCACAGGCCCGGTGTCCGGTCAGGCGGCCACAAGGACACCCTGCACGACCTCGTCCCCTTCCTTGCAGGTTTCACTCTGGCCCAGGTTCTCCCATCGTGTCCGTGACCAGGGTCCCCTCACCAGGATGAGAGCCGGGAGGGCCCCCCACACCTATGACCTAACCCTTCCCGTGGCCGCAGGTGCCTTGCGTGTTCATTTAGCATGCAGTCCTCTTCGGTCTGAGAGGGTGGGGAACTACTAGCAGAAAACACAGAGCAGGCCTGTCCCAGAAAGGGGCAGAGACCAGGGACAAAAAAAAAAAAAAAAAAGAAAACAGAGCCAAGGAATGAACTTTAGCAAGACAAGGAGAGAACAGGGGAGCAAACAGAAGTCAAAGAGAATGGAGAACCACAGGGTATATCAGGGGAAGGGGATCTGGGGTGTAAGAGGAGCAAACAGTCTGTGTGACAGGGGAGTCGAGCTCAGTTGTGAGGTGGCGGAGGCCTGGCTCGGCCCGCCTTCTCTGCACCTCAAGCCACCCAGCAGGATGGAAGGTGCCCCTTCCATCGGTCAAGATCGAGCTGAGCTCAGAGCCCCTCGTACAGGAGTGACAGACCCAAGGGTTTGACCTTCGCACTCCATCCTTAATTTGGGGTGTTAGAGACGTCGCCCTGAACATCTTTTTTGTCTTACGACTCCTGACGTCTTAAAGAAAGGCTTTCTGGCTCGCTTGGCCTGACTGCAGCAGTCACAAACTCGCCCCACACGCTGGCCTTCCAGAAACAAACCGAACCAAACATTAAAAGATTAAACACCCAGTGAGCAGATGGGTTCTTGTAAAATGCTCTGTGGGCAGGTTCCTAGGAATTTAAAGGTCTCTGGCTTTGTTAAATTAGGAAAAATTTCCAAATTTAAGTCAGCAGAGCAAGCTGTTACAGTCATGAGATGAGTCGGTGATGCCTGGTGGGAGAAGGAGCAGCCTGGCTGGCCGGTGGCCTGCTGAGCGGGGTCAGGGCTGGGGGGAGGGGGGGCTGCCCTCACCCCTCCCTGTGCCCGTGGTGGGGGAGCCGCTGCCTGCTGGGGACCGGATCGCTTTTAATTCAGCTGGAACCCTCGGAAGGCCTGAAACCCACTCACCACCTCGGAGGCTCTCGGGCCACCTATTTTAATATTCTAAATAGGCCGCACGTTGGATTTGTTTTTGTGACTCCAGGAATTTGGCCTCCTTCACATTCCAGAATTCCCTGTGAAGCAGCCCGGTAAATAGGAGGGCTTTTCCTGAACCCTGTGGAAGGAATTCCTCCTTAGGGAATCATGTCTCTATCTTCACGGCATTTTTAAATACTCTTGAGGTGGCGCGCGTGCATGGAACAGGCCCCCAGGGCCAAACCGCAGACTGGGGAATGAGATGCCCCCCACGTTCCCGTGGGATCCAGCTCTGCAGAGCGCCGGGGGCCGGTCCTTGAGACCCGTGCTCTCTCCCTAATCACGGGGCTGCCCTCTGCCCATGCAGCCCTGCTCACTCTGGCTCGCCCGGGCCGCACACACAGGTCCACCCTGGGACCTGCCACAGGGTGCCCACCAGCTCCCACCTCGAGTCCATGCCCCGAGATGCCATCCCTCCCTCGCCTCCCTCCCGCAGACTCCTTCGACTCAGCTCCTGTCCCCTCCAGCTCATCTAGAGACTCCCCACGCACTGGTTGAGCTCTCCCTGGCACTCCTCAGGACTCGCTGCTTACCCTCCCATGCTCACTGCGTGTCTCTGCGAGGCTTGGTCTTGTACTTCTTTACTGTGTCCCCCAGGAGAAGCAAAGTGGGGTTGAAAAAGCACATGCCTGGGGGTGGCGGGGGCCCTGATTCAAACTGCAGCTTTGCCACCATGAGCTGTGGGACCTTGGGCAAGCTGCGTAACCTCTCTGGCCCCTGGTCTCTTCTGTCTAATGTCATTTAGAAGAGCCACCTCATGGGGCTTGGCACCACAGATAGTTCTCTGTCCTCATCCCAGAAGGAGACACTAAATGAATCCTTCCCTAAGTGGTGTGACTGTGGTTGCATTGCTCGATGCAGACATGCCCAGAGGACAGAGCAAAGCCAAAAGGACCCAGGGCCGTGCTGGTGAGAGAAGACCCACGCGGGGCTGGGGACAGCCAGCCAAAGTTCGCACCGATTTTGTTATGAAAAGCATGTTGCACGTGGATTCAAGATTCATGCGCTTGGCCAAGGGCTTCCCTCGGTGGAAACAGCAAATCTGCCAGATGCAAAGTCCTGAGTGGAGGCTCCCCCAGCCCAAACGTAAGCTTCTTCTTATGACCTTAGGGGCAAACAGTATTTCTAGTGAGACACTGCCGTCTCTGGGTCGTTCCCCCTGGAAGAGTGTCTGTGGAGGTTTTGATTCGAGTAAGGCGCCGTGTCGGGTGTAAGGAGCTTGTCGTAGGGACAGACCGACCCCACGGCACTCGCTTTCCCCGGGCGGCCCTGCGTGCGGTGCCGGGCCCAGAGCAGGTGCCCCGTGCGTGTTTGCATCGTGAGCCTGGCCGAGCTGACCTGCTCCAGGGCATCGGTGTTGGCAGCAGCCAGCAAGGCCGTGCAGGCAGCCGTGGGCACTGACCCCCCGCATCTGACCTGCCAGCTCCACCCCTTGCCCATGGGATCCCCGGGCTCCTCGCTGCCAGCCGCAACTGTGCCCAGTCAGGACACGACGGTGGCCGGGGCAGTCCGGCTCCCCGGGGCACAGCTTCTCTCCTTGTAAGTGGCCACCGCCTGCAACAATGACAGGCCTCCCCCCGCGAGCACGTGTCATGCCCTGACCTTGTGATGTCCAGAGCAGGTCGGGTGGCTGTCCGCTGTCCCCTGGAAGCGGTGCCCATGCAGGATTC
Source organism: Canis lupus dingo (assembly GCF_003254725.2). Classification (NCBI taxonomy): domain Eukaryota; kingdom Metazoa; phylum Chordata; class Mammalia; order Carnivora; family Canidae; genus Canis; species Canis lupus. The sequence continues at coordinate 13,750,444 of NC_064243.1, forward strand.
CAGCCCCCGCTACCTGAAGCCCATCCATGAGCGCCTTCCGACTCTGTGTGCGTGTCGGTCTCTCTCTCTGGGTCTCTCTGGGTCTGTCTCTCCATCTCTCTGAGCCTCTGTCTTCTCTGTGTCTCTCTCTCTGTCCCTGTAAACATGGCCCTGCACTGTTCTGTTAACAGGAAACATGCACTGTCACAAGCATGCACTGTCTTTCGTTTTAAACATCTCTTCAGATGGGAAGTCGGGCCAGCGTATCTGCATCCCTGCCTTAATGAGCCTGAATGCAGAACCACCACCTTGACCTTGCCGGGGTTTTGTCCCGGCACTAACGGCTGTTGCCATTGACCGAGACTTTGCATGCATTTTCCTTGTGAGGGAGAGGTCCGCTCTCTTCCCTGGACACAGGAAGACCATCTGATGCGGAAGGAAGAAAATTGTCATGGAGCCAGGCAATGCATGCGCCTTGAAACGCATCTGTTTTTATTCACATTGAGTCTTTCCAGGTGAACTGAACTAAATCATAAAGTACAAAATGAAAGCAGATTTTCCTTAGCACGGCCATATGGAACCCACGGAGCGCATTCACCACCATGCTCCTGCCTCTTCCCCAGAGCGCAGAGGGTATACTTGCTTGGCTCCAGCAGAGGACAGATCCGGTAGTGTAGGGGACAGGCTTCTGTCATGGGCTGCTCCGGGATCGCCTTGACCATCACACAGTGACTCATGGGCCTGCAGAACTGGGCAACTGGGAACAGGGTAAAGCTTATTAGGTCTTAGGATACCTTTGAGCAGGATACTTTGGAGCATCCTGGGAGCTTTCTGCAGAGCTTGCAACTTACTTGCTACAGACTGAGAACACCAGGATGGGTACCATCAGGGGCAGATCTGGTCCTAGACAGATGTCTGAGCCTGTTGGCAAAGCAAGGACCCTGGAGCCAGTGCATCACAGAGCATCTAGAAAAGATGCCCATGCTAACTTCTTACCTAGTCCTGCCAGCAAGTGTCAGACCAGGCCGGACTGGAGGCTGGCGGTGCCCCGCTGAGGACGCGCCCATGCAAACGCCCTCTGTTTTGCTCTTTTCACTCTGACATGCCCCCTCCTGGTCTGAGGCCACTTTCAGCAAGTTCCTATTAGGAAATGCGGGTTCTTTGTACTTCCCACCACCAGCAACCTCAGTCAACACTTGCTGATTTAAACAAATGAGCATCAGACATTCGGTCCCCAATTCTGGCCCTCCACGTTTAATAAATGAAGGACCCCCTTTCCCCATCGGCCCCCTGCAGTGGTGTCTTGATGACAGCAATTAGGCCAAGCTGCAGAACTCAACAAGCATCTGCTTTCAGTTCCCATTTTTGGCATATTTTCATGAATTAACTCTTGCAGGGGCAGGAGAGTGGTAGGTACCCCGACTGCACTTTGCACTGGCAGGCCATGCAGCAGGTGCGCACGGTGGAATCCTGCATTCTTGGCCCAGATGGTGACCTACAGGGAGGCAACACTCACCTGCCACCAGGCACATGGTGATGAAGTTCACGTTCACTTGTTCACTTACCGAGAGGCCAGGCAGGTCCAGACCAGCGGGAGGGAGCGGGGGAGGGAGCCCTGCCTGTGTCTCCAGAACCAAGGAAGAACAGTCGGTGGATATCTTCCAAATACTAGTCTGCCCAAGGAATCTCCAGCCCACATCAGGCAGTGGAGAGACTTGTCAATATAGAGGAGAAGCAAAGCTTCCCAACTACTCTTCACTCCAGCATCACCAGTTCTAATTAAAATTGGCAGGAGGGACACAGAGTTCTGTGGGACAGAACTGGACTATGACCATTGAAACCAAGATGAGAAGCACATGCACACCCATCAGAGGGCATGGCAGCTCGTCTAAGGTGCTAGAGAGAGGAAGATAGAATGAGAGGATGGAGCTGATGGCAAGAGGCTCCAAAGCCATGTATGGATTTGGGAGAAGGGAGGGAGGTGGAAGAACCAGGTCAGTGGCTTCTAGTAGTTGGGGTAACAGCTTCTGACATGCATCAGGATATTCCAAATCACATTGTAGGAGATGCAGGGGGAAAGATGGAGAATAAGATTGTTAGCTTTCTAAGCCCAGGATGCTAGACTGCAGATAGGCTACCAATAAATTATCAGGCCAGGGAAACTCAGGGCCCAGACGGTAAAGGGAGTTGCTCACCCAGATCAGCACCAGCCATCCTGACTTCTCATCCAGGGCAGTTTTTACCCACCAAGCCACCTCCCACGATTGTAAAAATTTCTGAAAAGAAAGATAATTGTGCATTCCTAACCGAAGAAGCCCCACCTCCCATGCGCTGGTGAAGCAAGGGTTACAGAACAGCCAATGTTTCTGTCCGATTCCACACGATGCAAAAATAGTTGAGTCCTCTTCCTGTGAAGTATGAGAAATGTAATTAAGATTTTTTTTTGATAATTGACATTCCATAAAATTCAACTTAAAGTGATTGACCCACTGGTTTCCAGTATATTCACAAAGTTGTGCAACCATCACCATTGTGTAATTCCAGAATGGTTTTCATCACTCCAGGAAAAAAAAAAGCCCTATACCCATGAGCAGCCACTCTTCATCCTCCTCTACCCACCCACCCCCCGCCCCTGGTAACCACTAATCTACTTCTGTCCCCGTGGATTTGTCTGCTTGGGACATTTCATATAAATGGCATCATACAAATGTGACCATTTGTGTCTGGCTTCTTTCACTGAGCGTCATGTTTTCAAGGCTCCTCCACGCTGTAGCTTGAATCACTGCTCCGTTTCCTTTTGTGGCTCTGAATAATATTCTTTTGTGTGGAGGTAAAACCTTTTGTTTCCCTGTTCACCAGTTGATAGACACATGGTTTGTTATCACTCTGGGCTATTCTGAATAATGCTGATATGAATATTTATGCACAAGCGTTCATGTGGACACATACTATTAATTACCTCGGGGTCCGTATCTAGGAGTGGAATGGCTGGATCACATGGTAACTGTTGAACTTTCTGAGCACCTACCTCTGGTTTTCACAGTGGCCGCACTACTTTCCATTCCCACCAGGCACGTGTGAGGTTTCCCTTCCTCCCTGCCAACACTTGTTATTGTCCATTTTTTAAATTTTAGCCATGCTCACGGGTGTGAAGTGACATCTCATTGTGGTTTTGATTTGCATTTCTCTAATGACTAATGATATTGAGCACCTTTTCTTGAATTTCTTGGCCATTTGTATATCTTCTGTAGTGAAATGTCTCTTCAGATCTTTGCTGGTTTCTTAAATGGGCTACTGTTGAGTTACCATTACACTTTTTTTGTTGTTGTTTCATGGACTTTCATACCCAACACAATATCATAATTTCCTCACACAGTCAAAATGCCATGGGCCCAAAGCAAGAAGGGGCCAAGTGCCAGAAAACACAGGCACTCAGAGGCTTCTAGCCAAAAGAAGGTAGTGGAATGAGGAAGGTAAGGGAGAAAAATGAAGGAACTTTATTTTAAAGCCAAAACACTGCCAGGCAGATTACCTAAGTGTGCTTAAGCATGGCTGTGCCATGAGGACAACAGCATGTGTCTCTTCTCCCCAGAGCACTGCAGGATAGAGGTGCCTACACACACAAAGTGCTTTGAGTGTATTGAGAAAGTGCTCATGCCCGTTCAGGCTACTGTGAATGCACGGAAAAAAAAAAAAAAATATATATATATATATATATATATATTTTTTATGTGTGTGTATATATATATATATATATACACATATACACAGAGAGAGAGAGAACATATATACACACATATATATTATACACACACACACACACACACACACACACACACATATATGACCAGGTGAGTCTTACAGAGAAGGGCCCGTGTCTTACTTAGGTTTAAGACTCCTCAGCATCTTACAAAAACGTCTGCTTTGTAAACAAATGCGCAACCTGAAGATGAGATTTCAAAATCTAGTGTAGACAGTGACCTTTAACACTCCGTGGTTTTGGATTACTGTATGAACACAATGAACCAAACGGCACAACTATTAACATATTTTCAGCACACGTCATTATGGAGGCATTGCTTTGCCCATTTCCACCTACAGTCTTCGGAGGCTCTGATCTGTTCACACCTCCTGGCAGGAGGGACTTTAAGCCGGCAGGTGGCTGAGTACCCTCCCCCTGCAGTTTTTGCATAGCTGGGGCGGGGTGGATTTGTCTGTGTGCCTGGGCTCCTACCCCAGGTCCAACCCCCCCGTGGCAGTTAGACTAACAGAACCTGGGAGATCCCAGGAATGGCCAGCTCTGGTCTCCTCCAGTAGGTGGACGTGGCACATGGCTTAGGACCCGGCTCCGTGGCTGAAGGACCCCCAGAACGTCAGACTCCTTTGCAAATTATTTTCCTACAGTGCCCACCTCAAGAAAGAAGGAACCTTTTGGGGCTTCTCATTTTCTGCCCTCCCTAGCTCCTGAGGGCCTTGCCTGATTTGCATCCGGCACTCAATTTGCATCACAAAATACACCAAAACTTCCCTAGACCTACTTGGGGAGGCGGGCAAGTTTTGTTTTTTGTTTTGTTTGGGTTTTTCATCTCCTGCCATTTCTCTAGCAGGTTTCTAGTTACATCCAGATGACACTTAGCTTAGGTTTCATTTTATGTCCTTGACCTGAGGTGCAGCTAGCTCATACCCCTCCTCTGGAGCTCCGGGTCTCTCCAGGATCAAGCCCCCCTCACTGCAGATGGCTTTGGGGGGCAGCCCTGCAAGTCTGGTAGAAGGAGTCATCGTGGCTCTCACAGTTAGGTTTCTCTTTACAGTCTGCAGGCCAGACAGCTGTGTGTCCTTCCGTTAGGTGCTCCACGGCGGTTGTTTTTTTCCCTTTCCTCTTCCCCCAAACCCGGAATCAATATTTTGGGAGTAAGGGGGGAGGCGCTGGAGGAAGAGCCCTAGGAGACAGAAGCTGGCAACTGCCAAAGCAGCTCTGATATGTACACGGAACCCTCAAGACTCATTCAGCACAAAGTGGCTGCAGAGGAAATCCTGCTGAGCCCATGATAAGGGGGAAATGGAGTCACTTCCTCACCAGCTGCTTTATTCAGGTAGAAAAAGTCCTCACTTCCTCGCGTGTGCTTTGCTGGCCACCACTCACAGAACCCCAGGCAGCTTGCTTCCCCTTTTGATCTCAGCCAAAGTTGGAGTCCAGAGAATCACTGCCTCCCTGTCTTCAGGGAGAGCTCTCAGCAATTCTCTCTATCTCTCTCTCTCTCTCTCTCTCTCTCTCCTTCCCTCTCTCCTTTGCTTCCTTTCTCTTTCTCCCAGCATCTTCACTCTTGCCTGGCAATGGTACGATAGTAGGCTCTGTGCTCTGGGACAGTCCTAGAGACTATTGGGAATGAGGCTCACACTCCTTTGTGGCATGCCAGCTCGTTACCATGGGGAGGTCTTTATGTTCCCATAGATGTCCACCAACAGCTTGGGACCTCTGAGTCACCCCCGTCCTGTACAACAGGCACCAATGCTGCCTCTCTTGCCAATGTCCGGGATTATTGCTTTTTTACCTCCAGGCAGCATTTCCAAAGTGTGTCTTCATTTGGCACCAGGAATCTCCCTGGTGGGGGGCGGGCGGTAAATGGTCAAATGACTTTGGGAAATACCAGCTTATCCCTCTCTTGGAGACTCAAAGCACGCAGATAGGGATGATATTCAAAATATTTAACAACCAATATGGAGCAGACACTGAACCAGTCAGAGCCAACGTTGAACATTAGCCCCTCATTGGAAGACACCAGAGACCAATGCAAAAACAAACAAAACAAAACAAAACAAAAAACCACTGAATTTTGTTTTAGCTTGTCATTTACTTGTCTTTTGAACATCCTCCTTTTAAAAAAATCATCTATTAATTAAGATATGTTTGGGAAACCCATTATTTCAGTTCCAGAAACATTTGCTGAGTGCCTAATGTATGGCAGACACGGGCTCCGGGGATCCAAAGATAAATAAGATGTGGTCCCTGTACCCCCAGGTGCTAATAGTTGATCAGGAGAACACAGACATATAAACAGATCATCTTCAGATTATACAGGGAGCAAGGAATAGCTGAGGATTATTTAGCGCAACCTCGGGGGCTTGGAGAAAATGATTGCACCGAATCCTTGAATGAACCCAAGTTCATTTACAAGTGACAGAAGCCGACCAGGAGAACTAGGCTAGGGTCAGAATATTGAGAGCTTAGGTGCCACGTTAAGGAATTTAGACTTAAGCATGGAAGTGACAGATTTGATTCTGATCAGATGACTGCCTGCAGAACGGAGAGGAGGCAGAAGAAGGCCAGGGCACAAGACTAGAGGAGATCAGAGAGGAAATGACAGCGCTAATCTCAGGGACAGACAGTAATGGGGATAGAGAAATGTGGTGGTGGTCAAATCCATGGTGCATATACCACCCTGTCTGATCCCCTTGCCCTTACCTCCAGTACTCACTAGCTTGGCCTCTAGCGATGAGATCCAGCATTGGCATCCACATCTCTTCCCCCAAGGGCTTCCTCTGGCCTCCAGGATCCACTTGTCTTTGTACACAGCTGGCCTAAAATGCTGGAATATTGATGCCTCCATAGGAGCAACCCTCAGCCAGTGAATGGAGGGAGATGGTGTATAAATACCCCAGCTCCCTAGCACGTTAGTGAGATAACAAAAGGTTCATGTTCTGCACTGGTCCCAGTTTTCTCAGCAGGATTAAGCCCCAGGGGCCAACAGCAATTACCTGCTTTGTTAAGGTAACTTCGTGGTTGCTTTCCTGCCTCCCCTAGTAGTTTCCTGGGATCATCCCCCAAATAAACTGCTTACACCCAAATCTTTGTCTTGGGGTCTGCCTCTGGGGGAACCCAACTTCACACTGTGGGCTTTACCAATGAACAGGAGAGGGGGTGAAGAAGAGGAAAAGTTCTAGGGGACTCTGAGAGCATGGGTTCCCTTGACAGCATGGACATGGGGAAGGCAGGAACAGAGGCAGGCTTGCTTGAGGGGTCTGTGATTAATTCCAGCTGGGGACAGACTAGGCTGCAATGGGGGCCTAATGGGGACATCATAGGAAGTAACTGGAGTGGGAATCTGGCAGTCAGAGGAGCAGGTGGGGCCGGATATAAAGATTTCAGAGTCATCATCAGAGGGATGGGATTTAAGACCATGAGAGTGAAGGACTTTGGTCAAAGAGAGAAGTCAAGGCAGTCAAGGCAGAAGCCCAGGGATCACTGAGTACCTAGCTGGGCAGGCAGAGGAGGAGGTGTCCATGAAGGAGGCAGAGAAGACATTCGCCAGGATGCAAAGATTTTTCAACCCTCTCTGTGTCCAACATATCAAAACACTCAGTAGATGCAACCTGAGAATCATCCGGTGAATTTAGCCACAAGGATGGTATTGGAGATCTCTGGAGGGTGTTTCTCAGATGGAAGAAGTTTCTAGAAGCAATGTGGAATAAGGATGGAGGGTGGAAAGGAGCAGAGAAGTACAGATAGGACTATAATCAGTGGGTATGCCGGGACAGGAAGCTGTGGTGATTCTCGCCCAACGGCTCCGATTTTCTCAGAGAAGAGGGGCTAGCGTCAGTTGCCAAAAGGGGAAAACACTTGAGAAAAATAGTAGCTATTCAGAATGGTCATGGAAAGGAACAGAGAAGAGATCTGAACCAGGGTCAAGTAAAGGGGTGCTGACCAGCTTCCAGAACTCACTGAATCTGGGGACCACGAGTTTAGAGCAGCCCTGGTCCGCATGGTTGGGCTACTTACTGCAGCAACTCCTGGAAGGCCAGATGAGGCTGCCGCGGAATGGGGTCAGGATGGACGCAGAGGAAGGGCAGGGATGGGAGGAAACAAGTTGAAGGAGGCAGAGAGAAGAACCACCTGCTGGCCAATGTTCTGACCCATTAAGTGCAGGAGGACATAACCCCAGCCCCTGCTCTCCTGCTCCGTCCCATATCTGCTGATCAGTGCGGACAGTTGGTAATTTGCCATGCCTGTCTAGGTTTCATTTGTCTCAAACTACCAGCTAAAAGGGCTGATGGCTTTCCTGGGCATTGCTCTACCAGTGCGGGTCTGAGCTTACTTGGAGGTTCCTTCGAGCTCAAGGTTCACCTTTTTCTTTTCCTTTTTCTTCCCTAAGCCTTCAGGTTGTCAAGAAGAAGGCAACCCATGGAGACAGCGTTATAACCATGAAAAATAGAAAATATCAAAGACATGCCATAGCAGTGTTGGATTTCCTGTTGGCACTATCTGATTTTCTTTTTACTTTCCTCTTATGCTGACAGGATCTTCTGCTTGGTGCAGGTTACAAAATGGCAGCATGCGTTGGTTTCATTTAGTTCAAATGGGTTCATCTCTCACCGGATCGTAGGCTTGTTGAGGGGGCAGGATGATTTCCCCCTTAGGATCTCCCATGGCCATATAATGTCCAGATCCACAGTCAGCTCAGAGATTGTGGAATGTAGCTGAATTTCTAATTTGTTTATATCCAACCAGGCCATGTTAAATTTTCCCAGTGTTTAAGGAGATCTGCGAACCACCATGAGGCAGGGGCCTGACCATATAGACATTGGTTTAGCTGTTACCTGTTTCACTCAGAACTATGTCAAGAATATCTGTCCTTGTAGGGTACAATTTTTTTTTTGTAGGGTACAATTTTTAATGCCTGTGTCCACTGTATGGATGTGCCATAAGTTTACCTAACCAATCATATTTTCAGACATTTCAGTCCTTTTCAGGTGTTAGCTATCAGAACCAACCTGTGCTTTACCATTTTTTTTCAAGATAAATAACTAGGCATGGAATTCATAGCAGAAGGGTATATTTTTAAGGCTTCTGCTATGCATTGCCAAATGCAAATATAATTTATCTTTACCTGGGAGTCCATCAGTTGTGTAAAAATATCTGGGATTCCCCAACCCCCCACCCCATCCTTTTCAGCAGAACTCAGTATTCCTTTCAGTTTTTGCCAATCTGATCCATTTTGTTTCTTAATCTCATTTTATTTGGAATCAGGTTTAAGTGAAACTTCTTGAAGGGTACTGGAAGGAAAAGGAAAATTTTGGAGAGCAGGCTGCCTCAAGGGAGAGGGGTGCGTGCGTGCGTGTGTGTGTGAGAGAGAGAGAGAGAATATCTGGTGGGAGAGGTCCCATGACCGAACCCCCAAGAAGACAGAGGACGCTTTGGCTGTACGCCCTGCTTGGGAGTCTTGAGTCTGGCCTCACACCTCCCTGGCTTAGTTTCTACTCTGCAGCAAGGGCCTGGAATTGGGGAGTCTGGCCTTCGGCCCTGGTGGGCCAGCTCTGGGTAGAACTTGGACTCAGACCATCTGTGGCCTCTGAATTTGAAGTCCATGGAGAAGCCCCTCTGCGGGGCGGGGGTCAGCAAAGGGAGAAAGCTGCCATCTCAGAACCTGCCGCACACGTCATGGGAACCGGGCAGCGCTCCTGCTGGTCCAGACGTGAGCAAGGGTTGCGGTGTCCCCTAAGTGTACAGACTGGGATTTTATCCGAATCACATGACGATGGCTCAGGTTCTCTTTTTCCCTCTTTGTTGCTTTTAATACATAAAATGAGCATGTGTTTATTTAAAACAGCTTTCAAACTTAAACAAATAATGACAGACTGTTCAAACAGACTTCGGAAATCGCCCTAATCAGGATGTTTGAAAAAGCAAGAAGACTCTCTATAAAAGTACTTTTAGGACCTCCAGTCCTGAAATCACAGGGTCTGCTTTGCACTTTGCAGTCGTAGATGGGCAACGCTTGGGGGCCCGGTTCAGTCTTGGGGTGGGGGGCTCAAATGACACCCCTCAGACCTACCACCTGACCTCGTAATTTCTGAGGAAGTGTAGCTGGGCAGTGTGTTACCACTTCCCATCTTTGCCCAGAACACATCACGTGTATATTTGCACATTTTAACTCATAACTGCTATAAAAGTGACTAGGCATCTTCAGAACCAAAAGAGGACTCCTTGGGGGGAGGGGGGCTGGCAAATTGCTCCCGTGAAAGAGCAGACTCAGTAGACCCCCTGGGGGGCAGGGCAGGTTTAGGAGCCATGTGGCAGGTTTGCAAGACGGCAGACCGGCGCAAAAGTGAACACAACCCCTAGTTCACATTCGAGGCCACATTTACAAATGGCTTTGAGTCGCCTACGTTAATCTTCACAGCAACCAGTTTTATGGGCAAAATAAATGAGGCTCAGCATTGGATCATTTGTTCAAAGTCAGAAGCAATAAAATGTCAAAACTGGGATTTCACCCAGACCTCCTGCCCCAAGCCCAGAGACATCCCCAGACCCCTGGGGCTGCGTCAGCAACTCTGTGCTCATTCTTTGGGTCAAGAGATGCTACTTTAGCTCATCTCAGTCCAGAAATTATGTTTTTTCTTTATAATGCACATCAGAAACAGCCCATTAGGTCCATTAGAAGTGCAGTTATTTACATGAGGGGATGGTGGCTGGGAGAGAGAACCATACGTCCCCAGAGTGGCAGGGATATTTGGAGAGGCGTTTCTTCTGCCCCCCTGGCATCAGAATCATGCACCAGGTAGACAGGGAGGAAAGGCCAGCCCCAGTTTGTCTCCACTTCGCCCACTTTCTCAGGATGGCTCCACGGCCAGGAAGGTCAGATGACAAGGGGCTTAGTTGGTTTCCCGTCCTGCCACGGGAAATCCCATTGGTAACTAAAGGAAGGCAGGGCCTGGCCATCGACCCTCTCAATGTCAAGGCGCGTTGCCTCCAGCGCAGGGATCCTCAAGGATTCCGGGCATCGGCTGCAGTGGGAGGCTCTGGCCTGCCCAGGCCTTGGAGTGAGCAGCATGGTAGGGTGGGCTAGGAGCTGTTCGCAGCTGTGTCTCTGGGATCCTGGGATGCACTTTACAAGAAGCAGAGTTTCTCCTGCTCATAAATCTGTCCTGACCCCTTCCTGCCCCATTTATCCCTGATTATATATAGGGAAAGTATGTTCCTGGACAAGCAGTCATGATTGTTACCTTGGCTTTGTACTGAGAACGCTACACACGTATTTCATTTATGTCTATTGCCTTGCTTTTCTCAGGCTCAAATTTAGAAAATGTCAACAATAGATTAAAAAAAGAAGTAAGCCCTTGCGCCCTCTCCTGGTAAAAGTTAATGTTAGTACGTCCGCAAGTACAGGGCACCCACTTGCTGGCGAGCAGTTACTTGTGCAAGGCTAACTAACTAATGTTGGGTTCATCTGACCAAAGCCATTGACACATGAGATGGGCCATTAGGTTTTCTGTGGCCCAAGATCAGAATTTCTCCTAAACTTTTCTTCACAGTTTCTCAGCCTCAGTTCTGCTGGCACTTTGGGCTGAGGACTATCGTGTGCACTGTGGGATGTTGAACAGGTTCTCTGGCCTCTACCCATTAGATGCCAGCAGCACCCCTAACAAAAATGTTTCCAGACATTACTAAGTGTCCCCTGGGGGCAAGATTATCCCCAGTGAGAACCACTGCCCTAAAGCCTTGTCTGACTTTTATAGAAGGTGTCACCAGTCAAGAGAGTGAGAATGCCTCATGGCCTACCTTTTCGTGGGGGACAATTTGTATGACTGATCAACGGGGTTCATTTCTAGGAATTTTCCCCCCAAAAGCAACTTAGCAAGTAGACAAGAATTCATATACAAAAACCTATCATGATATTGTCTACTATTGTAAACAAAAAAAATTAAAGAGGATAAAGATTCAGTTAAATCAGGGATAGCATATATGAAATGGAATACTAGACAGTCGTGAAAAATAATTGTGTAAATCTATATTTAATGACATGAGACGTTCCCCTAATGATGCCTTAAACTCTCACCTTCAAGACCACTCCTCAGAGTCCCAGAGGGTGTTGCATATCGAAGGAATAATTTCCAACAGACAGAGTAAGCATCAGGTGAAGCATTAGGCCAAAGAATTCAAACCAATAAGTGAATTCAGAAACCTTTAAGTGCCAGTTGAACCTACCTGTACCAAAACCATGAACAGCACCGGAGAGACCTGGTCTCTCCCCGTGAGTAGTGGCCTTAAACAGACAAAAACTGCTGAACATTGTCAGAACCACCTCCACACAGCAGTGCAACAAAATAGGAGTATCTTACCGACTCACATGTGCTCTGATGCCACACTGTTGGGAGTAATGTGGAAGTAGGTCTTATTCTCCTCGTGCCTGAATAACTCATACCAAGTGAAAAGAATTTCATTTACTGATTTATATATTCAGATATATTTAGAGAGTTGTCCAACTACTCATTGGACCCAACAAACGTCTCCCAACAAATCTAAGAAACGAGCATACAGTCCAATCCCAACTCAGTCCAATCTGAAACCATCCAAAGAACTTTGCTACGACTCCAATCGTAGCCCTTGCAGACCTGACTTCCATGCAGCAATAAGAAGGGAAGAGAGGAGCCGTCTTCCTTCCCCAGGGACCTGTGTGTCCAGTGACACGTAACTGACCATAAGTGACCACGTGCTTTGCGAAGTTCACAACTTGAGTTAAATGCAGGGTTGTGGTCATCCAGCCTGGCCACTCCTGGAGGGGAGAGAGCCCTGTTGTTGACTTCAGAGGCTAGGCATGCCACCAGGGGAGGCCACCCTGCTGTGTCCACCGCACCAGCACCCTGGACAGACGGAGCACTCTCACAGAGCTGCTGTGAGCCGGGGGAGAGCATTGGCAGACCATAGAACACAGGTTTGGATCTGGGTTCGAATCCTGACATGGCCACTGGTTAGACAAATCCCTTCACCTCTGTTTTTCCCCCCAGTTTTTCCCCCTCCCCTTTACAGGACAGAAGCAAATAAAATGACTCCATGATACTGGTGTGAAGAATAAATAAAATAATGTGTTCTGGGCATTTATTACAAGCGCCTGGCAGATAGTAAGCGTTCCATACTTGGTTGTTATTTTAGGAATGGTTATGCTAGCTAAAATTGCGAAGCCTCCAATATTTCTGCCTTTGTTGTTTTCTTTTTCTCCTTGGCACTTAGCTATCTGATAGCACACTCTCTGATACACTTATTTTGTTTACCGTCTATGGCCCACAAGTAGATAAAAGCTTGGTGAAGTAGGAACTTTTCATCTCCTTTGCTCACCGCTGTGTCTCTGCAGTACCTGGCCCGTTAATAGGATCCCGTGAATACTTCTGGAATGAGAATTTAAAAAGTGGGTCTGATTCACTGCCCCAAAAGAGTGTTTTACTTTTCCCCACGTCTGGTCCTCAGGCCGGATGCTGCTCTCTCCGAACGCTGGCATCCCGTGTTCTCTCTCTAATTCTCTCTCTTTTTTTTTTTTTTCTCCCCGTCTCTGCCCCTGCAGGATGCCTTTGTGGAACTGTACGGCCCCACCATGCAGCCTCTGTTTGACTTCTCCTGGCTGTCTCTGAAGGCGCTGCTCAGTCTGGCCCTGGTGGGAGCTTGCATCACCCTGGGTGCCTATCTGGGCCATAAGTGAAGTCAGTAGGCCTGCCACAAACAAATATGCAAAAGGTTCACTAAAGCAGTAGAAATATATGCATTGCCAGTGATGTACCATGAAACGAAGCTGTGGTCTCTTAAAAACGAAACATAAAACAAAACAAAAACAGCTTTCAGGCTCAGCGTCGAATCAGCTATTTACTGCCAAAGGGAAATACCATTTATTTTTTACATTATCAAGAAAAAAAAAAAAGATTTATTTATTTAAGACAGTCCCATCGAACCTCCTGTCTTTGGAAACCCTACCACGAATTGCCAAGCCTGTGCAGCTCCACCTGGATCTCCTGTGCCTATAAACACGGATTTGTTTTCCATGTTGTTGGCTGGACTGACTCACCATCTGAAGAGCAAACAAACTGACAAAGGACTTGACTGTTCCAGAAGCCGGGTGTCTGGCTGCTGGAGTTTAGGAAGAAGGTGTTCATTTTCCTTGCGTTGATTCGCCCTGGGGGCTGCGATACGAAGAGAGGGAAGGCGGTCGGTGGGAAGTCCATCCTTCCCTGGCCTGAAGAAAAGACAGCATATGGCTCACATGGTACATACCCGGTTGGAAGAAAAAACTGGGGAACTTCAGATGGACTTGGTATCCTCCGCCAAGATTTCCACACCGAAGGACAGTGATGGGGAAAAGCCGTGAAACCATAGGAAAGTATTTTTTTAAGCTACCAATTGTGCCGAGAAGCATTTTAGCAATTTATCCAATAGCATCCAGTACCTTAAGCCCTGATGTGTATATTCATACATTTTGGATCCACCCCCTCCCCCCCCCCCAGTACTGGCTCTGTCTGTGTATGAAGCAGAGTCCTCCAGAATGCGAGGAGGCGAACGTCTTGGTGACTTATCCAGAAGCATCAGGCCGCCACAAGTGCCTGCGTTTCCCGAAGAGGCCACAGTCTTGCCCCGTTCGGAGGCCTCGTCCTGGAACTGAGCCTGGGCACTCGCGGGCCTGCTCGCAGGGTCTTCAACAGAGCAGCGTGCTCTCGGAATGTCTGGAAGGTGACAGAGCTCAGAACCCCACTGTCCAGAAAGAACAGTCGTAGGCCTGGGCCCTCCGGCCGGGCCCCTTGCCTCGTGGAGCGCGGAACCTGGAAGCCAGGGCTCTTAAGACGTTTATCACTGTGGAGGGCAGGAAACAGAGGCTGTGCGCCCTTCCCTGCAGAGGGAGGTGGCTCCGCGGCCACCAGGAGGGAACGCTGCGGCCTGTGGGCGCCGTGTGGCCGCGGCGCGTGCGTGCTGGCTGCGCAACTGAGAGCGAGGCTCTAAATGACTTTGGGGAAAGTCCTAAATCCTAAAGGAAGCGTTGAAATGAGGTGTCGTGGATTAACTGACCTATGTCTACGGAATTAACGATGCAAAACATTACTTTGTCATTGTAGGTTGGGGTTTTTTTGGTTTTGTTTTTTGGAAAACCTGACAGGGGGTGGGGGGGAGTTCCAGGTGTGGAATGTGGGAATTCTCTGTACATCCTGGGGCATTAAAAAAGAAAAAACACACACAAAAAAAAATCAGTGGTGGAAACTCTAGAGAAGTAGTAAAGAAGTGAAATCGCCAGCGAATAAACTAGAAAATACTGTTTTCAAGCTTAGAATCAGCTTTGAGACATTCATGGAATAACTGTGGCATTATTGCATTATATACCATTTATCTGTATTAACTTTGGAATGTACTATGTTCAATGTTTAATGCTGTGGTTGATATTTTGAAAGCTGCTTTAAGAAAAGATACATGCATCTCAGCATTTTTTAAAAATTGTATTTAGTTAATGGCCTCTACACTATTCGTTAGCAAAAATTTTCATTTTTCTATTTGGGATTTTTGTCTCAATTCTTTAAAAGCATTTCTGAGAAGGTGAGATAAGCCCCGGGTCTCGGCTACCTGAAAACCCTGGAGCATACTGGCCACTGTGGAGCTTTGCTTCAACCGAGTTATGTGCATTTCCACGTCAACAGAATTGTTTATTGTGAAGGATGTAGCTGTTGTCCCTTTGACCTTGTTCCGTGAAGGTTTACCAGTCCCTGGGCAAATCAGAATCTAACGCATTATTTAGGCTGACATACATGTTTGGTTAAACCCATGAGATTCATTCCGTTGAAAATCCAGATGGGAAATGACCAGGGGATTAAATTCTGGCCATGATGGTTTGACCTTCAGAGGGTTGCTCTGTGTGGTCTGTTTTGACAGAAACCCATCTAGAGCACTCCTGCCGTCTTTCCACGGGGCCCTTTCGTGGCTCTCCTTCATATTCTTCCTGAAATGTGGGGGCGCCTGTGCCCCACCCCAAGAAGCAGGAACCCCATGGTATGAAGCCAGACCTCCCTGGCAGGCCTCAGGGAACAGAATGATCAGACCTTTGAATGATTCTCATTTTTAAGCGAAATACTATTTTATGAAAGGTTTACATTGTCAAAAATGATGAGTATAGAATATCAAATCCTGTGCTGCTACCCTACCAAGATCATTTTAGTGGAGTCAATTTGCAGTACACTCCAAGTGGCAAAGTCCTCCAAGCTGCTTTAGAAGTAACAATGAAGAACAGAGACATTTTTAATATAAAGCCTGTTTGTCTTTTGTTGTTGTTGTTATTGTTTGTATTGTTCAAAGGCAGAGTATTCTAAAAAATGTGTATATATATAAAAAAAAAAAAAAAAGGTCATGGGGGCTAACTTCCGGCTGGTTTTCTTTTGCTGTGGGGTATTGTTACCTGGTTTTAATGATAAATGTGCCTGGCCGCCTGACCCCAAAACTGTACAGTATGGTGGCTCCACTCGCTCTAAGAGTAGTTGATGTTGCATTTTTCTTGTTCTTAAAAACATGTTAGAAGCAATGAACATATATAAAAACCTCAACTAGTCACTTTTTTTCTCTTGTCTTTCAATGTGTCGGTTATTTTGCGATCAGACGCAACAGAGAAGCATTCCTACCTCTTCCGTGTTAAGAAGGGATTCACGCCTGCATTTGCTGTCAGCGTGGTGTATGTGTTGGCCAAGGTCGGGGTTAAATAGAATACAGGCATTTTCCAAATGGGGGTCAAGAGCTCTAAAGAGCCACAAGGAGCAAAGCACCCAGGAACCACCTTGGTACTCCCAAGCTCTCACTGCACAAGGCAAGCTGAAAGAGGTCGAATGACAAATGACATGCTCCACAGCACACAGTTCATCTCAGATTTGGCAGTGGCTGAAAATTCTTGTAGGTTTAAGGTTTGAAGTCAAGTCACATTTCAAATGAAGGAAGCACCTTGCTGTATAGTTCAAGCAAACAGCCCCAACGTCTTCTGCCCCAACCTACTTATCTCTGCATCTTCAGATATGACCTTCCATTTAGATATGACTTCTGTTTCATTAGTAACTGTTGATTGTTTATCATCCGAGGACCTAGTCCTGGCCCAATATGGGAAATTAGGAAGTGATTATAAATCAAAAGGAGTTATAATAATCCGGTTTAAACGTAAATAAGCAGTCTAGGCTGTAATTAAACTTAGGCTAAAATGACTAATTTATAAAAGTGAACTTAAATGCTAATTTCAATTGTACTTTTAGGGCAGGGGCTGTTTTTATACTTTCTTATCAGTTATAGTTAGTAATGTACACCTTCTCTATCAGAAAAAAACAGGAAGAGCTTGAAATACAAGCCATTCTAAGGAAATTAGGGAGTCAGTTGAAATTCTATTCTGATCTTATTCTGTGGTGTCTTTTGCAACCCAGACAAATGTGGTTACACACTTTTTTAAGAAATACAATTCTACATTGTCAGCCTTATGAAGGTTCCAATCAGATCTTTATTGTTATTCAATTTGGATCCTTCAAGGATTTTTTTTTTTTTAATTATTACGGGACAAAGGACATTTGTTGCGGGGATGGGAGGGAGGAAGAATTTTCAGAGGAGCGAAACGTTCCCAAGACTGGATTAGGAGGTTTTCAGAATAGCCAGGACTGTGGGGTATGACATGGAAGCAAGCGAGACGTTTACAAGGGTCAGGGTGATGCCTCTGTGAAGAAACTTCTGCAATAAACAAGAAATATTTTTAAGTTCTGCAGTATATGCATAGATTCTAGAGATATCAGAACGTCAAAGTCCACTGCTCTCTCCCTTTTTTTTTTTTTAAGCTACCTTTATTTTATTTTATTTTTTTAAGAGAAGGGGAGAGAGAACGAGAGAGAGAGAAAAAATCTTAACCAAGCTTCACACCCAGCACGGAGCCCAGTGGGGGCTCCATCTCACAACCCTGAGATCATGACCTGGGCTGAAATTAAGAGTTGGATGCTTAATCAACTGAGCCACCCAGGCACTCCCCAGCTCTCTTTTAAACATTTACCATCAATGGTATATATTTCAAGTGTGGATATATCTAATGGCTGTTTAAATGACAAATTAGCAGTTTTAACCAACAGGAGACTTAATGAAAACTTCTGGTTGGTAGGGACATCTGTTTCTAAATATTTATTATGCAGAATACAGAAAAAAATGTGAAACTGAATTGGGTTAAGTGGTAATATAAGTCCCTTCTCCTTACCCAGAATCACTCTGTTCATGACTGTGCTCATAGGACAGGCTTTGGACAACTGTGATATATGCATCTCACTGGGCATGAAGAAAACCAATGGAGTATGAACGGTATTGTACCAATTCATAAGGACAACCCCAGAAAAATAAAACCAAAACCCTGGGGGAAGTGGAAGGGAATAATCCAGGCCCATTCATCTGAGATGTATTTCCATTGAAATTATTTTTTATATTTAATAATCATCAAAATGTGTAACATATTTGCACACCTTTAACGATTGGAAAACAATAATAATAACAATTACTCAACCCAGGAACAAAAAAAGTAAAGTCTGTATCACAAAAATTCATGGACTGCCTTTGGTAGTAGAAAATAATGAGCAGTTATTTAATTTTAAACTTTTAGTTTTAAGACCTATCACATTGCTAGGGGCACCTGGGTGGCTCAGTCGGTTAAGTGTCTGACTGATTTCAGCTCAAGTCATGATCTCAGGGTAGTGAGATCAAGCCCTGTGTCAGGCTCTGTGCTGGGCGTGGAGCTTGCTTAAGATTCTCTCTCCCTCTCCCACTGCTCCTCCTCTCTCTCCCTCTCGCTCTCTCCCTCCCTCTCAAAAAAAAAAAAAAAAAGAAAAAGACAAATATCACATTAGGATAAAATGGAGGGTAGAAATATGAATTTTGGAGAGAAAAGGACAATGTAAAATTTCTAGATGTCAAAAAAAATAACTTGTCCCCATATTTTTTTCATGTAGATGATGAGTATCAAATCGTTATGGTATTTGGATTTCAATTCTATAACTAAATTTATTTTTCAATGTCAATTGTTAAAATAACTTTTCAGGCAAGCTTTTCATAAGTATGTGTCAAAATTCTATTTCAAATTGGCTTCAAATCAGGGATTCCTCTTGGATGGGACCTCTAAAGAAGAAAGAAATGTGCCATAACCAAAAAAAAAAAAAAAAAAATGACCAAAGTCTGATTGATGTGTTTTAAGATAGCTGAGTAGGGGACCCTAACTTCTCAGGATTTCTTAATCCCATCCAAGTCTATCTGGAAATTACTCAAGCATTTTATCAGGAATCATAATTATTTCACGGAAGGGACTGTAAATTACATCATACAAAAATGTTCTTCCATAAACCATTTTGGGACAGTTTTCTTTCTCCTACTCTTAACAGCACATTGGAAATTAAACCCTCTGCAACTGTTTACATTTCAATTTTAAAAATTAAATGTCAACTGAAACATGCGTGAGGGTGGAACTTGTCTTTAAAACTTCTTTTAGTGGCACACCAGCAACTTGTCAGAAGACACCTCTCAGCACGTCCTCTGGGCTCTACTGAGAGCTCACAGCGGAAAGGGGGTCAGAGGAGGAGCAGAAGATACACTCCCTCCCTCCAGGACCCGGTGGGGCTTTTAAATTGAAGTAACTCTTTCGGTCAGCACCAAGGAAGTAGGTAAAAGGATAGTAAAGTAATAATTGCAATCAGTATTCATTCCAGGAGCAAAAAATAATAATAATAAAGCCTTAAGGTCACAAAAACTCATTTAAATGCACTGGCTTACTTTTGTTGTAAAAAAGTATGAGAGGCTAATCAATTTTAAATATATATTTTTTGTTGCAAATTTATGTTAAAATTCCTTATTTGGGGGGGGTTGTTTTGCATTAAAAAATATCCTTGCAGCCTCATTCCCCCCCCCCCCACTCCATTCTCTGCATGTTATGGTTGCTGCTCCTATACCACCCTTAATTTATGCTGCAGGAAGATCTGAGCCCACATCCATAATGAAAGGCATACCCCAAAGCAATCAGGCCCTGTTCTTTTCTTCCCTCTGTTCTTACTCCCTGAAAAGAGGAACTCTCTGAGTTGCCTTTAAATTCGGTCTCCTTTGAGGGTCTCCTATAGCTCCTCCCTGGACCCAGAGTAAGAATCTCTGAGAGGGAGCGTCAAAAACTCTGACGAGCCTGAGATCCCGCCCCCCTACTTGAGAGCTGACAAGTCCGCCGGCCCCCATTTCATGGATGCTGGTTGAAAACATGAGATTCCTGAGCCAGAGACAAAGGACACAGTATTACTCGCAACACTTGTAGCCAGAATACCAGCATTTTTGAGCCTTGTCCCCAGGCACCAATTCCCACAGGACTTTGTGAAAAGGACCAGAAGACATCTGCACCCATCATGGGTTGTGATGCAGGAGAGGAACTCTGAGTTTAGGAATTTAGGCAACTCAAGTCATTTCTAATGAGCCCTTAGCACGTCTGTCCTTTGCTCTGGAGGAAGGCACCAACCGTGTCTGTCTTTGCTATACAAACAGTCTCGGGAAGCCTGGAACTTGGCTTGCCGCAGGAGCAGAAACCCAAGAAAACCCTGGTGAGTTGTCTCCCAGCAGTAGAAGCAGTCTACCCTTGCTGCAGGTCAGGCCCCTGAACGCAAAGACAGCAAAATACAGAGAGAGCCCTGCATGGACCCACCCAGGAAGGGTTGCAGCAAGTATGGTGAGGATTCCCTAAGAGCTGACTTGATGCTGCTGATCATCAAAGATAACCTTGGTCAAGGTCTTTCCAGCCACCTGCTGTCCTCGGGCCACTGGATATTTCCTGTCCCCTCCACACATCAACCAAATCTAATTGATAATCTAGTCCCAAGACTAGGTCTCTCCCTAGCTTCTCCTTTCCTCTCAGTGGCGTTATCATTTCCCAGTGTGCCAGGTTAAGCGCCTTGGTGCATCCACTGGATGCCCTTTGGATGGGTTGATGAAAGGATCCAGGAATCCGACAAACATTTGTGGCACTCCCCTCCAAGCACAGGTGCGGGGCTGGGCTCTAGGCTTTAGGAATGATCAAGACCCAGTCGTTAGACCCAGGGAACCTCATGCTCCTGTCTTGCCTGTTGGGTGGATTTTTTTTTTCTTTTAAAAAAAGTATTTATCAAATCCCATTTAATAGGCTCCTTGTTTTCTGGACGCATCTTTCTCATCAGTCAGGAGTAACTTGCTATTTTTGCATTACTAAGTGTTGTTTTTCAAAATGGATTGTTTAGGGGCTGGTTCCCAGTGACAAACAATAAGCATTTCTCTCGTTCTAGCCAAGCCTTGGATCTTTCTCTGAAACAACTGGCTTCCATGCTTATGTAGCTATGGATTTTTCTCTGCATTCTTTCTGTGTTTTTCCAAAGTTTTGGGACCATTTCGTCTCAGGCAAGCGGGCAGAGACTACGTCAAATGCAGTGGAAAGTAGACCCAGACTCGCTTTGATCTTCTCTCCCAAGGGGAACATCACCTCCTATATCCATGTGGAACTCCTCAGCTGGGGAACAAAAGCAAGAAAAGGAATAAAATATTTATAGGAAAATTATTTCTCACAAGCAAGCATTTGTTCTAAAAGCTTTTAGAAATGTAATTATTTTTCTTCTTCTTGGGCTTTTCTGTTTTTAATATGAAACACTTTCAAGTCCCCTGGTTCCATTTCCAGGAAGCAATAATCCATTTTGCCTTGGGCGGAGTTTAGGAAAGAACGAGGTTGCAGAAACGAAAACGTTTCCTTTGAAATTGTCACATGGAACTCTTGCTGTTTCTTTAATGTCTTGCGTAAGAAGGGCCCTGTTCCCAAGGGCACGGAGGACCAGCTGTCCTCTGTCCTGTTTTCCTCACAGCTGGGCTCCTGGCCCCACTTACCCTCACCTACCAAGTGACTATCTCATCCAAAGGGGAAGCTTCTGGACTGGGGCTGGTCAATAGGAATCAAACTTGAGCCACAGATGTGATTTTTCATTTTCTAGTCGTCACATTAAAAATTAAAATAATACACGAAATGAATTTTAATAATATATTCTGCTTAACCCAATACATCATGTCAACATATAATCCATAGAAAAACCACAGAGGTCATTGCCATTCCTTATTAATATGCAGTCTCGGGAATCGGTGTGGAAGGGACAGTTGGAGTGCCTCTCAGTTGGAAGTGGCCACATTTCAGGTGCCCGAAGCCACATGTGGCTGGAGCAGCACAGCTCTGCGCCCCACCTACAGCTTCCTACAGCTCACACACGACACTGCCTGCGAATCGCCTTCCTCTCTTGCCTCCTTGGCCTACCTCCCCTTGCTAACTAAGTTGCTGAGGCTGGAAAGCATCTCTCTCTCCAACTCCCTCAACTCTTCCTTTCCAGACTTCCCTAAAAGGGTTCTTGCTTTTGAAATACCAGCTGTCCGCTGAAAGGGGAAACTAGATTGCGTTGTGCTCAATGAGAGTACTGCAAGCCCTACTGGCGGGTCTTGAATGCTTGGTGTCAGGGCCCAAATTCTGGTTTGCGAAGAAAGCATAAGCTTGGGTAAAGCGTTTTGTCTCTTTGAGTCTTAAGCCTCTCCTCCATTCAACAGAGGGTCGCATTTGTTCTCCTGTGTCCTACCAGCCTCCTGGGGCAGTGGGGGACAGAGATCAAAATGGTGGCTGTGAGGGTCGTGATGGCATGTGAAATGGAAAAGAACTATTTATTATTCCAAACCATTAAAAGCTGTGCAGCCACAGAAAACAATAAACCCACAATATCTCCAAAGACGGGGTAGCCTTTTAAATTAAGAAACTGAAAAAAAAATTAGGAGACTGAATCAAAGAAGCAAATTCCTGTAATTAACCACAATGTCAACAATTTTCTTAATCATTACCAAACCTTAACTTTTCATTTTTATTTTATTTACACACACACACACACACAGGATGATAAATGACCCCTGAGGTAATAATCAACTGTGGTCCTTGGAGCCAGGTACACATCATGAGAATCCATCTTGATAACACCTAGCTATAAACTTAGGAACAATCTTGACAATGACACTGCAGAGAACATTGCCCATGGACCTTATTTTCAAAAACCAACAATCTGAGATGTCTGTAGAGAGTTCCTGCAATATCTCTGTCCCATAACCACCTGGATATTTCCTTGCCCTGATAGCTTTTAGATTAGTAACATTAGCTTCTAACATTCCCTATGGCACCACTTAAAACCCACCTTCTCATTGTTCTCTTTAAAATGAGAGCCGTGTGCAGGGGACTAGGGAAATATGTTGTCTTCATTCCTAAATTGTTCTCTCCCAAGTGTTACTTAAAAACAAAATTCCAATTTTGGACTTTTCCCACTTGCCTTCACTAATTACTTCTTTTGTGTTCCACCCAGTGGTACCATAACTAATTCAAGTGCAAACAGGACTTAGTCACTACTCCATCACACCCACCTCCTGCTCCTGGGGAAGCCACGTATGCTCCACAAAGACAGAAACCGAGAGGGGTCTTGGGTTCCATGAGGCCACAGTTGTCACTCTGAGCCAATCACATGTGGCCAGTCTGCCCTTGTCCAGGAGGGACATGATCTCTGTGGCATGATCTCACCCCAAAATCCACACTCGCCAGTTGTATGATGTGTGGAGATAAACAAAGACCAACCAAATGAGAACAAGCAAAGGCTATTTATTCAGAGCCCGCTATATATAGCAAGGAAGTCAGCCACCATCACTTGCGTTTGGCAGAGAATCAAAGGCGGGAAGAGGGAGAGCTTTACAGTGACAAAAGGGAAGGCTTTGGGTATTCCCTGATTGGAGGTTGTTGGCACAGGGAAGCCATAGGAGGGCCAACTAGAAGTGAGCATCCTATGTGATCAGTTGGGGAGCATATTTGGCTTTCAGTGGCCGGTCCTAAGTTGAAGATGGGGACAAAGATTAGGGAAGCTGACAGTTATGAATCAGGTCCTGGCCATCTGGGGCCAATTGTTTCAGGAGTCATTGTTTGGTTTCCTGGATTGTTACTAGAGACACGAGTCTGACTTCCTACAGTGTGATTTATAAAGAACGTCCTGGCCTGGTTCCTGGTTATGGGCTGGTTTCCTGGGCTGGTTGCTGATTGTGGGTCAAAGTTTGATGTTTATACGTGGTCTGGCCACTGTCCATTTATATATTCAGTCTCGTGATGCAAAACAAAGCCAGGGAAGATGGCAGGAGTCTACGAGGCAATCAACACAAGTGATCAGGAAATGATCACATGAAGTCACCAGAGTTATCCAACACCCTGGCAGCTGCCCAGCCTTTCATTAATGACATCTGAGGCCTCACCCACTTCACACCCACACAGCTTGGTGACACTTCCCATCTCCCCTGCCACATCACCGGAAGAGTGTCTAGGGTACACTTGTGGTCCTGCCAACACCACCCAGGACATGGCTGTGCAGGGCTGGAATGCAAGACTTCAGAGATCTGTGTGACAGCTCACCCAAAGGTGACCCTGGGACTCCAGAGCTTTCTGAGGTAAAGGAGTTAAAGTATCTCCTTAGGCTCAACAATTCTAAAATGCTTCCCATAGTTTCTTTGAAAGAGCTGTACCCACTTCCAACTGTCCCAAGTTGTCTTTAGGACAATGGAGCGGAGAGAATTTAAGATAGACTTGGTAGCCAATCCTGGCTGTGATCATATAATTTTCAAAAAACTCATGAAAAAGCCACTCAACATTTACTGGATACACTGCCTCATTTAACCTGTTCCAGCTGTCCTATGAGGTGGGTACCGTTAGTTTGCATTTATAGGTCCCACTGGGCAAAACCAAGGTGTCATCAGTGCCGTGCTCCTCTGGAGGCTCTCGGGAGACTCTGGTTCCTTGCCTTTTCCAGCTTCTAGAGGCGCCCAAATCCTTGGTCTCACGGCCCCTCCCTCACATCACTCCAACCTCCGCTTCCCTCAACACCTCACTCTGACTCTTGCTTTGGCGCTCCTGTGTCCCCCTCATAGAACCCTACCTGCACTGTGCCCACCCGGACATCCAGGATAGTCTCTCCATCTCAAGATCATTAACTAAATGACATCTGCAAAGTCCACTGTACTGTGTAAAGTGACACGGTCACAGTTCTGGAGATTAGGATGTGCACATCTTTGGTGGGGGGCATTATTCAGCTGACCTCAGTAGATAAACTGAGGTTCATTTATCTTCACAAAGCCTCATAGTTCGTGGTAGTGGAGCTGAGGTTTGAGTTTTCCACCTCCATCCAACTTCCCTTTCTGAGTTCACCAGCAATGCCCTTGGGGCCATACTCTCTGCACGTTGTCACATGTGTAAGCTGCAACCTTCTCCCCTGCACTCACCCAGGCACGTCGGCCCCATCGCCACCAGCCAGCACACTCAGCTTTCTAGCCATCCACATGTCTTGGTCCAGAAGCCCAGTGTTCTGAAAGACCATCATCTGCAGGGACAAGTTCTGGTGGCCGGGGAGGCCCCTCTGTAACGTTCAGCTTCACTTCCACAGCCACAGCCCAGTGGCTCGCTCTGGTTTCACTTCATCTTGCTCTCTGGGCATTCTCTGTGCACCACCTCACTTCCACTCTGACCCCGCTTAAAATTCTTCCCTGGTTCTGTCGTCAGAGCCTGCAGGGGTCACACAGGGAAGATGTGAACATGCCAACCCCGGGTAGTCAGGGTGCTGTGGACCAGAGGACCTGCTCTGGGAACTTGCCCGGCCCATCTGCAGGTTGAGTCCAGGCAGGAGGGGGATTCACCTTGGGAGGAGGAAGATACTCTTCTTGGCTCTGCACAAAGGCCTGACCTCCTGCCCCCCTTCAGCCCCTGCTCTTGACTGTAAGAAAGCTCAGGGAGCCCTTGCTCAGCCAAACAGGGTGGAATTAAAAAGATAGCAGAATGTCATTATTGAGTGTGCTAATTCTTGGACCTTCTGGGCTCTGGGCCTTACTGGTCAGACCTGTAGTATTTGATGGGTACTCCATGCCCATGTGGTCTTCATGCCACTGTGCCAAGAGGGAATGCTCTGCTCTTTCCCTTGTATTTCTTTATCATGTACGGATGGACAAGGGCTTGGAGGAATGAAAGGAGAGGTACTCATTATAAAGAGGACATTAATAAAGACCCCGGTGAGCCCAGATTCTTTTATCTTCTCTCTATACCATGGGCCGTTTGTTAGAATAATTGCAGATCAATTTCACTTAATTAATAACTTAAAACTATTGTCCAGAATTCCCTTTGATCTCTACTTGGGCACACTGTATACAGGGAAGCCTCATAGGAAGGGTATCTCTCACCCTATGGGTGAAACCAGAGGAAATTTCTGGTCCTCTCCTTTGGGGGAACTTTTGCAAGAGTCCCCGAGTTCTGAATTCCCCATCTTTAATGTTCTAGGGCTCTTTGCATTTGTTTTCTGCAGCTCAGCAAGGCCTGAGCCCTCCCACCCAGGGTGAATTCTGGCCCCCGGTGAGATCTTGCATGAAGCACTGCATAAATCCTGGACACGGTTGAGTGAGGGAGACAGTTATTGTCTGTCTTGGCTCCTGGTGGCTGTCTTTGCGGACACATGTGCGGTGAGCCTGTACCGCTGTCTTCGCAGCCTGATGACCAAGGATGCTGGATGTTACAGTGATAGGTCCTAGGGCTCCAGGGCACAGCTCAGCTGTTGGCCTTCTTGTGCAATTGATTCCAGTTTCCCAAGTGTCTTTAGAAGCATAACGATTATTACTAGCACAGTCCAGGGTGAGGAAGAAATACGGCAATGTTTCTCCAAAAATTAGTCCAGTCTTCCTCTTTCTTTTGAAAGTGACTAAAAATTGGGTTTAATGTAAACACAGTTGACTACCATATGGAGCATCTCCCAAAAGAATCAGCGTTCTTATCCGTCAAGACCGTTGTTACATTAGATTATTTCCCTTGCAAAAACTCAAATATGCATTCAACATAGAAAATTTCTTTCCAAAATAAAGTTTAAGATGAAGGACACCCTGCAGGATTCCAAAACAGCCAAGAATTATGTTTTCACAAATCCCTGGAGATCCTCGAAAACGTCATTTACCTTTGTGGGTCTTATTTTCTTCAAATGCGACAAAAGTGAAGGTCCTGGCTGGGTCATCTCTGAGACGGTGCAGTCCACCAGAACTTCCCAGGATGATGGAAGTGTTCTGTGTGCGCACCGCCTGATACAGTAGCCACGCTGAGCATCTGAAATGTGGCTAGTGTGGCAAAAGAAGTAAATCTTTAATTTCATTTTACATTTAAACAGTCCCATGTGGCAGGCGGCAATGGTCAGACAGGGCAGCTCTAAGGAAAATGAAAAGTGAAGTAGAGGCTGATGTTCTAGGTCTGAGTGGGCCTTGGGTCCACAGCTGGCCCACTGCTACTGTGGACAGCTGCTCTTCTGCTACAGGTGCTCTCAGGCACTTTTTTTTTTTTTTAAGATTTTATTCATTTATTCAAGAGAGACAGAGAGAGAGAGACAGAGAGACAGAGATACAGGCAGAGAGAGAAGCAGGCTCCATGCAGGGAGCCTGAAGTGGGACTCGATCCCGGGACTCCAGGATCACACCCTGGGCAGAAGGCAGATGCTAACCCGCTGAGCCGCCCGGGGATCCCCAACTCTCAGACACTCGCAGCTAGGAGAGGAAGGGAAGTCTGTGGAGCCCAGTAAACCACACGCCTGCTTTATGATCCTCAAGACGACTTAGAATTCAAAGGAGAAAGGAGAGAGGGAGTGGCTGAGCACTTGCAGGTACAAGTCACTAGCAGCATGGCATCTGGGGAGAAAACAGAGCAACGTCTTCTATGATTCCTTCCCCCTTTCCTGGATGTCTTGGGTTTCTGGAGAGAAAGCGGGAACTCCGTCCAGGTAGATAAGAGAGCTGGCTCCCTGCCGCCAATCAATCAGAAAGCTCTTAAGATGGGAGTCTATGGACAATGTATTAAGTACACACCAGAAAAATAAATCAAATGCAGGAAAGTTTTCAACTTAGAAGCACTCCTGGGGGCCAGAGTCCAGGTTCTCACAACATAAAACCTTCATTAAGCCCCCATTCCATGTTGGATTCAAATCCACCTTTCTTAGGGGATCAATGAGGTCCATCAAGGTATTTTCCCTTTTGGGGGGTGGAGGTGGCGGGTGGGGGGGGATCTGAAATGTGGTCTTCTTCTACCCTCTCCCAGAGCTGATTTATTCCCTGAAAGAAACAAAAAGCAAGGGACACGCTCATTCGTGCCATTGTGTTTTGTACAATCACCGGCCTTTAAATCGCCACATTAAAAACTCTTTCCAGGGCCCCGTGGAGCTAGGCGATTATGTTTAATATAACCTTCTGGGTTTGGGTTTCATGCAGACCAACAAAGAATATGGAAACATGTAATTCCATACTGCCCAAAGTACTTCTACAGCTTGAGTCTCAATTAAAATGTTTGTTTACTTATCTGCTAATCTCATTATTTTTTCTAAATCCACTCTCAGTGAGCGAGAGTTCAGCATCTGAAAGTTCAGCCATTTCTGAAATATGACCAAATTGGAAACCTGGAGAGAGTTCTATTCAGCTGGGGAGAGAAATACATAAACCCCCACATGAATGACTTGGAGTGTCCTTTAACTTTCCCCAAACAGAAAAACCATTTGCTATGGAGAAGGTATGTGCACAAAGGAGTAACTTTTTAGAAATTTACCGGTGATTTTATCGTGGTAAATTGAGCCACGATCCCAATGAGAATACTTGGCTATTATTGCTAGAAATGCATAGAGCCTGTATTTATTTTCAGAGGAGTTTGGTATCATTTTTATTAGTTGCTCTTCACAAAAAGCAAAACAGAAAGCACCCCAAACCTCTGAGAGGTAGATCAGATTTTATCTCTCTCTCTTTTTTTTTCCTCCTTTCCAAATGAGGAAACCACACAAAGTGTTTTGCCCTGGGGTCAGCTAGCCCATCGGTGGCTGGACTGGGGTTAGAAGTTCTGGTCTCTAGACGCCCATGCGGCTAGGTCCTCCCTGGAGCCGATCCTGCCACCCCAGTGGGGACACGCCTGGGGGCACTATGCTACCCACAGATGTGTCCTCCTCCCCAAATACCCCCATCTCACCATCTCGATCCCCAAGGGCTGCGAACCAGCCCACCAGGGACACCTTCTCCGGCGGTTCTTTTGCTTCCTTTGTAACTAACACCACCTGGATGGAGTCCAGGGTCCTTCCTGTTCTGAATTCTCTTCTATGGCAAATAAGTCATATTACTGTTTTTTACTCCAATCTGGCCATAGCCGCCCCCCCTCCCCTGCCTGCCCCAAGGCGGTTGTCTTCCCCCGAGGCAGGGCTATTGGGACAGAGCCTGGCTCCCAGCAGGTGCACAGGTATGCAGGTGGGCAGGTGCGGGGAGGGCAGGGCAGGGTGCTCCCTAGGCTTGGCAAGGTCGTCCCAGCCTCTGGAGGCCAGGAAGGGCCGCCGCGGAGGGGAGCCCACCTCTGGCCGCAGGCTCCCCTCGGCAGGAGACTCTGGGGAAGAAATCCCGGCTTCTAGAAGATGCCAAAGCAAGATCAGGAAAACAAAACCAACGAGCGACCTCCATGGGCCGGTGAAACGAGAGCCTCGGCTCTGCACCCACGTTTCCAAGTTAGCTCATGACCCACGTTTCGCGTGGTTGGCCACCACCGCCACGTTTCCCAAAGAGTGTGCTGCGGAACACCAGCTCCAGGAGGCGCTCTGTAGAACTGGGGTCTCATTGCCAAATAGGTTTGAGAAATACCATATGCTACGGTTCCCTCTCGCGGAGTCACGTTGGCCTATCGATGGCATAGACACGTCAAAAGCTATGAGAAGTTCCACAGCAAGAACCTTTATTTCGCTCAGCGCATTGCTCCAGAAACTCAACCTGGGGCAGATTCTCCTTTGAGTGGGACAGGGCGCTGCCCTCCCCTGAGAGCTTCACCCCTGTGCCCAGTGACACCTCTCCAGGGACGCCCCTCCGCCCCAGGCCTCTTGTGCCGGGTTCCCTCTGGCGCTGAGATGCCCTCCCTGCCATCTGTCCTCCCTCTTGCCACCCCCCACCTCAGCCAGGCCCACGATGCCCCCTCCTAAGAACTCTCTCTGCTCTCTAGCATCTTCCAGTAAACCCCACCTGCTCTTGTGTTCTGTTTAGAACCCCTTTCTGCACATCCCGCAGCAGTCGAGACCAACCAAGTCTCCCTAGGACTTCCTGCAGTGACACTTCTGCCTCCCTTCTGAGAGCTGCTTTCTTTTAAGATTTTATTTTTTATTCATGAGACACAGAGAGAGAGAGAGAGAGGCAGAGACACAGGCAGAGGGAGAAGCAGGCTCCCCGGGGGGTTGGGGGGGTGCTGATGAGGGACTCGGTCCCAGGACCCCGGGATCATGCCCTGAGCCAAAGGCAGACGCTCAACCCCTGAGCCACCCAGGTGCCCCACCCCGAGAGTTTCAACGATGACACTCACCCCCCCGCCATCTACCACTATGTTCCCACTCAACTCCTCTATCAACCTCCATCAGGCAGGTCCCGTGAGAAGTGTGATTAAGAACAAGAGTTTGACCCAAGAAACAGACTCTTGACTGTAGAGAACAAACTGAGGGTTACCAGAGGGCTGGTGGGTGGGTAAGGGTGGGGGGAATGGGTGATGGGGTTAGGGAAGCGCACTTGTCACGAGCACCGGGTGATGTAGGGGCGTGTTGGATCACTACACTATTCACCTGAAACTAATAGTACACCGTATGTTAACGATATGGGATTCAAAAATTTAAAACTATACAGAAATTAAATTTCTAAAAAATTAAAACTTTGAAAGCAAAAAAAAAAAAAAAAACCCACAAAAGAACAAGGGTTTGGAGATATTTGTGAGTTTGAATTCTGTTTCTTTCCCTCATGGACGCTGTGGCCTAAGCCTCTGAACATCGGTTTTCTCATCTGCAAAATGAACAGAATAAAATCTCGGGGCTGTTGTAAGGACGAGGTGCGTTGGGGAGATAACACATGTAAACGTGTGGAAAAAAAAACATGTAATCGTGGCCTGGAACATGGGAAGCCCCAGAATTGTTAACCATTCTTCTGAGCCGTATATCCCCTGCTAATCCTACTTCCACCTTTGGGTTTATTCTGACAGACGTACTCACACTCACACACAGAGACACACATATCCCTTCTAGAACCCTTCCCTCCCTCTTCCATTACCTGGACTGTATCCATCCTTCTGGGCCCAACTCATTCTCCCCTCCTGCGGGAACCTTGGCCTGAAGACGGGTACGCAGCAATCCCCTGTCCTGGGCTCCTCCCGCTTGCCTGGCCTCGGTTGTCCTCTCATGTTTCCATCCACCCGGTGCCCCAGTGAGACTGCAAACTCTTGGGAGTGGGGCCTCATCCTACCATCTGCGTGGTTCCTCCCCCACCTCTCTACAGGGATGGGGAGCTGACCGGGTCACGTGCTCGCCGTAGGATGAACCTAGCATATACTCCTCCTGCCCCCTAGCAAGCCCCACTAATTTTCATTTTACTGTAACTTTTGCAACCTGACCTTGATGACATATCATAGGAGGGAAAAAACCCTCACAGACCTGCTCCTTTTTACATCCCAAATACTGGAAGGAACATCAGCCAGTTGACTCACGGGGTCATCATCAACATACTTGGTGAACACCGTCTCCCTGCAGAGCACTAGGTGCGGCCCCGGGAGGAGGGGCGCTAGAAGGAGCCCTGAACGCAAGAATCCAGGGGATCGGAAATAAGCCCAGCAGACTTGATTCAGCCAGCACATTCCCAACCCTCTGCTCCCAGCATCCCTACCCTCTCCTGTCACACGGGGGAAAAAGGAAAGCAGGCATGGACAGAACGTGGCCAGGAGGTGTTCTAGAAACTCCACCTTAGGAGGTGCTGAGGATGCAGCGTGTGAACCCCTCATCCTGTCAGCTCCTGGCCCTTGAAGCCCTGCCCTGATGTCGGGGACCCGTTCTCCCCATCCTGCAGCACAGGGACCATCTGGCTGAAGACCCGGGGGTCTCTCCTGCGTGCCTCCCGTTCTCCACACGTCAGGCCCAGGCCTTGGTTCAGCAGCCTTGACCTCTGCTGTCTTCTCTGTGTACTATCTTGCTCTGCTTAGAAAATGCTTACCAGGTGATAGCAAAGAGGAGTCACCAATGGAAGATTTTCATCATTTCGGGGTTCCGCTGGACCTCCCAACCGCCGGCCCTGACCCGAGGGAAGTGGGGAGATTCTGCTCCTCCCTGCCAGGGGTCTCCCTAAGCTGCTGCCACGGTTCTGCTGATGTGGGCTTAGGTTTGCCCACACTCAGAGAAGTTCCTGATTCTTCTGACCCACCCAACTGGGACCCCAAGGTTGCAAAGGGGCGTTCCTGAATGAGGTTTTGGTCAAAGCACAAAGGTTTTCAGGTTCTTGTTCTCAGTCCTGTTCTCCAACTCAAAGGGACCATGTCCTCTCTTCCCTCCTCTCTCCTCCTGGTCACTAACCTACATCTTCTGGAATGATTGACTCCAGCCCTCTCCAGCAACTTTGGACTGGGGGACTCTTCCCCCTCTTCCTAAAATATTCATGCATGCACGCACCTACTACCCCCGTGCACACATGTGTACGCACACGCCTGCCACACACACATGCACATGCATGCAAGTGTCACACACCAAGTCCCCATCCCCACCTGTGACACCTTCCTCCTTCCTAACTTTATCCTCGGTGCAGACAACCCTGCCCAGTATAAACTGGAAGGCTAAACAAAAAAAAAAAAAAGCAGGGATTTCCTTATCTGTCTGTCAGCGCCTCTTCATTACAGCTGAGCTAATTTGAAATGAAGAGTCTTCGCCCCCCCAACCCCGGCCATACCCCAGGAGGATCTTTTTACACAGCAGATGTTCATCTACTTGCCCACAGCGTGGGGACAGCAAGCCGTGGTTTCCCGGGCGGGCCCGGGTGAGAAAGCCCCCGTTGGGCCATGTGGGCGTCGGGAGCAGCCCCAGGAGTGGAGAAGCAGGGGAGGCGCGACGCCCAAAGAGGAGCCAGGAACAATGCAAAACAGAAAAAAGGCACCAGAATGATAAGGGGAACTGAGACCAAGGAAGGAGACTTTGTTCTTCTTGACCAGTCCCAGGCCGAAGCCTCGTTTCCAGGAATCCTTTTATAGGTTACCACGGAACTCTGGTTATCAGCACTCTCTCCCTTGACCTTTCCTCCCCCTCTTTAATTCCTGGAATCAGGCGCAGCAGATAAACTGCGGACACTTACTGTCTCCGTCACAGACGACAGTTTCAAATCCTTGGGGAGCAAGCGGTGGTCACACAGGAGGGGAGAGGCGGGCAGCCCAGGACGCTCATTGCGGGGGTGCGGGGGTGCTGGGGAATTACACATGCAGAGAAGAGCCCGGAGGCCAGCCGGGGGGCGGTGTCCCGACCGCCAACGACCCCGAAACACTCGCGCGCAGAACAGGAATCCGGGCGATTGGCTGGCACCCAGGTGGGAGCCCAGAGGGGCTGCAGGCCTGGGTCCCCCCGAGCCGGGCATTGCCCTCCACACCGGCTGGGGGAGGGCCTGGGGGGCCTGGGGGGCAGCCCCCTGCCTCGGCTGGTCTGCTGCTGGCTCTCCTGGGCTCTGGCTTGGGGTCCCTTGGCTCCAGGGCCACAGACTGAGTAGAGGGAGCCCAGGTCTGGGGGTGGCACCTGTGCAAGCTGTGGGTGGTCGGCTGCCTTCCTTGTCTCGGTATTTGAGCCTCTGTTTGTCCCCTTACTCTTTGTCTTTTTCTTGAGCCTTAGGTCCTAGCACTGCGCTCCCAGCCGGGCTTTACCCCCGCCCGGAATTTCACAAGGACCTGCGGTGCCTGGGCCGCAGAGCCACTCGGGAGCACGGTTCCCTGGCGTCGCAGCTCCGGCGGTGTCCCACTTGCCGCCACTCGGATGACCGGATGGCGGTGATGGAGATGCACTAAATGGAGCCGTGGCTCGGGACGGAGTGTGCGCGGGGGCTGCGGGGCGGGTGCAGGTGAGCTCCTGGGAGGGGAAGGCTGGAGGCTTTAACGCGGGGAGAGCTTCCGCGCAGGGTGAGGGCCATGCTGGAGAACTGGTGGCTAGGAGCCTGGGGCTCGGCTGTCAGAGAGGATATGCCTTCTCCAGGGAGCAGAAAGCTCCATGAGTGCACTGGACGTGCCCCCGCGCTGAATTCACTGTTTGCCTCCTGGCTGGGGTCGTCCCCCCTGGAACCTGTATCCTGGACCTGTGTTTGCCCGGCCCTGGCCTGCCATGAACAGTAGCCCTGGGACCTATGATTGGGTGAGCAGCAGCCCTGGGACCTGTGGTTGCCCAGCCCTGGCCCATGGTGAGCAGTAGCCCTGGGACCTGTGGTTGACTGACCCTGGCCCATGGTGAACAATAGCTCTGGGTTCTGTCGTTGCCCAGCCCTGGCCTATGGTGAGTAGGAGCCCTGGGACCTGTGGTTGGCTGACCCTGGCCCATGGTGAGCAGTAGCCCTGGGATCTGTGATTGCCTGGCTCTGGCCTGTCATGAACAGTAGCCCTGGGACCTGTGGTTGCTGGACCCTAACTCATGGTTAACAGTAGCCCTGGGACCTGTGTTTGCCTGGCCCTGGCCCATAGTGAGCAGTAGCCCTGAGACCTGTGGTTGCCTGGCCCTGGCCTGCCATGAACAGTAGCCCTGGGACCTGTGGTTGGCTGACCCTGGCCCAGGGTGAGCAGTAGCCCTGGGAGCTGTGGTTGCCCGGCTCTGGCTCTGTGAACCATAGCCCCCAGCACAGCTTGAACCAGGAAAGGAAGCCAGACACCAGGCTGAGGCTTGAATGTGTGAAAGGAAAATCATCTACTGTCCTACACACACACACACACACACACACACACACACTTAAAACCAACTTGAGAACTAAAAATAGAGGATATACAGGAGATGGTGAGGGGACAGCCATAAAGGAAATTCGTTTTTGACCATAGAGGTCGGAAAAGTCTCATCTCCTCCCCCAAGTTGGCACAGGGGTTGTCGGTACAAGCTGTGCCCAGCCCAGCCCTCTTGTCTGGGCTGTCAGTTAAACCGCCCCACTGCGGGGCCACATCCAGCTTCCACTGTGAGCTGGGACAGGTCTGGGATGGCCTCTTCCAGGTGCTGGCTGTTTTGCTCAAAAGGCACCCTCCACCTTATGGTCTTTCCCTATCCAGGCATCGGGCTCCACTGCCAACCCAGCCCCCCTCCACCTCCAGGGAGGCTGTGGCACAGGCTGTGAACTGTAGGCCCACAGCATGGAGCCAAGGGCCCCCCAGAGCTGCCCCGGGTGCACACCCCCACATTAGTGTGTCATTCAGGCCTTGGCTTCCCACCGAAAACCCAAGCTGAGTTAATAGGTCAACCATTTACAAACCTCCTTGTACCCTTGAAAGATAAGGGGTGCCCTCGACCTGGCCATAAACATTGTCCAAGGTCAGAAGTCTCTGGGGGAGATGTCTTTGAAACATGCCTCTTCCTACAGTCAAGGCTGCCCTTGCCTTTCCAAGCCCTCCCAGAAGAGGCACAGAGACAGGTCCAGTGCACCCACTGGACTTCGTGCACATTCGGATCACCCCCCACTCAGGCTGGTACCAAATCTTGACTCCTCTGGCAGCACGAGTCTCATTCCTTCAGCTGCCTTAGGCCACGGCTCTACCATCTATCACTTTCTCTCGATTCGCCATGAAAAGCAGAAAGATTGTAGTGTCTGCCATCGTGGGCTTAAAAACAAAAATGATTCCATCGGTTTAAAGATTCCAATGAGTTATGATTTTCTAATAATGATTATTTAAATAATAATGCCTCTGCATCTCCTCCCTCTCCTGCTTTTTCTCTTTCTTCAAGTGCCACATTCTTTCAAAAACATTTCATTTGGTGCCCCTGCCTGCCTGGTGGCCGGAGCCTAGGCGTCTTATACTATTTGGTGGTGGCTGTCCTCACTGTTAACCAACAGCTTTCGGCTGTGAGATGTGTCCTGGGACCCATCCCATTCACAGGGTCAAAGTCACCAATTTCAGTGATGCCAGTAATCCTTAAGTTGCATGCATGGGTTCAGACCGTCAAGCCAGGGTCTCCAAGATGCAGGTACCAGTCCAAGCTCTCTCTCTAACTGGTTCTGTCTCCTTGGTCAAAGTGCTGACCCTCCCTGGACTCAGTTTCCTCAGTGGTAAAATGAGGACTTTCCCTCACCTGCAAAGTGATTAAAACCTCAGTGAGGTTCCTTCCAACTACTGTGGTCTTTGCTTTCGCCATCAACCCATTTCAGGCCCCTGGACGGATGGCGTGCAGCCTTTTCATGGTGGCCCCTCTGTCGCCTGCCTCATGCTCAGTTTTAGCCAGAAAGCTATCAGAGTCAAGATAGTGCAAGAACGCTGAATAGCAATTCACTCTCCAAATCAGGGAATCGGATCAAGTTGGAGGTGGGGGGTAGACTCAGTGCCCAGACCTGACATGTTAACCACTGGATGAATTATTTTCACTTCTGTGAAAAGGCGTCTGCTATCTCCTCACCAAGAAGCCTGCCGCATCTTAAAACCACCAGTGTCACGAGCTGTCTTCTGGAAGGTGGAAATGGGCAGGATGTGGTTTGAACTGACAAAAAAATAAAGCAGCCCATTCCTCAAGAGGGAGTTGGAAGTGATTGCGAGGCATGAGAAGGAGGGAGTGTGTCTTTCTGACTTGGAGCCAGCTGGCCAGGCGAGTCGGGACCAGCCACACCGGTTCCTTCGCACCAAGATGGTAAACAACAACAACAACCAAACACACGCACACAACCACCACCGGAAAGCAAGGCCGAATGGATCGACGGTATTTCTTGTTTGCAATAGGAAAACGTATCAATACAGCAACTTTCACACTGCGGAAGACATTCACATACACTTGGTGCTTGCAGCAGCCTGCAGAGAAACGCGGAGCTCGGTCGGAGTTCCCAGGTTCCAGGGAAGGCCGCGGGATAGGGCATGCTCGTGCAGATGGCGAGTCAGAGAGCGTGCCCAGGAATCCACAAGTCCTGGGGTCTGATTCAAATCCAGTGTCTGCTGCTTCTGAAGTCAGGTAAACAGAGCCCCATTTCAGAGAAAGGAGCAGGTGCCCCCACGGCCCCCCGCAGAAGCCCCTCGTGCCATCGCAGCATGCACCACGTGGCACTGTCACGGCCTGGGGACTCCATCACCGCTTTACCATGTGCCCCCCTGCCCGGCACCTTGCTGGCCCATTAAGACACTCAGTGAAGGTCTGGCGACTCAGTAATGGACTATAAATAATGAAAACACCCAGAGGCCGCTCATCTCCAAAGATTCAGGTCCAGAATTCTCCCCACTACTTTGGGATCTTGTGGTAGAAAGGTTTTGGCCCTGCCTTCCTAAGCCAGTTAACTAGAAGAAAAGCCCTGGGGTCCGGGGCCCTGTTGGTGGGAATGTGAACTGGTGCAGCCACCCCGGAAAACTGCATGGAGGTTCCTCAAAGAGTTAAAAATAGAGCTACTCTTGACCCAGCAATTGCACTGCTGGGGATTTACCCCAAAGATCCAGATGCAGTGAACGACCGAGACACCTGCACCCTGATGTTCACAACAGCAATGTCCACAACAGCTGAACTGTGGAAGGAGCCTCGGTGCCCCTCCACAGATGACTGGCTAAAGAAGATGTGGTCTATGTACACGATGGAATATTCCTCAGCCATTAGAAACGACAAATACCCACCATCTGCTTGGACGTGGATAGAACTGGAGGGTATTATGCTGAGTGAAGTAAGTCAATCAGAGAAGGACAAACATATGGTCTCATTCATTCGGGGCATATAAAAAATTAGTGAAAGGGATTAAAGGGAAAAGGAGAGAAAATGAGTGGGAAAAATCAGTGAGGGAGACAGCACATGAGAGACTCCTAACTCCGGGAAATGAACAAGGGGTAGTGGAAGGGGAGGTGGGTGGGGGGACGGGGTGACTGGGTGACAGGCACCGAGGGGGGCACTTGACGGGATGAGCACTGGGTGTTATGCTGTATGTTGGCAAATCGAACTTCAATAAAAAAATATACAAAAAAAACAAAACAAACAAAAAAAAACTAGATGAAAAGCCTCCTTCTTAGCTTTCCTGGAAAGGAGAACTGTTGCCGTGAAAAAGGCAGGAGTGAAATGAGTACCTAGAAGTGAGTGGCGGTCTACTTTTCTCAGAAGATAGAATTCACCTGCCTTGATCAGTTTATATCTCAGGCTCGTGGCCACATGATAGCACTGCTTCCCCGTGTCCCATCTGCAGGGACCGTCCTCCGAGTGTTTGTTATTGACACTTGGCTTTGTGGAGAGGAAGGGCTTTGAAGAAGGGAATGATCCTATCACCTTTGTTGATTGGCTGGCTTGATCCCACTTAAGGCCATTGTCCTTCCAAATGATTTGGGGCAAAGTGACGACATCTCTGGGCCTGGTGCCTCAGCTCTAACATCGGGGTGATGCTTATAGCACCCACGTCCTGGGTGGTCATGAGGATGGAGTGGTGAGCGCTAGAACAGTGCCCGGGGTGGAGTGAGGGCCCAGTGCATGGCAGCTAGTGTCCTCTCGCGGGGTTCTCGAAGCAGTGAGTGTAAATCATAAAACCTCAGCCTGCTCGTTTTCTTCATAGACATTATCCAGAGCAGCAGACTTTGTTTAATGTTCCCCTGGCTTCCTTCCCTCTGTTTTTGGTCTCTGGGGAGGAAGAGGGTAGGGCAGAGGGGAAAGGAAGGACATCCACATGTTGCAAACACCACCTCTGCAAACGCCTCCGATTAATTCATGGCACTCTACCGAAATTACTTTTTATTTTTAGCACACATAAGCATTTAATATATGATAAAGGTTACAGTATACATCCGCGGGGAAAGAAAGGACCACTCAATAAATATGAAGCTAGAACAACTGGCTAGTTATTTTGGAAAATGTGAGTCTATTTTTATGGTTAACCACCCACCAGAAATTCTACAGATGGATCGGAAATTAATGCCCACCTAAATCCAGAATCAAATAGATGGTTTTTCAGAGTGAGGCATGCCTTTCCAAGCAAAACCGTGATAGAAAGACATACAGATTTAAGCACATAAAATACAAGCCTGTGAACATTGCAAAATAATATAATCAAAGAATAAATGTCACAGCAGATTAAAATATTTGTAACGTATGTGAAAGCCTATTATTGGGTTAACTTATCTTTTTATTCAATTGTAAGAGCTCTTTGTATATTAAGGAAATTAGCACTTTGTGTCTCATTGTGTCATACGTCCTCATCGACTTGCTTGTGGTATCCCCAGTCTTGCAGGA
The DNA here is from genome assembly GCF_003254725.2 of Canis lupus dingo. Taxonomy (NCBI): domain Eukaryota; kingdom Metazoa; phylum Chordata; class Mammalia; order Carnivora; family Canidae; genus Canis; species Canis lupus. The sequence continues at coordinate 13,789,477 of NC_064243.1, forward strand.
GCTTTTAACCCCTGTGCAGTTAAGTTAGTAAACCTAACGGAAATGAATTATAAGCTGACTTCATTGTGTATATATCTATGTAGTCACTCTTAGTGTCACCTGAGACCTGAGCGTTGCCAAGAATAACGTAAACTGTGCCATTTATCAGTTGTTGTTAGAGTTTTACTTGAGAGGAGTTATACAGAATTTTGGATTTTGACTCTCCTGTTGCCTTAACAAAGGGGTAGGGGGGGCTGAGAACTATTTTCGTTGGGATTTTGACATAAAGCTGCCATTCTTCAAGCTTTAAAGCCCTGTTTCCAATCCATGCCCTCATTTCTTTGTCTGAAATACCAACCAAGTCACCAACTTTCACTGAATGTTGTCAGAGGCAGAAGCCAGAAGAGCCATCACATCCATGAGTGGCTGGCTCCAGGTTGAGTGGCAGGCACCAAACGTCTGTGACGTTACCCTTCCCACCTTTCAAGGTCTCCAGTGTCCACGGAGGCTAGATTATCAACATACGTGGTTACTTCACTGGGTTCCATCGTGGTTTTCAAAGCTGGGCCTGGAATTTCCAAATACAGACTAGAACAGGTAGGCAGGGAATCTAACGCTCCTGATTTCATTCGGTGTCTCTAAATCTCCATGAAGTTTTTATTAGTTCTGGTAGAAAGAAGAAAGAAAGAAAGAAAGAAAGAAAGAAAGAAAGAAAGAAAGAAAGAAAGAAAGGAAGGAAGGAAGGAAGGAAGGAAGGAAGGAAGGAAGGAAGGAAGGAAGGAAGGAAGGAAGGAAGGAAAGGAAGAAAGAAAGAAAGAAAGAAAGAAAGAAAGAAAGAAAGAAAGAAAGAAAGAAAGAAAGAAAGAAAAGAAAGAAACCCCAGCAAGTCATTTGTTAAAGTCATAAAGCTGAACTAAATGGATAAAGTCCTCTAATTGACCTCAGGGAAGCTCAGGGACACTGTAGATCAGCTGCTAAATGACTTGTGATGTCTCGATTTAGAGAAGACGTCTGGCTCCCTAGCAAGTGTGTCTGCCCATAAATTTCTTGATTAGGCTAAAGGCCTCTGCCAGCACAGCCAGATCTTCAACTCGGTGTGTCCACCTGACCTGGTGTCCTAACAGAAAGCACGTTGGATGTGGGCGACACAATACTTACATTTCAAATTGTGTTCATAGTTCATTTGCAGGAGATCGACGTCTTGGTCCAGGTGGGAGACGGAAGTCGCCAAGGTTGTAGCTACGATGCTCCTGGAGATTTACTACTTGCACCTGTGGGCTGGAGGCGGCAGCTCCTCCTGACTTCGTTTCGCCTGCCAAGGATGCCTCGTTTTAGGTGCATCGGTGCCCCTTGTGGGAAAATACTGTTAAACATTTATTTTTGATGGGTCAGTTCAGGCTCCACAACACGTCACCGAAATGCCCAAAGTCAGTTCTTAGTATAAGTCACCGGCATCCAAGATAAGCAGCGAGCGGCTCACTGTACCGCAATTGTGTGTTGGGAGAGGACAGGTGGTTAGAGAAGCTGCGTGAAATTTGAGGCTTATGTACCAACTTTTCCCCTCCTCAGCTATTGGAAGGGAAAATATGGACAAACTCCCTTTTCTTTTTCTTTCTTTCTTTTTTTATTTTTTTTTAAATATTTTTATTTATTTATTCATGAGAGACCCAGAGAGAGAGAGGCAGAGACACAGGCAGGGGGAGAAGCAGGCTCCATGCAGGGAGCCCAATGCGGGACTTGACCCAGGACTCCAGGATCATGCCCTGGGTCGAAGGAGGTGCCAAACTGCAGAGCCACCTCAGCAGGATCCCCTTCTTTCTTTCTTTCTTTTTGAAGTAAGCTCTATACCCAATGTGGGGCTCAAATTCACAACCCCAAGATCAAGAGTCATGAGCTCCACCAAGCTAGCCAGGTACCCCCAAATACTCCCTTTTAAATGACCTTTCTTTCTTCCTTCCTTCTCTCTTTTCTTTTCTTTCTTTCTTTCTTTCTTTCTTTCTTTCTTTCTTTCTTTCTTCTTTCTTTCTTTCTTTCTTCTTTCTTTCTTCTCTTTCTTTCTTTCTTTCTTCTCTTTCTTTCTTTCTTTCTTCTTTCTTCTTTCTTTCTTCTTCTTTCTTTCTTTCTTTCTTTCTTTCTTTCTTTCTTTCTTTCTTCCTTCCTTCCTTCCTTCCTTCCTTCCTTCCTTCCTTCTCCTAATATTCTTTCCATCAAGAAAAAAAAAAGCCTAAAAAAAAAAAAAAACAACCACAAAAACCAGGGACACCTGGGTGGCTCAGCGGTTGAGCGTCTGCCTTCGGCTTGGGGCATGGTCCCAGGGTCCTGGGATGGAGTCCCACATAGGGTTCCCCGCAGGGAGTCTGCTTCTCCCTCTGCCTCTGTCTCTGTGTCTCTCATGAAAAGTAAAAAATCTTAAAAAAAAAAAAAAAAAAAGCTTATCATAGAAGAAGTATGAAAATCCTGCTTAGGAATACTCCAAAAAAATGCAAACAAGCAAACAAATCTCAAAAGTTTTTATTTTCTGGAACTTTCTTTTCCCAAGCAACTGACCTATTTTCTTCTGGGTAGGAATTTCCTGCTACCAAGTGTAACGTCAAAAGCTCTCTCAACCAGGAAGAGGCAGGATTAAAAAAAAAAAAAAATCGATAGATTCACCACAGATCCTGCCACAACAGAATTGCCCTGGGATGAAATGCATCTGCTAGTGATTCCTGAACAATGGTAGTCAAAGGCCTTGACATTGGATCACATATCCCGAGCATCTGCAAATAACTGAACATTAAAGAAATGAGACCAGGCTACTTGATTTCTACTTGTTTTTCTAAACATGAAATGGAATATTCAGACTGTCTCTTCGATCCCGTGTGGAACCAAGTTCCTCCTAGGGCGAGTGCTTGGAAGTACCAACTGGCATGTGAGTTGGTATTTTGATCTTCTTATCATTTTAAGACTTTCCTTCCTATTCCTTGCCCTCCCACCAGCTTTACAATCCTGTAAATACCAGGGACAAAGGAAAGGCTTCCCCTCATGTAGCCAGCTCATAGGAGACCTAGAATTTCCCTCCTGTGAGGCCAGCACACCCTACTTCTGCATAGGACATGCCAGGATTGTCCCTCAGGCAATCCGCTCCTGCACCCTGGGGAATAAGTGGAGAAAAGTTTTTTTAATTCCCCAGATGTATAGGGACTGACTATGCTGTGTGGTATATGTGACTCTCATTCTGCAAACTCAGATATGAAAGAAATAACACATATCTTTATTGAAATCAAATTGAACGAGACTCTAAACCTCCCTTCCACTGGGTTGGCAGAAAAAGTAATCTTATTCTTGATTGGCAGGGTGAGTTTGGGTGCCCCAGAGTCCAAGATTGGGCCTTGTCAGGTGCCCCACAAGCCAGGCACTGCCAGGGAGCAAGGACTGGGCTGTGGTTCCTTCTCAGGCGAGGCCACCATATGGTCCACACATGGTCCCCACATAGTGATATATTATGCCTTCTTCCCTCTTTCTCTCTCTCCTTACAGTGAGACACCTCTTCTGTCTTTTCAGCATCTTTCCAATCATGTCCAGTTGGAGACACCTTATGGTGAAGTCATGTTACTTGCCTGGACCCCCAATGGGACACCTGGTCCTCAACCCCTTTGAGAAACTCAGACTTCTCAGAACACAGAGGGGCCTGTCCACAGGCAACTTCCACTTCCCCATTGCAATCAAAATGTCCTGGACAAGGCCGAGTCATTGTTGGTGGTCTTTGTTTACCATGTTTCAACGCACATTTATTTACTTAAACACATTAAGGCATCAGTTTCCTGTTCGGGCTCCCATCGTTCCAACACCTGCCGTCGTTTGTGACTCATCCTCTGCCTCTGTTGCCTCTCACGTGTGGTGACTTGTTTCCTCATGTGTTTGCTGACCTCCGTTGGGAGCTCCTGTTCCCTGGAACTGTACCTGGATCCGAAGTGTGTTCCTTCAAGAGAGGGTTCATGTTTGCTTCTGCCTGCCACCCGGGAATCCTCTTAAAATTGGAGGCTTAAGATTTGGGGGAGAGGAGGCCTTGAAAACTATGAACTGTGGCCATAGATCAGATGAGTGTAGGCTTGTGGTTAGGAAAGTTCATGGGAGACTTTTTTGGGAGCCTTTCAATGGGAGCCTTTTGGTTTTCCTCTTGCTTTACTGGGAGCCGAGATTTAGACAAACAAGTGTCCTTATTGTTGTTCCATCTGGTGGTTTTTTTCAAGCTCAGGAGTGGGGCTCGTTAGAGGTCCTGGCTTCGGGTAGGCCTCTCCGGTCTGACATTCCAGCTTGTGTGGTCCTCGGCTCTACCCTCCACCACCAGAACTATATCCTCTTAAAGCCCAGGGTCTAGAACGCTGTGGATGGCAAATGCCTGTGAGGTGAATGGCAGCGTTGGTCTTCTCTGGCATCATTTCAAGGCCTTAACATTTTCCCTTTCATTCCCTTCCCCTTAACCATACATTTATAAAGTTAGGTAAGGGAGGTTTCTTCAAAGCCCTAGGTGGCCATATTGTCCACATGACTTCCTACCATAGGCTCTCTTTTTTTGTTCCTATTATGATCTCTCTCTCTCTCTCTATCTCTATCTCCTCTTCCCTTAGTTCTTCTGACACTTTGATAACCAGATTCCTGTATTACATCTTCTCTCTTCTGAACACTCACTGTAATTTGTTTCCCCACTGGGCCTCTGATGCAGACACAATTCCTGAGTCTGACTCAGCTCCTCAGCCCTCACCACCGTCTTCCTTCTCACCTCCCCACGGCAGGGACCAGTAACTGGAGCTGCAAAGTGGGTTGTGGGTAAGAAACTACAAAGCTAGAATAAACTTGAGCATCTCACACGCATCATTTAATGCAATTGTATAAATTAGCATATGGGAAAGAAAAAGAGTTTGGGAGTTGGTGCTGGTTCAGATTTTCTGTGCACTTGCTGGCAGTGTTCCTGTGGCGGGATACTTGGGGTATGCGCTGTGGATTGAATTACGTTCTGCAAAAAAGATACGTTGAAAATCTCACCCCCAGTACCTCTGAGTGTGATCTTATTTGGACAGAGAGTCACTCAGATGTAATTAGTTGGGGGTAGGGTCTTACAGGAGTACTGGGGGGTCCTTAGTCCAATAGGAGCAGGGTTCTTAGAAGAAGAGGAGGAGATGCAGATGCCAGGACACATAGGTGGTCATGCCATGGGGGGACCCGGGCAGAGACTAGAGGGATGCAACCACAAACCAAGCACCCCAAGGCTCCACAGCCACTGCTGGGAGCTGGGAAGAGGCCAGGAAGGATTCTATCCAGCATCTCAAGGGAGCACGGTGCCCCTGTCCCCTTGAATTCAGACTTCCAGGCCCTAGGACTGTGATAGAATAAATTGTTGAGTGAAGCCACCCAGTTTGTGGTTCTTTGTTAGGGCAGCCCCAGCAAATGAGCAAACGAATACATTTTGAGTCAGTTTCCTCATCTATAAAAGTGGGCAGTAACACTTTATAGAGTTGTAAAGATTAAAATGAGACAGTGTGTGCACAGCATCTGGCTTCTAGAAGGCAAATAGGATATAGTAACTGTTAGCCTCACTTTGCAGTATGGAGGGGACTGGCTGTGCCTGGCCGTATGCACAACTCCATTCCCATCAAAGGGGGCCTGCCACCCCATAGGCACCCCCACCTGGGCGTGCACGCACACACCTGCACCCACGTGTACAGGCACACTCTGTTCTATGTGTAGCCCTGTGTTACGTTGTAGCAAAGCCTGATGGGCTTCCTTCCCTTTCAGAACTTCAGGATGTTTGTTTTCAGCCAGGCCCCACCTGTAGGAAAGGTTTGGCCAGAGGTGAAGGAATCTGAACCCAGCAATGGCCCAGGAGACAGGACGGTTGGAGAACACGACGCTCTCGGCTTGGCCCCTGCCCCACCTGGAAGCACTGCTCCTTGTGGCTTGAACATCTGCGGCCTTAACTCACGACCACAAGGAGTTGCCAGTTGTAAAAGTTGAATAGAAAGTGCAGTTGTTTTACATTTGCCAGAGTGTTTGCCTGGGATCGATCAAAATGCCATAACCTCTGTTCTCTTTATTTAAAAAAAAAAAATTGTCACGATACCCCAAACTCAGACGGAGAGAGACAGCATGGGTTTGTTTGGGTTGGGCCTGAATCTGTGTGGGGATCACGGGGAGAAGGGACTCTGTTAGCACCGGATCCCTCCCCAGTAGCAGAGGCAGCTGCTTGTCATTTTTAACTACCATCTAGGAACACTCAAAAACAACTTTTTGGAGCAAATAGGTTAACTCTCCAAAATGTCCACCGTGGGAATGAAAAACAGAGATGCTGCAGCCTCACACGATGCACAAGGAGAGCCCAGCGCTGGAGAGAGCATGGATGTGCCCCCGCCCCTGGTGTCCCCCCATTTCTGGCTACCAGCTGCTCTGAGCTGGAACTGAGGCCGCCACAGACCCGGATGCGGCCTGCAAATATGTGCTCGGCACTCCTCGACAGCACCAGCTCTGCTCCCTCTCCTCCAGTGGCCAAACAGAATCTTCAGGATTCTAGAAAGAAAGCAGAGCTCAGGACTGACCTGCTCCCTGTCTGAGTCATCTTGTCGTTGAGCCACAGATGGATGGAGGTTGAGAGCCATTAATAGCGCACCTCTCCAGCAAACACATGACCGCCTGAAGAGAAACAGTCCCCGGGAACTCTAAACAGCAATTAGGCAAAATCCTAAATTACAGAGTTCTCACTCTGCAGAAAAATGCAAATTATAATTTTGCCTCCTCCAAAAGCCCACAGCCTGGGTTTGCCCTCCATCTGCAAAATGCCTCCCTCCTCCAAAGCAATCCCCCCAAGAGGCTCTCCTGGGCAGGCCAAGAAAGGGGACTCAGCGTGGGTCACGTCAGCATGTGCACCCTTCCCTCTGAGATCTGGGGGCGGGGGCGGGGGGAGAGAAACAGAGACAGGGAGAGAATCTCTTCTGCAGTGTTTTATCACCCATGACTGTGCGTGGGGCGCTGTGTGCTGTACCCTGCTGGGGGTAAAACAAGGTATGAGACGTGACCCCTATGCCCAAGTAGTTTCCAATCTTAAAAGAAAGGGGGGGGGTGGGCAAACCTAGCAGTTTCTTCAAGCACTTAATTTTATGCCACAGGTACTTGTGGCTGTAGAAATTCAGAGAAGGGGGAGGCAGAAGTGGTCCTTGGGGAGGAGCCCCAAGGGTGGGCCCCAAGGACAGGTGGAATGAGCTGGAGAGATGGAGGGGGAAGGAGAGGCCCAGGAGAGGGAAGCCCGCAAAGTCCTGGGATGGCCCCATGGGGCAAGAAGCCACCGTCACCCTTGACTGACCAGAGGTGGCCCTCTGCCCTCCACGCCTCCCTTGTGGGCCCCAGGCCAGCCTGAGGACATCACCCCTGCTTTAGGCCTCGTGCCAGCACTTTCCAGGTTAGGGGCCACGATTCCCTCTGGGCCTTGTTCTCCGGCCATCAGCCCCCGTGTCTCCCAGGGGCCTGGGGGTCTGGGGGGCAGGGTCTGTCCTTCCCTTCACCCCAGCCCGGGACTCGGGGCCTGGGATGCAAGGCCGCCGGCCTGGCCTGTTGCGGGAAGGGCGAGAGAAGAAGAATGTGATGACTGGGGACCGGGCCCTGTAGGACAGACACCTGCTCGTGCATCTTCTGTGTTCTTTCCCCATCCCCTCCCTGGCTGCTCAAGAAGTGGGGAGCGGGGTGGCTCGGGGTCTGTGGCCCTGCCCGGAAGGTGTCAGAGGAGCTCCGGCTGCATTCCCGCAGGGTGCCGGGCTCCCCTGCCCTTTTTTATTGGGGGGCAGAGTGTTGTAGTATCATCTCTGGAGCTGCCTCTTCCAGCTCCGTCCCAGTTTTTCCTGCACATTATGCTCCAGAGCCAGTGGGCTCCCTCCCCAGCAGGACATGGGGTGTCCTCCCCTCCTTGGTGGCGTTTGGAGACCACTCTGCCACGAGACTACAGCTCCACAGAGCCCCAGGGTAATGGGGTACGGGCGGCCCCCCACCTGCTGCCCCCCGGCCGAGGCCTGCGTGGCCACTCGGCAGCCTGGGCTGTGGGAGAGCAGCTTCCTGGGGCAGCAGGTCCGAGCTGGGCCTGCGGAGCAGGTGCGGGGCAGCTAGGAGGGCGAAGCAAGGGGCACCAGGACCCCCCTGGACTGCGCAGGATGGGGGCCTCCCGGGGGAGCCTGGGAAGGGGTCAGCTCTCCAAGGGCCTTGAGCCCCACACGGAGAACTTACCCTGTGGTATCGGAGCCATCAGGGGGCGCCTGGGGGCTCAGCGGTTCAGCGGCTGCCTTCGGCCCAGGGCAGGATCCCGGGGTCTTGGGATCGAGTCCCGCATCAGGGTCCCCGCATGGAGCCTGCTTCTCCCCCTGCCTGTGTCTCTGCCTCTCTCTCTCTGTGTCCCTCATGAAAGAAAAAAACCTTTAAAAAAGAAGAGCCATTAGTGAGTTTCCAGCGGAGGAGACGTGGTTACATCTGTGTTTGGGAAAGATGCCCTCAGCTTTGCTATTTTCAGCTCTGAAGGGTTGTCTGGGTTAATGAATCACTTTTTACGGGTCTGGTCTCGTGCGCACGCATCCATCAATAACCCATCTCTCATTCATTACCCGGACACCCAGGCCACTCGGATTCATGGGGATGTGGGGGGCAGTCGAGAATTCTGAGTGGGAGCCTTTGGGGTCCCTCTGACCCGAGGTGTTCTATCCCCTCATGTCCCGAGGCCAAATCTAATGTCTCCGCAAGTTATTTGGATGTTTTAAATCTCTCAGTTGCATGCCGCACCGGAGCTAAGTTTGCTGTATACTTGCTGCAACCGTAGAGGAGGTGTGTAAATCATCTTGATTACTGGGTAAATCAAGAGGATGTGTGTGGGCGAGAGTCTGATGTCTGATGTTGGGGATGCACAGCGCTAATAATAATCTCTGTGCTTGTGCAGCATCACAGAGCCAAGAGGCTTCCACCAGCTGCCACCTCACTTGACCTGTTAACCACCGAGGCCTGGGCCCTAGGCTCGGGCTGCCCGGATGGACCCCGGCCTTGCCACTCTGCAGCTGTGCAACCTCGGGCAAGATACTTCACCTCTCTGTGCTGGGTCTATAAGAGAGAAACTAAGTCGGAATCTACCTCCTGGGAGTGTTGTAAGGACTGAACGAACAATACGTGCCCAGGGCTCAGAATAGTGGCCGGTGCACGAGGAGCAGGTCCTAATACGCTGACCGCTATTTCTTCTCCTCCTGGCCACCGAAAGACAGCCAGAATTGGACTCCAGTGTGTCACTTTCCCATGGGCTCGCCACCCATTCTTGGTCCTTCCAGGTGCAAGGAAAGAGCCCGTGGTGGCGGTCCAACATTTGTGAAGTTCCCATTTGTATTTATCCCCCAGCTTGATTCTGGAATGCGTATAGGCCTGTTTGTTTCCTTGGACTGTGTCCGTCCCTGGCTCATTAGTAATTAATATATTTGGAGGTATTTAGGATTGGGTGCCTGGCAGTGAATTACTCTACGTAATTGTTGTGAATTCAATCAGGGGCATTTGTATTCCAGGTTTCTAGAATATTCTAGGCACTCACGGAAGTTCGGTGAATGAATAAGCAGCCTGAAGGGCGACGGTAGAAGGTGTCATTTGGGCTAGTGTAGATTCATTATCCTTCACACACATCACACGTTGAGTCAGTACTGCGAGTACTTATAAAATGATCTCATTTAATTTACTAAGTGCGGAACTTAAATCATACCGTAAAGCGGAACACAGTCATGAAATCACATCAATGAATTCTGGTCAACTGACCAGATTCTTTGTACTTGATAAACTTTAAAATGCAAGTGTTTATTGATTTAGATTAACCATGGCTTAAGAAAACTAAATTTATAAACACAAAATTGGCAAGTGAGAAGTTATTTGACTTACAAGAGCATTCTTCAATTTTACAGAAAAGGTATTCATTGGAAGCCTTCATAAATTTCAAACTTCCCATGGTGTTAAATAGAATTCAGTTTACTGAAATTCCTTTTTTGGAGTGGGGGAATACATTCACTCTACAAAAAAAAAAGAAAATCCAGCTTTAGGGTACTGATACTTGAATAGAAATGGTCCAAGAACAAATGTAGGTGCTAAGGAGGCTATAGAACTTGTAAAAGATTAAAATATAGAAATGTAGGAAAGATGCAAGAGGGGAGAAAGAATGAAAATGACTAAGAAAGGAAGGGAGGAAGAGGAAGAAGAATGTCAGGAAGGCTAAAGCCCCAAAGGAATCAAGGCCTATGGGATACCCTAAATACAACAAAAGGAGTTTATGTTGTCATCCCTAGCTTAGAAGAACAGAGACAGCTAGACCCCACTGGGGCACGCAGTGTCATACTAGCAGGTGGCAGAGAGAAAGAAGCTTCTTAACTCTATCAGGAACAGGTTCAGCATCCACTCAGGCAGGATCTTGACTCTCAAGGGTAGAGCCAAATGCTGCAGGATTTTGACTTAAAATCCAACTGCTACCACTCATGACTACATCAAACTGTCCGGATCTCTACGCTTGGGTTCTTTTTCTGCATCTAAGTTGGTAAATTGGCTCAACCTTTGATTCAACCTTTGTTTCTCATTCTTTGACGTAATGTTTTGACCACTTCAAGATCCAGGATCTCCTGTGTCTGAGATCTCCCAGCCAGCATACACCTTTATGATTCTTCAGTCTTTTGGCTCAGTTGGTAACTCAGTCTCTCCTTATTTCCTCCTTTGTAGAGCTACTACATTGGAGAACAGAAGCTTGCTGTAGACCAGAGTGTACACTGATTATAGCAGAGCATTTGATGAAGCGGCTCACTTAAATCTCAGTGGCAACTTGCACACTGTGGGGTAATAGAATTAGGTCAGAAGTGTTTCCTGAGAATGTTTTGTGGGATTCAAGATGATATCCTTACATGCAGACGCAGGTAACAGAGCATTCCATGTTCTTAACAGTTCATTGGGTGCAATAATACTCTGAGAATTTGGTTTTTTTTTTTCAATTTTTAATTTTTTAAAAATTTATTTATTTATTTATTTTAGAGAAGAGAATGGGAGAGGGAGTGGGGCAGGGAGGGACAGAGGGAAAGAGAGAATCTCAAACAGATTCCCCATTGAGCGTGGAGCATGACATGGTGCTCGATCCCACGACCCTGGGATTGTGACCTGATCTCAAGTCAAGAGCCATACAGACGCTTAACCAACTGAGCCACACAGGTCCCCTGAGAATTTTGTTGTTGTTGTTGATGTTGTTTTTGTTGTTTTAAGTAAATCTTAATATTTAGAGAAACAGTTCCTTTATCAGAAACATTCTGAAAAACCCCACATTTGGGCAGTACTCAAAGGATGCTATTCAGTGTTAATTGGTGAAGACATTTCTAGTCCAGATCAAAAGGCTCTGTACTTGTCCCTGATCAGTTCAATTTTTTTTTTTAAATCTGTGACTTCGAGTAAAAGGTAAAATCCATGCCTATAAATTGATGTGGGAAGATGATTAATGTAATGGAAGACAGAGTCAAACTTAAAAATAATGTAAACGGTGACTACTCAGTGTTGTGTTCCTTTTTGACTTGAATCCTATACTATCTGACTATATGAAGAGTTAATTGCACAAAGGGGGGAGCTGACTTAGCAACAGTTCTTGCACAATCCACAAGCACAATCTGAGTCAACAAGGTAATGCTAATACAATCCTGAAGCCACATTAATAGAAGTTTATTGTCCAGACCATGTCTGGAGTATATATTCTATCTTAGATACTACATTTTAAGAGGACCACTTGGGACTAAATTATGTGTAGAAGTGGTTGGACAGGATGAAAAAATCCATTATATGAAGACTGAAGCCATTAAACATGCTTAGCTAGAATAAGAGAAAACCCTAGGAAGACAGAATATGGATTTTTCTTCACATATAAAGGATTATTATGTGTACATTGTATAAAAATTGATCTGTGTGCTCAAAGTGCAGATAGTAAACCAGAGGGTAATGGTCAGATTTCACTTCAATATGAGACCTTTTCATGGTTTGGGCCGCCTGGGTGACTCAGTCGGTTAAACGTCTGCCTTGGGCTCCAGTCATGAACCCAGGGTGCCGGGATTGAGCCCCTCATCCGGCTCCCTGCTCAGTAGGGAGTTTGCTTTTCCCTCTCCCTCTGCCCCCGTCTCAAATAAATAAATAAAATAGATCTTAAAAAAAAAAAAAAGACCTTCCCATGTTTCCTATAGTCCAATGGTAGAATAGGTTGTTCTTGTAAGTAGGAAGTGTGCCATCATGGGAAGTTCTCAAGCCAGGTGCTGAATGCCCAAGCGTCGGAGGTAAAGAAGTGGTGACATCAGAAGACACTTTGAGCTTGGATTCTAAGAGTTTTTCTGGTCATTTAAATACTTAACTACCTCATTTGGGGGGATGATAGCTGGGATTGCCTAGCCTGTCCTTTTGACATTTCACAGAATCTTGTCCCATGTCTAATCCTCTAGAAAGTTTCTGCTTTTAATTCTCAGTTCGATCTGAAAATGAGAATTGGTAGGAACTGCCTCCACTGAGGTCCTGAGCTGCCCTCCTGCTGGCTCCTGCCCTTCCTCCGGGTCATGTCTAGCTCATTCTTCACTGCTGTGAGATACCCCCATACCTTTACAACAAATTCCTCTTTTTGTTCATACTGGCATGACTGGGTTTCTATTCCTGGCAAAGTAAAGAACTTCAATTATGTCCCAGCCTAGTGCCTTTTATAATATGATCTCATCAGAAGATAGTTCAGGTTTATTTAAGCAAGGAGTTTGGTCATATTTTTACAACATACTTACATACTTCCTTCCCATCCTAATGCCATAGGCATTGAACTTCCCAAACACTAGAGCAATAGGACAGTGAATCTGATTTGAGCCTCATAGGAATTCATCCTTGAGAGGATATGGTATTTGTAAGAACCCAAAGCAGGCTGCTGTGAACAGATTTGTTTACATTTCAATTTTTAAAAAATACATGTCCTACAGTGCACATTTCAATTGGAAGGCAGCCCTCCATTATGTCGATACTAATTTCTCTCTGAAATGTCTCACTAATGGTGTAAGTTTTATACCTATTGTTTCTGGCCTGGAACCAAGAAAATGGCATAGCCACTAAAAGTTCACTTGTTACACAGCTGGTCTGACAGTTAATTAATAGGCTTTATTAGGGCTGGAGGGCGGGAGGCCTCCCTGAGCCAAGTTTGGGACCCAATTGGCTCTCAAAGGTCAGGTGCTCTGAAGCTCAAACGTCATGCTGTTAACTCCCTGAACTCTTGGCAAAGCCCAGCTTTCTGTTTTGAAATTAATGGCCTCATGTCTCTCATGAACAGGTCCTGTTAGAGATCAAAGCAATCTTTCATAACCTTGTTTGGATGAGTTAAGGGAAAATGAACCAGAAACATGAGGATTAAATGTCCCTTAAAACTCCCCTTGGGGTGTAAGTACTGAGAAGAAATGTGTTGGGCCAAATCATGTACGGGAGTTTATCAGACCCTAAACATGTGGTGGAAACAGAGCAAGGTTTCTGGCAAACTGAGGTATGTCTGGGTTTGCCTCTACCTAATTGGTCTGTATTATGGCCCTTAAGCCCCCTGAAAGTGCCTGTGCTCTCCTGAGGATGGGGTGCTCCCACCTATGGAGCTGAATCTCCTCAAATGGACCAATTGTAACCACCTAAAATTTAAGTTGTTTCATTCGCTTCAAGTCACTTATTACATAAAGTGATTCTGCAGTTTTACGTGTCTCATTGGGCTCCAAATAGAAGAAATAATAATGTTATGATGAACAAAAATGATTCTACATAAAATTGCAAAAACATGGTGCTCTCAACGATGTGTCTGTGACATCTGTGACATCAGAGATGCATGCTAACTATATCTGTCTTCAAATATCTCTGTATCTGATCTAAAACATTTATCCTAAAAAAAATAAATAAATAAAACATTTATCCTGAAATTAGTAGCACCTCCAAACCTACATTTAATCAAAGGGATATCCATAAAAGGTAGAAAGGAGAGAGGGTGTTGGGAGAGAAATGAATATCTCATGAACATCCATGAGAGGAAATATAGCTTGGGAATAATCTGTCTCCTAAATGTGCAATGATTGTAAGACGAGAGAGGGCTTTGTGTATTTGTATTTGTTCTTACCGAGGTGAAATTCACGTAACAAAATTAACCTTTTTAAAGTGAATAGTGCAGTGGCATTTAGTATACTCACAATGTTGTGCAACCACCACCTCTGTCTGCAAACCATTTTAATCACCCCAGAAAGAAACCCTTTATCCAGTATATGGTTGCTCTTCAATCCTTCCTGTCCCCAGGCCTCAGCCACCACCAATCTTCTCTCTGATTCTGTGGACTTACCTCTTCTGGATATGTCATATCAATGAAATTGGGCGATAAGTGATGATGTGCATATGGCTTCTTTCACTTAGCGTAATATTTTGAGGTTCATCCGCACTGTAACGTGTATTGACCCTTCATTCCTTTTTGTAGGCTAACTAATATTCCACCATCTGTACATATAGTATATTTATCCATTCACCCACTGGTGGTCATTGGGGTTGTTTCTACCTTTTGGCTACTGTGAATAGTGCTGCTACAAACATGTGTACACATGTGAACACCTGCCTCCAATTCTTTGGGTAGAAAAACAGGAGTGGAACTGTCTGGGTTAGCATTTCAGAGTCCTGAAGCCACCAAGGGAGAAGAAAAAAGAGAGGTCATGGTGATTGCTGGAGGGCTGGTGCTACCTGTCAAGGGCAGCTAGGAGAGCTCTTGCACAGAGGGCTGAGAACAGTGTTCATGGAAGCTGGGGGCATACCCCTTGGGCTGACTTTGTGTACTGCTCGCCCTATGGTCAAGGGTAACAACGCACTACAAACTCCATATGGGCAGAATCACCAAGGATTCACATTTCTCAAGACTATAAGTTGGGGTCACTTGGGCAGGCAAAGAATCTCAATCAAACGAAAAGCTGGCAAAAAGCAGGGTGAAGTGTGGAGCAGAATAGGTATCAATCCAACATTATTCTTATGATCGGTTGCAAAAAAGTGACTGGGATGCCTGAGTGGCTCAGTGGTTGAGAGTTTGCCTTCAGCTCAGGGCGTGATTCCAGGGTCCCGGGATCGAGTCCTACATCGGGCTCCCTGCATGGAGCCTGCTTCTTCTCTGCCTATGTCTCTGCCTCCCTCTCTCAGTCTCTCATGAATAAATAAATATTTTTAAAAACTGATTTAATGGGGGTGCCTGGCTGACCCAGTCAAAAGAGTGTGTGTGACTCTTGATCTCAGGGTCATGAATTCGAGTCCCACATTGGCTGTGGATGTTACTTAAAATAAATACAACTGAAAAAAAATTGATTTGGCAATCAAGTGTTTTTTACCTCCTAACAACCCAAAAAAGACACTAGTCTTAGATCATTTTAGCAGTGAATTTTACCAAACCTTCAAGGAAAAGATATCCTCCATCTTATATAAGCTGCTACAGACAATGGAAAAGGACAGTAGGCCACTTAATTTATGAAGCTAGTATAGGCTTGACACCAAAATAAAGCAAGGACAGTACAAGCACAGGGATACCTTATTTTATTGCACTTTGCAGATACTGTTGTTTTTTTTTTTTAAACAAATGAAGATTTATGGCCACCCTGTGTTGAACAAGTCTATTGGTGCTATTTTTTTTCAATAGCATTTGCTCACTTCCTGTCTCTGTTGCACTTTGGCAATTTTCTCAATATTTCAAACATTTTAATTATTATATTTGGTATGGTGATCTGTGACCAGTGATTACAACTCAATGAAAGAAAGCTCAGATGATGGTTACCATATTTTAGCAATAAAGTATTTTTTTTAACAAAGGTATGTTCTTTTTAAAGACATTGTGCTATTTGACACTTAATAGCTACAATATAGTATCAACATAACTTTTATATGCACTGGGAAACCAAAATATTTGCTTGAATCACTATTGTGATATTTGCTTTATTGTGGTGGTCTAGAACCACATCCGCAGTATCTCTGAGGTATGCCTGTACAAGAGAAAGACACCTGTAGAATAATATCACTTATAAATGTAGACTGAAAGTCTTAAATAAAGAGCAAATTAAATCCATCCAGTGTATTTTTTAAATGATCATTACTTGTTTTTGTTTATCCCAGAATTGTGAGAACATCAGAAAGGTCCATTGGTGGAAGTTTCCCATTTACGCAGATTAAAAATAAATTATAACACATCTTATTGTGTACATTTAATACCCACTGTTATCTGAAAGAGAAACTCTTAGGAAAAACTAGAAATAGAAGGGAAGTTCTTTAATCTGATAAAACCTAGAGCAGTGACATCACATACTTCTGAAATAGTCCCATTAAAAGCAAGAACAAAGCAAGAAGGGCAGTTATAGCTGCCACAACTCAATATTATGCAGGAAATACTAGCTAGTGCATTAAGAAGAAAGGAAGAAAGGAGGAAAAAGCAAAGAAAAAAAATGTGTGCAGTTTTTCAAAGGAAATGAAAAACTTTTAGGCATAGAAAATGCATAAACATCAACAGATAAACTATTAGAAGTGATAAAAAAATTCAGCAAGGTTGTTGATTACAAGAGCGACATATAAAATTCAGTGTTTCTTTGCCTATATCTCAGCAACAACAAATTAAAAAATAAAATTGAAAAAAAAAAAAAAAAACCAAACTCAGATCATAGCAAAAACCATAGAGAACCTAAGGAATCCATGTCACAAAAAAAAAAAAAAAAAAAAAGGAATCCATGTCACATGAAATGTTTAAGAGCTTTATGGAAAAAATGATAAAACTTTATTAAAGATATAAAAGATCTGAGTAATGGATTAAAAAGACTCAAAAGCATTAAAAATGTCGGTGCTGCCTAAATTGTCCCTAAATTTTACTAAATTCCAAACCAAACCCTGCAGCACTTTTTTGTTTACAAATTGATGATAAAATTCATGTGAAAATTATGAAAAAAAAATCATCTTGACAAAGAAGAACAATGAGGTCGGCAGACGAGTTGCCCTGCAGATGTCAAGACAACCAAGTTTCAGAAGTTAAAATACAGTGGGCTGGGCAGAGGGCAGGTGCTGGGGCCGAATAGAGAGCCCACCCCAAATCTGTGCATCCCGGAAAGGGGGCTACGAGAGAGATGCAAGTAGAGAGGAGTGAGAAGAGGATAAAGGATGGAAGCGTTGGCTCTGCATTAGGTTCCTGTGCCAATTATGCAGCAAATAAATTCTGGAGGCGTTAAGGACCTCCACCTGAAAACCTGCAACCAGGAGGGAAACTACTGGAACGCGCAGGACAGTGTCTTTACAACTTAAGAGTGAATATGCCATCTGCGAACCCACCAACACCTTCCGGCTCCCCAGGCCACCTCGCGCTGGCTGCCCGCACCCACAGGCGTGCTTCCTGCAGGTAAGCGCTTTTTACCCAGACTGCTTCACGGCCAGGGCGTAGCATGTGACCCAGGCCGGCCAATCAGACGCCCCAGGAGGGCTCCGGCGGAAGTGAGGCACTTCCGGCGGAAGTGAGGCGCCTCCACAGCATCTCTGGAGCCTGGAGGGGCCCAGGTGATGTGGTCCTGGAGGTGATGGCAGATTCCTGGAAGAGCGAGTTGGTGCTGGGACTTCCTTTCATTGAAGTGGAGGCCATGGTTCCCAAAGCGCCTAAGCTCCTTACTGTTGCTCATTAATTTCTCTTCTGCTTAAACTAGTCGGACTGGATCCCACTGCTTACAACTAAACAGTAACTGACCTACAACTCCTTGGACCCGAAATCATCTTTGTTACAAAATATGCCATAATCAAAATGAGACATGGTATTAACTAAAAAAACAAAACAAAACAAAAAAAAGCCTTGGAGAAGAGATTTTGCAGGATCAATAACCAAAGAATGGATAAATATACATTTATTTTAGGGAATTTATATTTAATGGGGGAAAGAACCTAAATAAATAAGGGAATAGAAACACCCCCAATGAGGGTGGGAGGATGAGAACAGGAGATTTCCAAAAGTGGAAATCCAAATGCCTTTATGTTTTTTTCTTAAAAAAAATACATAAATAAAATTGTGTTCATGTATGCATGGAGCCCAATGGGGAGCTTGAACTCATGCCACTGATGAGACCGACATCTGAACTGATATCAGGAAACTGATGCTTAATTGACTGAGCCACCTAAGTGCCCCTGGTATTCATATTCTATGAATTTTTTCACTCAATAAAAGCATTTATGAGAGTTCCATTGGATCTTGAGTGAAAAAACTTACAGAATATGAACACCGTAATTCTGTTTACATAAAATTTTATTTTTTGTTTATTTTTATTTTATTTTATTTTATTTTATTTGTTTTATTTATCTACGATAGTCACACACAGAGAGAGAGAGAGAGAGAGGCAGAGACATAGGGAGAGGGAGAAGCAGGCTCCATGCACCAGGAGCCCAACGTGGGATTCGATCCCGGGTCTCCAGGATCGCGCCTTGGGCCGAAGGCAGGCGCCAAACCCCTGTGCCACCCAGGGATCCCTATATAAAATTTTAAATAAAATGTGCAAAAAAAAAAAAAATGAAACAGGTAAGAAGCTGAAAGTTCTTACAGTAAGCTATGACAGTGATGTTTGGATGTTGAGAGAAAGGCCACTGAGGGTGTCAGTCAAGGAACACCAAAGACTTACGTGCATTTTGTTTCTTGGGGGAAAAAAATGGTTGGCAGTTGTGAATGGTCAGTCTGGATTTTTTACTCTGTTTCCCACACTTCCTTAGGAATTACCATTTGTTAAATGTGCCCCCTCTTTTTCTTTTATGAAATGTGAGAAAGACAAACTCGCCATTCAGTCTATACAGTGGATGCTGTGGATGCTGTGATACCATCACGGGATGCTGTGATACCATCGTGCGAGAAATAATAGGATACTCTGTATAAAAGCTACAAGAGGGAAACCCCATGTTGGATTCCTCCAAAAGTAAGCTTTTTAAAAAAAATAATTTCTGTAGCTTTATTTTCAACTCCATTTTAAATTATACAAGCACTGCATCCTCATGAAATGAACATAAAAGACCATGAAGATTCATTTATAATGATTTTAGGTCTCTAAAAATAACAAATGGTTGTTTTTTTCTTCAGCAACACCATGTTCCTTGAACCGAATCTGTACCTCTCTTAGCACCTCGATTCCAAGTCTCCCAAGGCCGCAACTGGGACACACACTTGTCATTCACAGGCCAAGCCACAGGATGCCACTGTTGCATTTTTGCTATAATAGACTTCTACTTGAGATGAATAAAGGGGGGGGGGGGAGTGGAAGGAAAATCTCTTCTTTTATAAACAGATACGCGACAACTATTTGAGGTTTAAGATTCAAATCTTATCTTTTGAGTTCTGACTAATTTTTTAAATCCCTTTACACTGGATTTTAAATACCACATATTGAAGTCATTTGAGCATTTTAGTAATTACATTCCAGAATGAAACAAAAGCAAATTATTTTGGAACCATTAAAAAATATATACGAGCACCCACAAATACGTAGAGCAAAGTCCTCTGAGAGTTAAATTCTCAAAAGTGATTTCTATGCCAGCTACATGGAGTCTGTTCCTATATTTATACTTGTTAGATCTCTGTGATACATTACTTACTAGTATTAAAACTATCTACAATTGTTTTTTTGATGGGGCGATGTATTTTTGAAATCAGAATGTTGGATACATCAAATAATGTACTCAGAGATACTCTGCATTTCTAATCGAACCATGATTGATCATTATACTTGGCACTTTAAAATTTCCTTCTGACCCCATCTTAGACTCTAGCAAGTAATTAAAAGTTTATAAATTGACAATTTCAGGTCCCAGAGAAACTGATATTTAAAGAGAAGCATTCCTTTTGATTTATGAGTAAATAATTGTACAGCCAGGCATCTCCCATGCAGAATACATCCAATTAAGAATCTACGAATTCCTGGTCTGTGCGTATAGGAAATAAATTGTAGTCCCTCAAAGAGACTGTAGTCTAATTAGGGACACATGACACATCCATGTAAAAAAAGAAAACAATGCCATTATGAATTTGAAGTGCCATAATGTTCTAAAGTGCCCAGTTAGGAAGAGGAGAGTCCCCAGGCACTGGAACAGTCAGAAAGGGCCTTCGAGGAGGCCAAACTTGGAGTGAGCCTGCAGGCTCAGTGTCGCCTCCTTGCAGTCACGTATCCTCCACTTGGCCCAGTGCTTCCTCTGCCAACTCAAGCCCTGTCTTCTGAAGATTTTCAGAGCTCTTTGAACATAGGTTTCATTATAACTCTCAAAAATTGCTCGTTTCTGTATTCCACAAGTAGTAGGCACGAAGACTACGACCCACATGGTCCCTGTCCCTGGAGCTTCTACTCTAATCAATGCATTGCACTGATTTGCTCACTTGAACCTGTCCCTCTCTTCCATGGGACTGTGAGCTATGAGGTGTCCCCAGCATGGAGGACAGAGCAGAGTGTGCATGAAGCTTGGTTAAACGAATGGGGTGCAGGCGGGAAGATCAAGAGTTAACAGTTGTCCAGCCAACGGCTTCTGGGAGAGAAGAGACAGTGAAATAAAGAAGGTGAAAAAGCAGAAGGACTTGGTGTGACCTGCCAGCCGCGAGGGAGAAGACGAAGCCAAACCAGCTCCCAAGTTGGCCTTACGCAGTGGGTTTGTGTGCTTATTTCTTCGTGAACCCGTGGTACCAGTAGCCCTTTTCTGTTACAGAGTTAACCATGTGCCGCCTACTTATTGTGAAATAAATTTGCCTAATCTGCAGTAAACTGTGTTCCTGCAGCAAAGGGCAGGCCCTAGAAAGGTCAACACAGAGCGTCCCTCTGTCCTTTCTGGCTGGCAAGCGCAGCAAGGAGGTGGCAGGCCACTCGGTGCATGAGTCAGGATGCACGGGGCCCAGCTCTTCACATGCACCTGCACCCCAGACTCAGTTAATTTAGAGTTCAAGGCAATTCTTAGGGGGTCAGCATGACTCATAGGCGTAGGACATGAGCAAAGTGAGGGGCTGAGCAGTTGTAAAGTCATAAATTTTTAAACTTAACTAAAATAGCCCGAGTCTGAATTCAGGATATTAGTTGCCTGAGCAACAGAGAGGTTAAAGCAGCAATAAATTATGGCTGGTCTTATCAAATAGAGCTGTTCCTGTTTTACAGCAGGGCACTAGCACCCTCCATGGTGGCTGCCACACACAATTCAGCATGGAGAAATTATCAGCAAGTTCAACATCAAAGGAAAACAGGAGACCGTGACCCAGGTCCAAGGCCCACGCAGATTGAAGGCTTATTCTCAGCCAGTTTGGAGAACAGAAGGCCTGGGTCTTAATCTCTGTCCTTCCTAATCGTGTGACCTGTGGGTGGCTCTCCCTGCCTCCCTGACCCTTAGGCTGCCCTCTTTAAGAAAGAGATGTTATAAGGCTCCAGTGAACTGCTGGTCATGCAAACACTCTGAAAACCGGAGAATATGCTACAAAACAAACAAACCAACAAACCAAACCAAACCAAAACAAAACAAAAAAAGGTAGTGCTATCTCTAAAAGATGAAAAACAAAATTAGTTGACTAAGAGTGACAATAAAGCTACAATATGGAACACCTGGGTGGCTCAGTGGCCTTTGGCTCAGGTCATGATCCCGGGGTGCTGGGATTGAATCCCATGTCAGGCTCCCTGCAGGAAGCCTGCTTCTCCCTCTGCCTGTGTCTCTGCCTCTCTCTCTCTCTCTCTCTCTCTGTGTGTGTGTGTGTGTGTGTGTGTGTGTGTCTCCCATGAATAAATAAATAAAATCTTTTAAAAAATAAAATAATAAAACTATAATATTTTACTAAAAACTACCTGCCAGCCAGCAGTCTGGATGAGTAAGATTCTCTGAACAAAACCCCGCATCTCTAACAACTGCAAGAAATCATTTTATGTTAATGCTTATACTTGACCTTCAGAGAACCCGTGTTCTGGGCAAGTCAGACATTTTTGGCAGAGTCCTGGATGGAGACTCAACAGCAGTGTGGTCGTTCCCTGGGGTCTTATTGCAGCTTTTGATTCATTTTGCTAGCACACTGCCTGTCCAGATGCCTCTGTCACTCATTTGGTGCCTTGCTCACCCTTCACTACTTTGTACATTCCCTCTCCCTCCCTCTCTCTCTCCCTCTCTCCCCCAGCCCCTCCCCCCTTTTGCATCTCAGCCCACACATGAGTTCTCCTTCCAGCCAGGCTGATTTCCTTTCTCCCATATGCATTACTCATTGTCCTTCTCTCCTTGAAGACCAGGTCAGAGCAGCAGCGACCCAGTGACATCCACCCCATATAAGCTCCCTTTGCTGAATAGTTGTTATCTTGCCTTCTGCCTCTCAACAGACAGCAAGCTCTTGGAGGAAGGCCCAGGAGGGACCTTATTTATTGCTGTTGACACCACATTCCCTGGGAGCCCACCTTGCACAGGTTAGAAATTCATTGTCTGGAGAGGGGGAGGGGAGGGCGAAGAAAATGCAAGTGGCTATGAGCCCGTATACCTCTGATGCATGCCATGGGGGCTAGCATGGTGCCAAGCCCCAGACCTTCCTTGATGAGGAGACAGCTTTCTTTGGTCTGTAGGAATGTGGACACACGCATGTATCGAGTAGCTACCAATCCAAAGGTGAAGTGATTGAGGTGTGGGGCCGGGGCGGAGGGGGGGGGGGCTGAGCCAGACAAGGAGGGAAGCTGGTGGCTGTCCCCTTCTGCTCATTCTTGGACGGCAGGTGTGGGGAACACCCCCATGTGAAGATGTTCAGCCCATCTAAAGGTAGCTGAGGAACAGGGGAATGCGTACCCAACAAATGGCTGACTTCATCCCTCCTCCTGTCCCAAATGTAGTAAGGATTCAAAGACCAGCGCCTCAGATTTCTTTGTTCCACCAGAGTCTTCCACACCAGCAAGCTACCTCTGGAAGGCTCTCACACAGAAGGAAGTGTGACTTTCTTGAATTTTGCCTTCATGGTCATTAGTGCATCTTCTATTGGGAAATGTCTATTCAAGTCTTGCTCATTTTAAAACTGGGTTGTTCATCTCTTTACTGTTGGTTGGTAAGTGCTGGGATCAAGTCCTTTGTCAAATACTTATGCTGCAAATATTTTCCCCAGCCTACACGGGCTCATGTGTTCATTTTCTTAGCAGTGTCTTTTGATGAGCAGAAATTTCTAGTTTCAATAATGTCTAACTTATCAGTTTTGCTCTTTGATGATTAATGGTTTTGGGGTCTTATCTGGGATGTCTTTGCCTACCACAAATCATAAAGATAGAGTCCTATATTTTCTTCCAGTAGCTGATAGTCTGGATATTATATTCAGGTCTGTAATTCAGCACAAATTAATTTTTATTCATGGAGCGAGGTGGAGGTTGAGGCTCATTTTTTTTCCCTATCGTATCTGCTTTTCAGCAATATTTGTTAAAAAAGACCTTTCACTATTGGACTGGCTTAGCACCTCGGTTAAAAATCAGTTGACTGTATATGGGTGGATCTATTTCTGGAGTCATTAACCTATAATTTTTTTAACCTGTAATTTTAAAAAAGATTTTATTTATTTATTCATGAGAGACACACAGAGAGAGGCAGAGACACAGGCAGAGGGAGAAGCAGGCTCCCTGCGGGGAACCTGATGTGGGACTCAATCCCAGGACTCTGGGATCATGTCCTGCGCTGAAGGCAGCCGCTCAACTGCTGAGCCACCCAGGCATCCCTAACCTGTAATTTTTTAGCAATACACTCACCTAGAGAGTGGGTCTTTCAAGATTTCCTCACCTTTGGGCTTTATTTTAAAGGGACTAAGGTAAAAAAAAAAAAACTAATAAAGGGACTAAGAGAGAATGCTTGGTTTTGAGAAAATAAAGCACATGCTTGTTGAATTATAGTTCTTTGGGGGAAAATATTTTCAGACACCGTAAGTAAGCAACATGGCAGGCATAAATCTTCCTCTGCAAATAAAATGCAGGACATGCTTGTTTTATTTTCTTGAATGAAAATTCGATTTGCCTTTAAGGTCTTATACCTCCTTTTTACCATGCTGGTAAAAAGACCATTTCAAGTCCTTCTAGAGATTTTCCCCTCCCCCTGGTTGTGAAAGAATCTTTTTTCAGGAGGTGGAAAAATTATGGGAGGGCAAGGTGGGAAGTGGAACCTTTACTCTCCTGTCTATTAAGGGAACAATGGTATCCTTAAGGATCAAGCCTGAACCCTCCCTTAAAGGTGAGTTGGAGTGAGATAGAGGTTGGGGTTCATTTTTAATCCATAAGGGTACCCACATATTCCATATGTGCCAGATAGAACACGGGGATCTCAGCATAGGTTGGGAGTCTCTGAACCTCCCTAAGCTAACCCCTTGCTGTCAACAGCTTGGGTGGTGTTAGCTTCTACAGAATATGGCAGCAGATATTTGTTTTTGTTTTGTTTTGTTTTGTTTTGTTTTGTTTTTCGATATT
Source organism: Canis lupus dingo (assembly GCF_003254725.2). Taxonomy (NCBI): domain Eukaryota; kingdom Metazoa; phylum Chordata; class Mammalia; order Carnivora; family Canidae; genus Canis; species Canis lupus. The sequence continues at coordinate 13,813,944 of NC_064243.1, forward strand.
TGGTATTTTTGCCTGCCTAGTATATCTCCCTTTTTTCCAACAACAGCACTTCAATTTCTCTTTGGGAAACCACTCCTCCCTACTCTGGAATATATGGAGCTAATAAGTGATTGATTGAGCTCCTGACCCAAGATTTCAGCCAATCCTAAGCACTGAAAGTCAGCCCCTCTATGGGAGTTTCTGTCTGCTGGGCTTCAGGGAGGTGCACTGTAGACTCTGTACTTAGTGGATTCTCCTCTATGGAGGGAACCTGAGAGTGAAGCCAGCTCAGTGAGCAGCTGGGCCTTGAGAGAGAGCCAAAGACAAAAAGTCCTTCTTGTTCAACAGAGTTCAGCCATGCCTGAAGCTAGATCCACAATTTCGTGAGCCATTAAATTCTCAACTGTCAGCCTATTTAAATTGGAGTCTGTAATTGCAGTGGAAAGAGTCTTGATATACCACAACTTGGGCAGCCCAACAACCTTGCCCTTCCCAGTCTAAGGCGCGCGCGCTCTCTCTCTCCCCTTTTCCACATAGATACCATTTCTAAGCCCACCTCCAAGCAGAGTCTGTCTTGAAGGAGTTACCTGCCAGGACCATCTGCTGGGAATAAGCTTAAGGAAAAGTCAAAGTGAGGATAAACATAAATTAGTGTCTCAAGATGTCCTACTGCCATGTAGATCTCTTTCTCTGTCCTGCTTGCTTATCACCGATAATTTTTCTCACTTCCTTATCCGTTTGCTCTTTCTCCCCCAGTCGTCTTGTTTCCAAGCCAGTTTTTTTTAAAGATTTATTTTTATTTATTTATTTATGATAGACATAGAGAGAGAGAGGCAGAGACACAGGCAGAAGGAGAAGCAGGCTCCATGCCGGGAGCCCGACGTGGGACTCGATCCTGGGACTCCAGGATTGCGCCCTGGGCCAAAGGCAGACGCGAAACCGCTGAGCCACCCAGGGATCCCCCCAAGCCAATTTAATGCATGAATCACTTACTTGTGCCCAGTAGTGTTTGGAATCATCAAACATAGCATCAGCTCTTGAAAAGCTCAGGTGTAATGAAAGAGAATTTAGAGCCGGGACAGAGTAAGTGAGGGGGCCTGGGTCCAAGAGACAAAGGGCAGGAAGTCAACAAATTTGAAGCTGATGATGATACCATGGAATGAGTCCTTCTGGGACGACGAGCAGGGGCAGGCTTGGATTATGGGGAGACAGTCAGGTGAGAGACCTCTAAGCTCTGATTCTGAAGGAGGGGATTTGAGAGTCCATTAAATTATAGAACCTTTCTGTTAAACAAAGCCTGAGCGATGATCCAATCTGACACAGCTAGATCCTTTTATTTCTTTTGAGTAAAATTATATCCAACCCTAAACCTCAGTCTCACAGTTTAACAAACAAGAGAGGGAAGCCAATAGTTCCCACAATAGGCAGGGGTCAAAGATGCTCCCAGGAGGTCCCTCGGGGTCTGCCAACCAGAGGAACTCAGCTCTTACCTGTTTCACTAGTGCTGCTTCCCCATTAAGATTTGTAAAAAACAAAAATTGGAAGAAGTTTGCAAAGCCAAGGAGTAGTTTACTTCCCACCCGGTGCTAACACAATTTCTGCCTTCTTTTGAGCCCCATCTGCCCCCATTCCCCACCCCTATTCCAAAACTTGGATTTAACATAATAAACCCCTCTTCGGGTTCCATACCCATCAGTGTTTGCCAAGACTCAGAACCCAGATCTGGGCTTTTGTTTCCCAACCCCCCACTGTCTCCTTTTCTCCCTTTGGGACATCACCTGTCATTTCTGGGCCAAAGACACCCAGATCTGTTAGTTTAGCCTGACCTGTATTTGTGTTTCCGCCCAGCGTCTCCCGCTGCCTGTGGGACCATTCTGGTTGGATGCTCTGCCCTCACTCAGCTCCTCTACCAGAAAGAACAGTAACCTCGCTCAGCAGAAAATTGGCCTCTTGGAAACAACAGTGGCTGCCACTGGATGGCTAGAAATGCTTTTTTGCTTGGCTGTAGCTCTTTTAATGTGATGAACATCAGCTGATTTTGTAAAAATAATAATAACTTTAAACCAAATATGATTAAATAGAAAAAAATTATCTGGAACTTTTCAGGGTTTAAATGGTGTGTGTGTGTGTGTGTGTGTGTGTGTGTGTGTGTGTCTGTGTGTTCTAATTTACTTTTAACCTGCTTTGCCTATCTGGATATGTGTTCATGAGATTTTAGAATTGGGAAAATTTGAGTATTGTAAGTCACCAGTTCACATTTGAAAAGTTTTTGTGCATAATATGAAACACCTTTTATAATTTATTTAAGCAGTCCACTATTGTTAGACTTTGAGTCGCTTCCAACTAAACTCCTATTGTTGGACATTTTGGTTGCTTCCAACTTGGCCCTAACAAACCAACGCAAAGCCAGAATAACTGCATGAAAATAAATTACAATAAAGGAGAAGGGGAAAAGGAGGGAAACAATCGGAGAAATTCTGGGGGGGGGGAGGGGAGGATAGACCAACTTGCTTAAAGAAATAAAAGTTTTAAGAGCCCTTTTGTACGCAAAATTTGCCAATATTTGCCCCCCAAAAAGGAAAAAACCCACAAAGCTAACAGTGATTGTAGATTATTCATTTTCAACCAAATTATTTTTATTTTTAGAAACTGGCTCAACTAAGTTGTTTTAAACAAAAGCATGTGCGTGTGTCCCCTTCTGGACCAACGCTTATGTAGCCAGTTAGGGTGTTCATGATCATCCAGCTATAAACGGAAAAAAGTGTTTATTTTAATATTTGTAGGATTGCCTTCTAAAACCCAGTGCCTTTTTCTCAAATCTCAAGCCCGGTGGTGGTCCTGAGATGTTGCTGACTGGTCCACCGACAGCGTGACATCTCCTTGCGTCTCCTCCTCAGCCCCGTCTCCTCCACATTGATCACCAGTCCCACTGTGACCTGTGTAGAAGGGGTGAGAAGGGTAGTTGTCTGGGTTCCAGCATTCAAAATGTTGCCTGGTACATGGGAGAAATAGAAAGCCACTCTGAAAATAAATTGTTTCCTCCTGCCCCCAATCCATCCTCAAAATAGTAAGAGGATGCTTAGTATTTTTCAAATGCTTCAATTTTTCATATTTTCAGCCACCAGAGGCCATGGTCCTAGCACCCACCACATTGGTCTTGACTATTACAAGCCTTAACCTGTCCTCCTCCAGTCTTCTGAGGACACAGATCCATCGGACCTATTGTCGGTTCAGACTAAGAAATTAAAACAAGACTCAGGTGCAGAGATTTGTCCGTAAAGTCACTATTTCCAAGGGTCCCATTTCCAAGGGAGGCAGATAGACTTCTGGCACCAAAAGTTGCTTATCTGGTTCCTTAGAGCTGCAACATTAAATTCACTCCCAGGTATGAATCAAACCGTCAGGCATTCTTTCTATCTGCTGCCAGGAACAAAGGTGAAAACCAGCTCAGGTGAGTTCCTCAGAATATACTCTATCCTTCAAGAGAACTACCGCCTGTCTTACCTCTTCCCTAGACAGCTATGATTTTTCTTATATAGATGTATGCTTTGGCAGAACCATTTGAAAGTTTCAGACATCGTGACACTCACCCGTCAATATTTCAGCAACCATCTACCACCAAGGACATCCATCCTCCAATGCCACGACACAGTTAGGGCACTAAGGAAAACTAACATTAATTTAATAATATCTGATGTACAGTCATATTCAAGTACTACAAGAGTCCTTTATAAAATGTTTTTTGGGGTTGCCTGGGTGGCTCAGTTGGTTGAGCAGCCAACTCTTGGTTTCAGCTCAGGCCATGATCTCAGGGTCATGAGATCGAGCCCAAGTCGGGCTCCCTGCTCAGTAGGGAGCCTGCTTCTCCCTCTCCCTCTGCCCTTCCCCCTGCTTATGCCGTCTCACTGTCTTTAATATAAGTAAATAAATCTTTAAATATATATTTATATAAAATGTCTTTTATCGCTTTAAGAAATGTCATCATACAGCTGTGGCTCATACACTGTTGTCATGCCTCTTGTAGTCTAAAAAAATTTTAACTTAGAATAGTTCCTGTGGCTTTTTGTTTTGTCTTGTGTGTCTGTTTTATGCTATTTGAATTTTTTTTTTTAAATTTACCCCAGTTGTCTTGTAGAATCTCCCACATCCTAGATTTGTCTGACCATTCTCTGATGACTAGATTCAAGTTGAACATTTTGGGCCACAAGTGATGGATCTGTGTCCTTACTGCATCACATCAGGCCAGGGAACGTTTGGCTGTCCTAGTGCTAAGTTTGACCACTCGGTAGCCAACTTCTTTTTAAAATGTAAAATTAAACCACACCATGTACAAATCTGTGTTTTCTAATTGACTCTGTGCAATGAAAGCCTAGTATATCTTTCAAAACAATCTTCACGAACAACAGCTTTTGTGATTTTTAAAAAAAAATTCGACTGTAAGTAACAAGGCTTCTCCATTACTGTGAAGGGGGTGTTTGAAAAGCCTGTGAACTAATATTGGTTATCTTTCACAGAATCTGGAATTTCTTCTACCAAGACCAAAACCAAACCAGACAAAACCAGCACCTTGCAAACAGAAAACCCCATCTTCACAAGTGGAGTTTTCAAGCCAGATTCCAAAAGGAGATAGATTGCTAAGGACAGGAGGCAGTGGGGTTGCAAATGTGGCCTCTGTCCTTGGGCCAAAGGGTCATGGGCCACCTCGCCCAGGCTCACCTCACTCACCTGATGGAGTCCTATATTCACTGCCAATCAAGCCCAGCCAGGACTGCTTTGTCCTCTTTGTAGTAGGAGGAATGGGAGGGTGGGGGAGGAAAAGGAGATTTTTTCTTTTTAAAGATTTCTTTATTCATGAGAGACAGAGAGAGAGAGAGGCAGAGACACAGGCAGAGGGAGAAGCAGGCTCCCTGTGGGGAGCTCGATGTGGGACTCGATCCCAGGACCCCAGGATCATTCCCTGAGCCAAAGGCAGATGCTCAACTACTGAGCCACCCAGGTGCTCCAGATTTTTTCAATGCACTCGGAAATGGCTAGAATCCTTGTTGACATGTTAAACTTAAAGAACCATTTTCAGGAAGAGATGTTATTAGTCTGAGTAAGTCTGAGTGAGTGTGTCTTATGATTTTGAGCTTGATCAGAGCTTTTTACAGAGGAGATGTTTCCTGTGTGAGCAGCCATTTCCAGAGTCCCGGCATCTTTTCCTAAATGCAGACCTAGTTCTGTCAAACTTGATGGATATTGCAGTCCACACAGCTTCTTATCACCACTTTTCATTTGGGGGGAGATGCTCTGCTGATAAGAACATGGGCTGAACATTCAATCGATAATAGTGACATAAATATTCTCTAGTTGTATAAATAAAACTGCTTTTACTGAACTATATTTTCAGCTTCTGGCAGCAGCAACTTTAGCAAATACCCTTTTGGGAAAACCCACAATAAATATTAAATTGGAAAAGACTTTCGTGAACTGAAGTCTCACTCCATGAAGTCACAGGAGCCAGATCTTATTTAAAATCAGTTTTCAGCTGCCGTTTCTTGGTTACAAGAATGAATTGTCTTGCTAATTGAACTTGAGATTCACCTTTTAATTATGAAGCAAATTGCAGAGCCAAAGGACAGGCAGGTAAAAGTGAGATGATGGGCAGTCATGTTGAAACTAAGACATCCTGCTTCTCCCTCTGCCTGTGTCTCTGCCTCTGTGTGTGTGTGTGTGTCTGATGAATGGATTAAAAATCTTTAAAAACAAAGAATTTTAAGAAATAAAATATTTAACCCCCCCCCGCCAAAAAGACATCCTTCGTTCCGTTATTTGTGGGCACAAGAGCTTCGCGTCCTTTGTAAATCCCCAGCAGTGTCTGAGAACATAAAAGTCTCAAAGCATCTCAGCGTAGAGGAAAGGAAAGAGGGAGAGGGCGAAAGATTCTTCTTTTACTGGATTTCCCTTTATTGTCTTATATTACATGAGAAAACAGTCTTTCTGTGACAAATAAATTCAAGAAGCTTGTGTTGAGGGATGCTGAATGGAGTGGTGGCAGATAGCTATATAATTGAAATCGTCTCACTTTGTACTACCTTCGGAGGGGCTTGTGTATTGGCTTCAGATTTATTGAGACAGATTATACTCCTGGGTGTAAATCACTTTGTAAAAGTAAATCAGGCAGTTTCCATAATTCCCTTCGGCCTCTGGGGTACAGTTTAATACACTAAGCCATAATTTACTATTAAGGGGGACCCTTGGGGTGACTTTTCCTAGGGAATCGGCTTCTCATTGGGAGACTCATTCATTATGTTACAATAAATAAGCCTCCCCACCTCCTCTCTGCCCTTGTCATCTCTTGTTTATATATCCAAAGGGGGAATGTGTGGGCTCTAGGTTTGGAAGGCAGAAAGTCGGGTCTTGTGTTTCTGGTGCAAGGAGATGTTATCTATTCTCCGGAACAGGAGGAGACACCACAGGAAGATGCCATCTCTCTCAGCCCCGGATCCAGCAGGATTTGCCCCCCTTAATCACCCCGGGCCTGGGCTCTATTTGACAGTTTGAAGAGAGGCCAGCCTGGGACCCCGGCACTCAGCTTCATTATGAAGCTTTGAGTATCAAACACTGTCTCCATAAGACATTTCTCTAAAACTGTTCCTCTGATTCATCTGATTTGCATTTTTGTTTGAAATGGGGTGTGACTGTGTTTTCAATGTTTTAAGTCCTATTTCTGATTTACTAAAATAATAACCGAGTGGCCACTTATTCCTCAGTTGTTAAAATGAAGAAGTAGAATCTGGTGGGGTGGGGAGGAGCGTGGAGCTGGGGATGCTAATCGTTCAGTATTTATAAAATTGGGCATTGAAATTAAGAAGATCCATTTAAGAAGAGGTGGCTTGAGTTTATTTAAAATGTAATTACTTTTGGCCTCTGTGATTTTGTTCCTCTTTCCCAGACGAAGACAAGAATTCCGCAAACAATGCAGGTCAGTGGAACCTAATATGCAAGAGAGGATTCGGGTGGTTCCAGGTGAAATTAAATTGCGTGCATGGGCAGGCTGCATTATAAGCAATCTCCAAGCTTCTTTCTCGCATTTGTGGTTTCTGGTTTCCTTCTGCTGTAGTGGTACAACTCTGCTCCATCCAAAGCCAGCGGTTCACTGGTTCACTTGCTGCTCTGATGACCAGTCTCCTAATACCTCTATAATCCTTCTTTCACACCTACATTTTTTCTATTTACTATGAAGTCAACAGGATTTAGACAGCCTTTCTTCTGCACCTCTTTGTCTCTTCTCATGGCTCTACTGTTTTCCTTTCCAATTTAATTTCTGCTTTCTAGCAGTTTCTCATTATGTAATTCAGAGACCAAGGGTGAAGAAGACTACTCAGGATTGTACATTCATGTTCCCCATGAGATCAAGGGTCACAGTTTTATTGAAAAGTCCTAGGGAACACTTCCCTAAGCAACTGTAAGGGGGGGTGGGTAGGTTTGCAAGAGCTCTAAATTGTCCTGAGTTGTTTTAGAAAATTGGTCTTAGTTATAATGGAGATGTTCAAGAAGTAGCAAAAGGTCCAGAAAGTGAAGCTCCAAAGGTCCAAAATCAAGCTCTGATTTGTGAATTTGTTAAAATTATCCCTACACCCAGCGGTACCCTGGAGACCTTGCTCCACCCTGTCGCCTTTCAGGAGCTGAGAGAGCCTGGGACCAGCTGTGGACAGGACAACCTGAATGGAGCTCTCCTCTTCCAGAGATTGGGGTCCTCTGTTAGAGTCCTGCAAAAGGAGTTAGAGACCCAGGTAAACAAAAAGATGCCCACTCCTCAAGAACATTCTCTGGAGAGACTGATCGGAGACAGAAGTGGCATCAACCACTCATCCACCAAGATGAGAAGAAATCCAGGAGACCAGGAAACCAACACACCCACAGTGGTAGCCATTTAGAAATATCACTTGCAGGTTTATGAGGAGTGGGGTGCGCATATGTATTGAATTTGTACATATATATATATACATAAAAATGTATGTTTATATGTCCACACACACATATACACATGTATATTCTAACTTTGGCAGTGAGGCCTTCAAACCTGAAAGTATGACTCTGGCATCACATTGAGGGCTCCTGGCAAGTGGCCCCTGTGTGTGTTCTCCTAGCTTCTCTATGTCCAGTGTGAACCTGCTGGCCACAGACTACTTATGCAGGTCTCAAGTTATACTCTGTTGACCCTCAGCTCCATAGCTCACTAGCCTCAGTTTCTTCATCCATACAATGGGCAGAATGTGAGTTATTTTAGGTAGACCACATTATTAGCAACCTCATCAAATAAGAAAATACGTGTAATAGACTTAACACCTAGAAAACATTCAACCAGTTGCTAGTTATTATTACTTTTTATTAGGTTCCCTTCTTAGCCTTTGCCTGTTGCTAACAATAGAACTGTAAGTGGGGATCTTCTGTAAAAAATACAGAGGCTCCGTGACCCAGGATTTTTTTTCTTCTACATCCTTTATTATTTTTTTTAAGATTTTTAGTTTTATTTATTTATTCATGAGAGACACAGAGAGAGAGAGGCAGAGACATAGGCAGAGGGAGAAGCAGGCTCCATGCAAGGAGTCCCGGGACTCTGGGATCATGCCCTGAGCCAAAGGCAGAGCCTTAACTACTGAGCCACCCAAGCATCCCTACATCCTTTATTCTTAGTCAAATGCAACAGTACATGGAAATTTAACTAAACATGAGTTATTAAATGACCAAACACCAGGGCAAACTTTTGGAAAGTCATAAAACTTTTACCAGCCAAAAATAAAAACGTCCTTAAGACTTGTGATGGTTTGGCAATTCCTGAGAAAAAGATCACAATTTTAAAGTAGGTTACCACAGTGTAAATGTCAGATAATCAATGTATATATTTTAGATATAAAAAGGTAAAGTAAGAAGTGAAAAATAGCTCGATTAATATCGTAAAGTTTTTCTTTTAAAAAAGTCAGTTGGCTCTGAAAAATGTCCAGGTTGGTTGTCCTGAATGCCAAGAATTTTCAAGAGATTCATAAGATACAGATTCAGGGCTGCAGGAACAGGCTCTCTGCAGGCTGATTGAAGGAGCTGTGGGGGGCTGAGCGCTGTGCATTTGTAACATGTCATCAAGGCGAAACTTTTCACTGAGATGGTGGAAAGTATATTTACATGGTATGTTCACTCTCCGTCCTCAAAACTCCCAGAAGTTAGGGACTTGGAGATTTGTTCATGATGCTCCAGACATGGCTGCATGATTTCTGCAACTCTTTTGCCCTATGTGCCAGACTTTTTCATTAAAATGATATTTTTCTGGGGGTGCTTGGGTGGCTCAGTCAGTTGAGCATCTGACTCTTGGTTTTGGCTCAGATCATGATCTCAAGGTCATGAGGGATTGAGCCCCAAGTCTAGCTCCGTGCTCAGCGAAAAGTCTCCTTGGGATTCTCTCCCCCTCTGCCCCTCCCATACTCATTCTCTCTCAAATAAATAAATTAATTAAATATTTTTAAAAATTATATTTTTCTGATTTAAAAAGTTAAATGAGAGGCACCTGGATGGCTCAGTTGGCTAAGGGTCTGACTCTTGATTTCAGCTCCGGTCATGATCTCAGGGTTGTAAGATTGAGACCCAAGTTGGGCTCCCCACTGGGCATGAAGCCTGCTTGGGATTCTCTCTCTCTCCCTCTCCCTCTGCGCCCCCCACCTCCTTTCTCTTAAAAAAAAAAAAAAAAAGAAAGGTGAAAATAAGGGAAGTACAAATAAGTGCAAGGAAATTATTATAAAGTCATTCACAACCCAGAAATACCACTGTCATTATTTTAATGTTTTTAAAATTCTCTTTATTTATTTGTTTGTTTATTTATTTTAGAGAGGGAAAAGGGGAGGGGCAGAGGGAGAAAGAATCTTAAGCAGACTCCACACCCAGCACCAACCTGAACCGAAATCACAAGTTGGTCACTTAACTGACTGAGCCACCCAGGTAACCCTAAAATTCTTTTTAAAACACATATGTATAGTATGTATATACACACACACACACATATATGATTATACATATTTTACTTTTAAAAAATGGAAATATGCTATGTGCACTATAGCCTGCTTGTTTTTACTTAATAGTATATTATGAATTTTTGCCTCTAATTAGATACTTTTAATACCTTTTCATGGCTATACATTATTCTATCATATGAGAAGTTCATCATTTATTTAACCATGCCAGCTTTTTCCTATTTTAAACAATACCATGATGTGTGTCCTTATGTCCATCTTCGTTCTTGCACTTTCTGGCTTTTTGATTTCTTTCTGCATGCTGTGGGTTGACACACTTTCCTGGCAGAGAGCCAAATATATGGTTGCTCTCACCAACAAGTGACTCCAGGTTAAGAATGATCTCAGGAATCGCCACACACTGATTTTACAGGTAAACTTAAGGCCTAGAGAAGTTAAAAAAAAAATTGCAAAAAGTGTCCTACCTAATGAATGCAAAGCACAGACTAGAACCTGGGATGTGAGGATCCCCTTTTGATGCACTTTCTAACCTGCTGAATCCCCCAAAGTACCCTGAAAAGTGAGGCTTTCAGTATCACACAAAGGAAGAAGATATGTACACACACACATAAATACATTTATACACTTGCACACACATACACATATATATTTTGAGGCAGAATTAAATATAATTTACAATTACTTCATTAATTACTTTAAAAACATCAGTTCTTGGGGCACCTGGGTGGCTCAGTCAGTTATAAGCATCTGCCTTCAGCTCAGGTCATGATCCTGGGGTCCTGGGACCCCCATGTCAGGCGCCCTGCTCATCTGGGAGTCTGCTTCTCCCTCTCCCTCTATGCCTCCCCTCTGCCTGTGCTCACTCTCTCGCTCTCTCAAATATATAAATAAAATATTTTAAAAAATCAGTTCTTACCACAACATGATAGCATAAAATAAGTTTAGCATTCATGTCCCTGAAAAATTTTCCAGATAAGACGGACGTACAGGCAGGACAGACCCCGTCAGCCTCCAGAGCCCCGGGTGTCCCAGTACTGAGTAGGTGGGAAGCATCCCTGAGGGTTGGAAACAGAGCCCAGGCTCAGGCCTCTCTCTGACTTCCCTCCTGCCCTCCCATCAGCTCCTGGGAAGATGCTACAACCAAAGTTCGTCCAAAAGCCAGGGAAGCAGTGATGCAGCCAAACCTTGGTGACTTTGCGCAAGTCTTGGTGCCTTTAATATTGCTGTCCTAGGTTCACAGACTGGAGCAATCAAAGAAATATTCATTGAAGCCCAAGATGACAACCCCCCAAAATAGCAGTGCTGCCGGTGTTTGAGGCACGCTGATCTCAGGGACCCGCTGACAACCCTCGGCAGGTCTTCAGCAGCAAGCGTGGTATTTAAGAGCAAGAGCCTCGTTAGCTGGGGTTCCATCTGGGGGTGCACAGCTTCTTCCTCTCAGTCTGAGCAGCCCCATTTCTATGTCAGGGTAGGGGTGTGGGGGCTGGATTTTCCAAATAATCCCAGAGGCGACTTGGGTTCGTATTGCCCTTTGGCTCAGCCGCAAGCGTAGCACCAACATGACTTCAGCAGGGTGGACATGCCCGGTGACATCATTTATCAGTGTCAGCAGAGACTTCAGCTGGTGTTTGGTGGTGTCACTGCATCAGGAACATAAACCAGTCCTTTTCCGACTTGGGGTTGACAGCTCGTGGAAGTCTGAATTGCTTTTAGATCTGTGCAGTTATTGCAAGCCTGGTATTTTTCAAATACCTAATAATACAGTAGTATTTTACATAATTGCCTTCCCTAACATTCGTAGAAAACTATAAATAGTTCTCTTAATATGCACAGAAGTGCTTCTATTCCAGATGTTCCCATGGTGAAGGGACTTGAGCTATAATTTCCACCTATTTCAGGAGCACTGACACCCGGAAACTTGACAAGCACATTCTTTTCTTTTGCATCCTGTGGATTCCCAGAGCCACAGCCTCCAAGCCAGTTCAGGCCGAGCTGATCCCCCTCTGCTGCCGGCCCACGAGGGTGCCCACAGCCACTCCTGGGTCTTTTTACCTCCGTCTGAAATAAACGTGGAGCCAAACCTTTCTGGGGTGCTCTAACCTCTGCTCCAATGAGAGAGGTTTCGTGGTTGTTTGCTCGCTCTTTTTCTTTCTTTCTTTCTTTCTTTCTTTCTTTCTTTCTTTCTTTCTTCTTTCTTTCTTCTTCTTTTTTAAAGATTTAATTTCTTTATTCATGAGAGGCACACAGAGAGAGGCAGAGATATAGGCAGAGGGAGAAGCAGGCTCTCTGCAGGGAGCCCAATGCAAGACTCAATACCAGGACCCCAGGATCACAACCTTAGCCAAAGGCAGATGCTCAACCACTGAGCCACTGAGGTGCCTCTCCTTTCTTGTTTTTAAAGACTACTGCTGGTGGGTTGAGCAAAGACTTCCCTGTGTTACTTTTTGGGGTTCCCCTTTCTGGATTTCTGGGTTTTTGTGCCTCATACAAAACCACAGATGTGTGAATCTAGCAAACAGTCTCTGTCCATAGTCTGCATTAGAAATTTGACCACTAATATGTTGGGCTTTCTTTAGGCTGAACTAAAATTCACAGTACTATTTCAGTAGTCTGATTGTCTCCTGGAATCAGGGTGCATTTTCATCATTTGGCCCTACCTTGTCCCTCTGAGCGCCTTGTAATGCATCTTCCAAGGCCCTGTGGACCTGATTGTTCCCTGCCTCGAGCCTGGGGTTGCAGAGAGTCTCAACCCCAGGGCGGGGAGACATTGAGGGGGTGACTGGAGTCTCCAGGCCTCATCCATAAACTTTATAGGATGGGCAGAGGGACTACTTCCTAACCTCCTGCACAGTGTTAGAAACTCTGTCAGGTGGATCAGGACCAGGAAGATTCCCACGGCGGTTGGGGATCTGGGGGTGCATTTTCATTAATCCAGCTCTTGGCACCCTTCCCTGGAAGTCTTTGGCCCCCACAGCCGTGGACACTCCAGAGTTGGGGTAATGCAGATGGATTCCCAAATCCCCAACCTGCCTGGGCATCTGCCTGCTAATGACCTGCCTGAGAAAGGACCAGCTCTCTTTTGGCAGCTTCCCCCCTCCTCCCTACAGAAGAAAAGCACACTTCGCATGTGCGCCTTAGACTGTAGAAACTAGAGTGCCACATCAAGCCAAGGGCAATCTGGCATATTCGTGTTTCATCAGGCATCCTAAATGTGCTGTCTCTGCATATTTCTGCTAAAGAGAAAAGTACAGCTGCCGAGCTGGGAGTCTTAGTCCAGATTAAGTGTTTGGACTATTTTAAGGATATCTCTTCTTTTATCCCCTAACTATTGGCATAGTACTTGCCTTTGGACAGAAAGTGAGAAGGAAAATAGGCAGTGGGAACAGGGCCTTACACTTTCTTTCCATTGTTCTCTGTGAAGTGAGAACCCAGAGACACATCTGAACACATCCACTTGAATTGAGGAAAGAAGGCAGATTCTTTCTAGCAGAAAGCTGAAGTCTAATTTGGCTGATTGATTGGACAATGAGGACTGACTTTGTCAATTCATTTATATGACAGCTATCTTTTGTAAATTAAATGAGCCAAATGGTTGCTCTCGCGTCCTGAATAAATAGCTTTAAAGCCCTTGATGAGGTAAGAGCATTTTATCAAAAATACTCTTCGGTAAAGGCATAGCAAAATTAACAGTATTTAGATTTTTAAAAATCTTCCTGGTAATACTAGGTGAAAGAAAATTCCTAAGTGAAAGAATTATGGGTATAATTAATCATCATTTACTAAGTCTCTTAGTAGAACCTATTCGGTTATATTTTCCCAAAACTGAGAAACTAAATGACTCCAATGATGGAATAACAAATTTTTTTTGTAGATCAGATCCTTCCTTCCTTCCTTCCTTCCTTCCTTCCTTTCTTTCTTTTTGGCTTTTAATAAAATTGGAGGAGGACCTAATTGAGTTGTCAAGTGATAGATTAATAAAAGTAATTTTTGAAGATGGATTAGTATGTGATTTTTGAAATATCCTTTGGAAGGAGTTCAAGAACAGAGTGCCAGTGCTGTAACAAAATGCCTGCTATTTATTTATCAGAGAGTTGTAGGACTTACATCTGTAAAGATGAAAACCGGGAATAGGATTGAAGCCAAGGGCTTGCTTGCTCCAGCAATCAGTAACGTTCACCTATGGATGAATCCATCTCTTTAAGGGGGGGGGTGGGGGGGCATTTCCAGGAACATTTTACTTTTATGTGTAATAATTATATATCAACATTTGAAATGTATTTATGGTGTTTTGATCGATTGTGAACTAATAATAGTTGTAGCCATAACTCAATCCAGATAGGAAGGACTCTTTGGTGACTTATCGTCACTAGAAATTTCAAGAGTTTAAGATTCCAGTTGATATGCCTAGTCTGTGTCAGAGAGGCACGACAGGGTGATCAGTACTGCCTCGGAGCGTACGCCTGTTACGTGGGGGTAAAAGTCTGTAGGAGAAGCAGAATGGAAATGTGGATTCAAGGAGAAAAAGGGATCGTACAGATGTTCTAAGAGTTAAACGAGTGATTCACATCCTTTTCAAATGAATGATGGAGGTTTTCAACTCTTCTGTATTTACTCTTCATCGTGTACATTTAAAAGAGCGCTGTAACCATCTGTTTTTTCAAATGCCAGTGTTTACAACACACTGGAAAAGCACATCTTTTGTGATTGGTGTAACTTATGATGGAAATTTTGAACATCAACTGAAAAATACGTGAGAGGGAATCTAGTTCTGTTAGGTTTGAATTATTCCATAAGCTTACAGGAGAAAAAATTGAAATTCACGGCTCCAGGAGGCCCAGGTTTCTTGATATAAGACAACAGTTTTTCTCTCTCCTCCCCCTGAGCTTCTGTTAATAAGCAGCCTGCCTCTGGGGGCCACGTGGGACCAATGTCCCCTTGCCTGCTGAGTGTTTTAAAGTTTGAGCAATCTTTGGACTCCTTTTAAAAGGAAATATCCTGAGGATCTCTATTGTTGGCTTATATAATTTCTACAGTAATGTTACTTATAAATATAGAACTCCATTGTGACTCCATAGCCCTCATACACTGATTCATGAAAACTAATTTACAATTCAAAAATAAACCACAAAACCAACAAAACTGAACTTTTAGTTAACAAAACTGTTGGTATTGCTTGCTAAAGCAGACTTGCTATTCTCCATGGGAAAATAAAGCTGATTGCTGTGGCAGTGGTTTGTTTCCTTGTTCTGCTTTCATTGTGACAAACCACGTTCCCGGGGACTCACTGATTGCCTCGCCTTTTCTCTGTTCAACTACTGTGAAACCTTTATGGATAGTCTCCCAGGTAGTGTCCCAGGTAATGTCACCAGATGGTGTCACTGGGCTTCACCTGGTGAGAACCCTCCTTGACAGATCCCACTTTTATATCAACAGCACACATCACTTGGAATAAGAAAATTCTGTTGGACTCAAGAGCCAAGCTTACTCATTTGGGCCTTAGGACTTTCTGATATGCAAAATGTCGGCTTCCTTCATTCTCGACTAGACCTTTTTTCACTTTTAAACAAGATTTTACTTTTCAAGTGCAGAACTTCCCAAAGACTCTCAATTGAACTCTCTGAACCTAAAGGGGATTAAACGGGAAGGAGCACTGAACAAGAAAACATGAGTTACAGCTTCAACACTGCACAGCTGGGCTGTGTGATCTTGGGTAACCCTCTATGCCCCTCTGAGCCTCAGTTCCCTGTTCTATCAAATCAGAGGATAGATTTCATGAAATCCAAGGAGCTAAGCTCCCATCACTCTGAAAGTAATAGGCAGTCTAATCCCAAAGGGTAAAATAATTAAAATGTTTACAGAGCTCTACAGCTTACAGAGCACCATATCCATTGGTTCCTATAACAATGCTATGAGGTATTACTAGCATTCCCATTTTATAGATGAGACTTTTGTAATACTGAGAAATGAAGTGACAACTAAAGGCACACAGTTACAGAGCTAAGAGGAGATCTGGGACCTTTCTGTCTGGGATGTTGGGTTTCTGCATTTTCTCTCAACTTGTTGCCATTCGATCAGAAGAGAAATTTCTTTCTACTTCACATCCAGAAAATGCTCTTTGTCCTCATAGCTAGTTGCCTGTTCACACGGCTGTGGATTGCACGCGTTCCGTGATTCATTCATTCACTAACTCTTATAGCCAGGATTTACTTACTGGCCATGTCAGGGCAGCATTATTCAAAGTGCTATGTGGGGATAGAAGAGAGCACATGAGCATCCATTGTTCAGGGGCAGCTGGGGAAGAGGGCATACAGCATCTGGGTCTCTTCTTCCCTGATACAAAGGCAGGACTTAGAAGAGTGTATGGAGCATGGTGGATGGATGGATGGATGGATGAATGAATGAATGAATGAATGAATGAAAGAAACAAGGCATTCAACTCAGGCGTCATATAATAGTGACCAGCTTCTTCTAGGAGAGTTTCCCTTCTGATTCACCATCAAAGCTCGAGCTTCTTCCTCCCCCAGTCCCTCTCATAGCCCTTAACACGTACTTGTTCTCCTTTAGTTTTAAATCTGTTGTCAAAGTCACATATACATAGAGTTAATAATCAAATCATTCCCAAAGGTTGGTAATAAATCATAGCAGTCCTTAACCCCTTCTTGCCCCTTCTTGCACACTAGTCTGATGCCTAGGGGCAACCACTTTGAACTCCCTCAGCTGTGGCCTCTGGCAATTGCCTTCAAGTTACCGTGTCATATGCATATATGGCTTGTCCTTGATTTATCCATTTTAGATGGTGTCTATTATCTGTTATGATGGATCACTGTTTTAAATTAAATCACATGATTAGGACTCTGTGGATATTACTAATTTGATTTCAAACACTCCATCAGTTCTGTCATCCATCTCTCTTTTATCTTGCCCTAGTGACCCACCATCTCGGGTATTCTGGGGAACCCCCCTTTCTCCATCCTGTTTCCCTGAATTTTCCCTCCTTCTGTTTCAGGTTGGCCCTGCTGCTCTTCTGTCTCTCTGAAATCTCTCCTCACATTCTTCTGGATCCCACTTCTGGGTCTTTCTTGCTTGACTCCTTCATCTTTCCAGAGCATAAAGTCCACTCACTTCCTGTGACAGCATAAATGGAGGGTAAAGATTCTGAGTCCTATTGCATGTCTGAAAATCTGTTTTTGCCTCACATCTGAGGTTACCACAGAGCCAAGTTCTAGATTGAATCCATTTTTTCCCAGGATTTGGAAGGCACTGACCTCTCCCCTTTCCCCACCTCATCTTCAGCATCCAATGTTGAGAAACCTGATGCTAAGCTACTTTTTTCTTCTCCTTGGAGAACGTTTGGGAACATTACTTTATCTCTGTTGTCGATAGCAACATGCCTTGGTATGAATCTTTTCCCTTTGTCGTACTGGTTATTCAGTCAGCTCTTTAAATCTGTGTCCTAGTTCTAGAAAATGCTCATTAATTTTTTCCTCTCCATTTTCTCTGTTCTCCCATTGTGAAACTCCTCTTAGTCAGATGTTGGACCTTTTGGAATAACCTTCCATGCTTCTTATCTTTTCTTTCATATTTTCCATCTGTTTAGCATTTGTGTTAATTTATTCAACATTACCTACCAAACCCCATGTTGAATGTTTTCATTTTGGCCATGTTCTGCGTTTTAAATTTCCAAGAGCTTCTTCTTAACCCCTAATTGTTATCATTTTATAGCACTTTACCCTTGTTATAAAGCTGCAGTGTTTTCTTGCTTCTAAAAATGTTATTTGGAGCTATTTTTAAATGTTCCCTCTTCTCTGATTAGTTCCATTTCCTCTGGTTTCATTTCTGTGGTTGTTTACTTGGGCCTTCTTCACATTAGAAATTCTCGTGTGTTTGAGGATCCTTTGTTGTCCAGTATTCAAAGCCCTAAAAGGGTGATTAGAAGCTCTAGAATTTCATGATGGTTCCTCAGAAGAAGCTAAGCCTGCCGACACTTTGATCTTGATCTTCTAGCCTCGAGTGTGAGACAGTAAATATCTGTTGGGTAAGCCCCCCAATCTCTGGTACTTTGTTGTATCCTCCCTAAGAAACTAATACAATGACTGTACCTTATAATTTTAAATATATATACTCTGCTGCATCTGTGTTATATTAAATATATGCACTACAATATATTGCTTGGCACTAGAAGGGGGAGGTTTCACATGTACTCATTCTACCAGCTTGACCAGAAGTTTATGACATGATCTGATTTAGTAGTCTGTGCACTTATGATGCGCGCTTTGGGCTGAGGGGTTTTGCTTAATTCCTCCTTGTAACTACAATGCCAGCTCTCTAGAAAATGTTCAATAAATGTTTTGTTGATAAATAACTGAGGGATAAACAGACTGAGAATACATAATTAAATAGGTTAAGAAAGTGAGGGACTGACCAATAACATGTATGGTTATTCAGCAAAGGCTTCTAGAAAGAGGTAAAAACTACTAAACAATTGGGTCTGATACATATTTTGTTTTGTTTTCTAATGTAATTTTGTCTTCTAATGTAATACGGTAGTAAACAGTTTCTTGCCCAAAGATTTACCACATTAACAAGGCTATCCTTTCTCTCCCAAAATGGGCAGTCCTAGAGCAAGGCTTGTGTCATAATCCAGATCTTATGGATGACCTCACAGCTGACCTTTCTGTTTTTCTATGAACTCTTGTTTATGAATGCAGTAATGAATCCTTTCAACAGGTAGTTGTGAAGCAGTGAGTCACAGATGTTTGTTGAGCACAAACTATGTGCCAGGAATTATCTGGCCACAGGATTTGTTCATGAACAAGGGAGACAATTTCTCCCATTTCACGGGCTTTGAATAGAATAACAAATGATTGTGTTTAAAAGGCCCCAGTTGGGATCCCTGGGTGGCACAGAGGTTTGGCGCCTGCCTTTGGCCCAGGGCGCGATCCTGGAGACCTGGAATCGAATCCCACGTCGGGCTCCCGGTGCATGGAGCCTGCTTCTCCCTCTGCCTATGTCTCTGCCTCTCTCTCTCTCTCTCTCTCTGTGACTATCATAAATAAATAAAAAATATATATTAAAAAAAAAAAGGCCCCAGTGACTAGATTATTTAACACATAAAGACCAAACCTCTGGGGAAGAACAGACTTATTCCCTAGGTGTGATCAGAAAGTATGATTTTTGACTTTTGTCTAAAGCTTACAGGCACTTGTAAAGGACAAATCCATGTGGAACAGAAAGCTCATGAACTTTGGAGTCTGAAAAACTCAGGATGAATGGAGGAGCTGACCCAATCCTGGGTCTTCTTGTCTGGGCCTCAGGGTGCTCACCTGTCAAAGGATAGGAGTGATCCTATTTCATGGATCATCAAGAGAATCTCATGAAGACCTTTACATGACCATTTTTCTGGGTCACAATTCTTAAACCAGGTATGGAAAAAGTCTCTTTACTAGATATTAGATTAGACTTCTTTAGGAAAGCTTATTGAGAGGTCTGAAAACTGGACTAGGTTTCTGAAAACACAGCCTGGGGAAATTATTTGTCTGCATGGCAAGCAGTTTCTCCTTAACCTGTGTCCAACCAGGCCTTCATCACAAATGTCACTGCTAGGGTTCTATGACCAAAAAGGAGAGCATCACAAAACTGTGCTCTCAGTGGCTAGGGACTTTGTGGTCTAGGCCCTGGGTCTTTCACTCAGATAGTCTAGTGCTCAGGGTCTTAAAATCACATGTAACAGTTTACTTTTGGTGCTTGGAATTTGTAAAGGTCCTACTTGGGTCTAGGGCAAGTTTTGTTTTGAGGTACAGCTAACTAGAAGGCTGACAATGGCATGGGTACTGGACACTCCAGCAGGCCTGTTACTTGTAATGCTCCTGACCTCTATCACCTATCTTCTCTTGCTCATTCAGCCCTGGCCTAAGCCTGGAGCAAAGACATTGAGAAAAGTGCCAGCAGGAACAAGAAGAGGGATACCCGGGATGGTGGTCATACCAGTGACAAGGTCATGCTTTATTAAAAAGCTTACACATTTTCTAGGATAGTCAGAGCTACCTGTTTTATTTTTCTGCCTGGTTCCAGGTATTTGGGAACAGATGACTAATATTTGCCAGGTTGTACAGACATGTGCATAAATATCTTTTCCCCTCCAGCCTTGGGCTTAAATATTAAAGATGACAACCCTTGTTATTGTTAGAAACTGCAAGTAAAAGAAAATTCTGATTGTGTGTACTCAAGCAAAATGACTTCATCAATTTCTCCTTGGCTTAAAAGGGAATTTGAAGTGAGAGTTCATGCTTTAGAAGACATTATGTAGATTTTTTTTCTTCCACATTGCACATCAAACTGACTTTTTATTCAACTGTGAATGATATTGGGATAATTAAGATAAGCCTCTGAAACATTTTATGAAGATGAACAGAAATTCCACTTACATAATTAAAAAGGAAATTTTCACTGTGTTTATTGTCAACGAATGTATTATTCAATCCTGTGTCATTACACGTAAATTATTGGCATGCATTATGTCTATATAGCACTTTCAATGCACCCATTTCCCAAAATACAGAGTAAATTGGTTCATTTAAACAGAACAAAACAAAAAACAAAAGCGGGCTTAATTGCAGGTATCGCTTTTAGGAATGATGTCCTTTTAGTTGCAACTTGTAAAATTAGAGGGTACTAGGCTTTTTTTTTTTTTTTTTTTTCCTGCATCTTCAAAGGTTATTTAAGGTTTCAACTCTGATGAATCTGAGAACCTTACTATATCTGGGTGGCATGGGAAGGATTTGGGAGTTTGGGAGTTTGGGAGTGAGTGTTGAAAAAAAGGCAGCACAGAATGCAAGATAGAATTTGTCAAAAAAGACAGTAATACCAGTGTATAGGATGATAGTGCCTTAAGGCCTTCTGACTCAAATATAGACCAGTACATCTATGTCACTTAGAGGGTTATTAGCAAAGCAGACTCTCAAACCTATTGAATTAGAATCTGCATTTTAACAAAATTCCCACTACTTTGTGAGAAGCATTGCTTTACAGAATACTTAAGATCAATTCATTGAGGGGATGCCTGGGTGGCTCAGCAGTTGAGCATCTGCCTTCAGCAAAGGGCGTGATCCTGCAGACCAGGGATCCAGTCTCGCATTGAGTCCCTGCCTATGTCTCTGCCTCTCTCTCTGTCTCTCTTGAATAAATAAATAACATCTTTAAAAAAATCAGTTAATTGAAATATTTTATTAGGAAAGGAATGGACTGGGGGTGCCTGGCTGGCTCAGTCTGCCAGGAGTATGTGACTCTTGATCTCGGGGTTGTGAGTTTGAGCCCCACATTAGATGTGGAGATGCCTTAAAAATAAAATGTTTTTTAAAATCACAGAAAACTTCCTAAAAAAAAAAGGAAGGGGCCGATCCAAGGTCACTAATTGGCAATATGACCACTCACTGTTGCTAATAATATGCTCTAATGATCTGTTTAATGTCTGCAGCACCTTTAAAAATCCTATTGTTATAATCCTTTGAAAATTTCTTTTTGTTAGGGGCATCTGGGTGGCTCAGTGGTTGAGCATCTGGCTTTGGCTCAGGTCATGATCCCGGGGTCCTGCGATAGAGTCCCGCATCAGGCTCCCTGCAGGGAGTCTGCTTCTCCCTCTGCCTATGTCTCTGCCTCTCTGTGTCTCTCATGAATAAATAAATAAAATATTTTCCTTTTTTTGAGGACGTTATTTATTTATTTGAGAAAAAGAATGAGCAGAGCAAGGTGCAGAAAGAGAGAGAGAGAGAGAGAGAGAGAGAAGCAGGCTCCCCTTAGAGCAGGGAGTCCGATGTGGGGCTCAATCCCAGGACCCTGAGATCATGACCTGAGCCTAAAGCAGATGCTTAACCAATTGAGCCACCAGGTGCCCCTCCTTTTAAAATTTCTTTTTTTTTTTTAAGATTTTATTTATTTATTCAAGAGAGACACACAGAGAGGCAGAAACATAGGCAGAGGGAGTAGCAGGCTCCTTTCAGGAAGCCTCATGTGAGACTCGATCCCGGAACTCTGGGATCACACCCTGAGCCAAAGGCAGATGCTCAACAGCTGAGCCACCCAGGAGTTCCCCCCCCCCCTTTTAAAATATCTATTACTATTTGTGTTTCTTTTTTTTCTTGGTTAATATTGCTATATTTTTCCCCAAAAAACAACTTTTGTTTTCGTTGATCTTCTCTAATATATATTTTCTGTTTCATTAATTTCTGTTTTTCCTTTTAGCATCTATCTTCTTTCTTTGGGCTTAGGTTGCTATTTTTTCTCATTGTTAAGTTGGCTCTTTGGTTTATTAAGTTTTAGATATTGCTCTTTTCTAATATAAACATCCAGGGCTATAAAACTGTTCTCTAAGTACCACTTTAGCTGCATTTGACACATTTTGATAGATAATGGTCAGTTACTATTTAGTTCTGGATATTTTATTTCAACTTTAATTTTATTTTTAGTATGTGAACAATTTTTAAGTGTTTTATGTATGTTTCCAAACCCATGGGGTTTTTAGTTATCTTTTTTTATTTCTAATTTCTGTTTAAGATTATGGTCTATATGTAAGTCCTTTAAAATATTTACAAATAGTTGTGTTAAAATTCCCCAAAGAGATGGTGAATTTAGCAATATCTCCCTTAGAACAATTGTGGGTTTTGTTTTATATATATTTGAGGTTCTGTTATTAGTTGCATTCAAATTTAAAATGGTTACAAATTACTAATAAATTAGACTTTTTACCATTCATTATATTATGACCTTCCTCTCTAGAAATGCTTTCCATTTTAAAGTTTACTTAGTCTGCTGTTACTATTACTACTTGATTTATCTTTTGGTCAATTATATTTCTTAGCGTATGATTTTTTTAATCCTTTGACTTTTAATCTTCCTTATACTTATTTTTAAGAAGTATCTCTTTTAAATAGCATATATCTGAACTTTATTGTTTGTCCAGTCTGACCATCTTTGTCTTTTCATTGGAGTGTTTAGTCTTTTTATAGTGATTACTGATATGTTTGGATCTCCGAGCTATTTATTCATTCCTCATCTTCTCATTTTGGGCATTTTTCTTTTAAAAATGTTTCCTTCTGTCATTTCATTTCTCCCCCCTCCATTTATTTGTTAATTATGTGCAATTAAATCTTTTTTTGGTGGTTATTCTAGTGTTAGCATGCATACTTAACAAAACTTAATAATTTTGGGGTCCTAGCTTAAATTCCAGTCATGCATGTCCCTATTTGCATGCTATTTATGCCTGCTATTTAATCCTAGCCTTTTCCCTACAAATTAGATGTTAATGTTATCATCAATCAACTGGAATCATTTGTCTGTGGTTGGGCAGAGTGTGGAGAAGAGTATAGAAACGAAGAAGAAATGATAGACATCAGGAAGGGGCTAGTTGAAACTTATCAAGGGCTTTGAACTTTATCTTAAAACTAGGAAGCCCTGAAGGGTCGCCATTGTCAATAATCCTCTTATTTGACTTTGAGAAAGCTTATTCTGGCTGGAACATGAGAATGTAAAATAGAGACCTGAAGGAAGAAAACCAATGGATGCTCTTGCAGTAATCCCTGGGATGAATTAGAATTAGCCAAGTGACATCAGGATGGAGAGAGTGACAACACCTAGAAACCCCCTGGCTGTCCAATCCACTGGAATTTGACCAGGGGCTGGAACCAGTGGATGAATGGGAAGGGAAGCCAAGGATTTTACAAGATTTCGGAAAATCTTGAAAATACGGAAATCATGGAATGCGGTGGGAAGATGAAGAGTTGAGTAGATATGTATCTCCTTAGGCTTGTGATGAAAGCCGGAAGACTTAGGTGTCTCTATAGACTCCGAAGACCTTGCAAAACTGCTAGCTCCCTTCGGAGGACCCGTATCTTGAGAACCCTCCGCGCCAAAGCAAAATCCCTTGCTCAAGAGACGGCCTGGGCCTCAAGGCAGAGATCGGGCAAGGGCTCGTGGGGGGTTTCTGTGTTTGCTCCCTGCCTCACCTTCGCCGCCTTCGGACCCTTGCACCTTCTTCGAGGACCACTGGCTATTGGAAGTCGGTGGCAGACTTTACCCGGCCAGCGCTGGGCGTCGCGTCTGCGCAGAGCGCGGGCGGGGCTCCGGGTGGGCGGGGCTCCGGGTGGGCGGGGCTCCAAGAGCGGACGAGGCTCCGGGGTGGGCGGGGCTCCGGGTGGGCGGGGCTCCAAGAGCGGGCGGGGCTCCGGGGTGGGCGGGGCTCCCGGAGCGGACAAGGCTCCGGGGTGGGCGGGGCTCCAGGCGTGGGCGGGGCCCGGGCGGGCGGGGTTTCGGCGCGGGCGGCGTGGGCTGTGCGCCGTGGACGGGCCCGGTGCGCGCTCGGGGCGCGCTCCCCGCCTGCGCGGCCGCGGGCGCCGCAGCCTCCCGGGCTGCCTCGCCGCGTCCCCAGGTGCGGTGTGTGTTGGTCCCCACGCAAACGCGGGGCCAGGAAGGACAGACTGCGGCAGAACGGAGCTCTGCTGGACGCAGTCACCGGCGGTGTTGGGATGCACCGAGCGCGGCAAGTACCAGCGTCTTCCCCGCAGCGCATCGGCGTCCTGGAAAGGCTGAGCGTCTGCCCCACGGGGAGGAGGGGACGTGAAGACCTAGCGCGGGGACCATCTACTGTCAGGCCCAGCGCTCGTTCAGACACCGTCGTTCGCCGCCTTGAGCATCACTGACCGAAACAATGCACTTAGGAGTGCCGGGTGCTGGCCTGCTACCGGGAAGCTGATCCACGTTTATTACCTCGCAAGTTACCTTCTTTGGGTGTGAGGAGCACACGTGAAACCCTCTCCCCCGGCGCATTTAAAATCCACAGGACAGTGTCGTTAGCGGAGGTCCAGCGACGCAGGGGACCCCCTGGAACGTGTCCAGGCCCCTCACACCCACCCACACCACTCCTCGCCACGTCACCCAGCCCCGGCCCCGGGACTCCCTCCGCTGCTCGCCCAGCACTTCTGAGTTCGGATTTTTTTTTTTTTAAACACAGGTCAACCAGGACTTTATTTTTTTTTTTTAATTTTCATTTATTTATGATAGGCACACAGTGAGAGAGAGAGAGGCAGAGACACAGGCAGAGGGAGAAGCAGGCTCCATGCACTGGGAGCCCGACATGGGATTCGATCCCGGGTCTCCAGGATCGCGCCCTGGGCCAAAGGCAGGCGCTAAACCGCTGCGCCACCCAGGGATCCCCGAGTTCGGATTTTTTTGTAAGATTTTATTTTTTCATGAGAGACACCGAGAGAGGCAGAGATGCGGAACTCGATCCCAGGGCCCGGGATCATCATCTGAGCCAAAGGTAGAGGCTCCACCACGGAGCCACCCAGGTGCCCCTCTTGGGTTCTGATTTTTATGGCTGAATAATATTCCAGTACAGATAGGTCATATGTTCTTTATCCATTCATCCATTGGTGGGCATGCAGCCTCTTACGATTTCTTGGCCATTCTGTGTGATCCCACGACGAACACCAGAGGGCACATATCTCATAGTCACTGATTTCATTTCCTTTGCATATTTACCCAGCAGTAGGATTGCTGAAGCATATCGTAGATTGACTTTTAATTTTTGGAGGAACTTCCCATACTGTTTTCCATAAAGGCTGCACCAATTTATACCCCCACCAACCAAGCACAATTTTCCCCTTGTCTCCATGTCCTTGCCAATACTTTCAACACCACTGTTTATAGTATTAAATATTTTGCAATACCCCCTTCGTTGACCCAAAATTAAATTCATAGGTAATATATTTACCCAAGTGGGTAATTTTTTTTAAGTGAAGAATAATTGACATATAACATTATATTAGTCTTAGGTGTACAACATAATGATTTGATATTTATATATATTGCAAAATGATTAGCACAGTAACATTCATCACCTTACACATTTTCCAAGCAAATTTTTTCTTGTGATGAGAGCTTTTCAGATCTACTTTCTTAGCTACTTTCAAAAATGCAACACAGCATTATTATTATTACAATGGCAACACGCTACCTCCCCATGACTTATTTATTTTATAACTGGAAGCTTGTACCTTTTCACCCTCAAGTGCATATAATGGCCTGACGATAATATAAACAAGGTAAATAGAATAAAATCCTAATTGTTTTTTTAATCTTTTTTGTGTCCAGTCAGGAAAACAAACCACTCCAAGTATTTCAAACAGAAGTAAATTAATCTAGGGGGTTGGTTATGATGGGGAAGGGCTGAAAGATCATATAGAGGAAGGTAGGGTTATGCAAGGATTAGTAGCTACAGGGACTCACTAGTCCCTAGAGCTGGAGAAACAAAGGGGAAAATGATGTCACCAGAACCTCCAATTGCAAGGCCACTGTGGCTGCCACCGTGCACGCCACACCAGGCACACCACACAACCGAGAAGATGGGGAAATGGCGTGTCCCGGATCTCTTCCATCCCCCAGTGCCTCCCATTGGCAGACCCTCAGAGGAGCCAGATGGGAAAGGATCTGGAAGCTGTAACATGGAGGTTTCTAGCCCCAGAGGTGGAGAGCAGGCTCAGAAGGGGTGTACAGAGCCAATAGATAATAGTTTCAGTTTGCAAATTTTTAGGCACAACTACATTTGAGAATATAATAAAGAAGCCAGATGCTTGAATCTGCATTTAAATAGGTCAGGATTTAATACAAGTAAGAAAAGTCCCATTAAATGTTACAGACACTTTCTGTATCTGACTTTTGGAAAGAAAAGGCTGAATGAGTGTATTCCCAAGTATGTATAATCACTAGGAATACAGTGACTACAATACAGATAGATCCAGGTGGCTCTAAGCAGTGACTCAAATATTATAGGTGGCTTTGCCATTGCTGATGAAATTTCCAAACTGTTGAGTTGACAATTCATAGTAAAAAGTGAAAACGAAACAAAACTCATTTGTTGCATTGTTATAAAATTCAGGGTATACGGAAATCATGCCCAAAAACCTTGTGTTTATATGTCAAATGGAGTTAGGTCTTGAGCTGAAATCATTAAAAACAGGTTTTTGGTTTGTTTTTTTTGTTTGTTTGTTTTTTTGCCTTCATGAATATCCATTAGGACATTGAACATTCGAGCTGGACTAAGCATTGCAGAAAATCCAATTTCCTGGTCTCTTCCCTTCAAAGTGTCCATTGCGTATCTCCCACCCGCTCCTCTGACCCCCCATTATTGTGACAACTACAAATGCCTCCACAGACTTTCAGTCCTCTCTTGAGCAGCAGTGCTGCTGTTAAGACCTCAGATACAGTTGTATATTTTTGATATGGAAATACCATGAGATATTTAATAGAAATTAGGTTGTAGAACAGTATTATAGGATGGTAATATACAGTTGCCTTTCATTATTTTAGGAAGTATTTATACATACATAGGAGAAAAGGCTTGGCATATATTAAACCAAAGTGTTAACAGGGGTTATCCCTGTTGTTGGAATTTGAGGAATATTTTTTTTTTGCTTTATCTATATTTTAAATTCTTCCTACTTTAGAAATTTGAAAATGCATTCAAGGTAAAAAAAAAGAAACAAAGAAAAGAAAGGGTGAGGTCAGGCAGGCACATACTGAGGATCCTTCTTGGCTCAGTCAGACCCTCTAAACCTGTCACTGGGGACTGGCCCAAGTACCTGGTACAAGGACTTGCTCAGGCAAACTCTGGAGAAATGCCACCTCCTTCCTGCACACACACCATTCTTTGGTGCTTGCCGTTGCTTAGGAATGGTGAAGAGCATTGCCTTCCTTCTATTGGTCCAAACTGTGTCCTGCTGTATTTTTGGCTTCATAGCACAGCATTTTCTTTAAGAACAGGATCCCCCTGAACTTACCTTCATGCCTGCACCGTAAGTCTTAGATATCAATCCCCAGACGAGGAGACTGAATCCCAAACTTAGACAACCACTTCCCATCCATAGACCAAAGTGGGGGCATCAGCAAGATATAGCATGTTCTGTGGGTTGCATGCTGGATGCTGTGGCAAGGCCTGGCACTGTGGGCCCTGCCAAGAAAACCAAGGAAGGATGATCAGATAGGAGCACCCGTATGTTGGCAGGTTCCAGAATTTTCCAAATGGTTGCCCACTAGGATTTAACACAACACAGTGTCATCTCCAATCCAAGCTGCCAACCTCCAAGACCTCTGTCCTGCATAGGACCTTGTGTGTGGATCACCAGGCAGGGTGTGGGTGTACCTGACACACACACATCTCTCAGACCTGAACGCCTGGGCCAAGACAAGGGATCGTTTCCAGATGTGGGCCTCACATCTGGGCCAGCCATCAGAAGGCAGCTTATTTGAACAAAGACTGTAAGTACTCAAAGAGCCCCGAGGTCCAGAGAAGGCTGCCAAGAGCTGGTGAGCAGATGAGTGTAGAACAGACCTTAATTTATGGTTCTAGGAGAGGAAGAAAGCCGTGCTTTGTGGTCCTGCATCGATACGTGTGAAGCAAGGTATTCTGCTCCTTCAGGATAGACAATGGCTTTGTTCACAGGATTAAAACCAGGGGCTTAGATTCTAGGATGAGCAGAATTCTGGACTGAGGGTGGACTTCCTGTATGTTCAGCATCCCACCTCGACCTTGCCACCCTTTCTACATCATCTCATAACTTGTATTCTGTGGAAATACTTTGGGAATAGAAGATCTTATAATTTTATAGCTCAGTGGGCCCTCTTAGCCCATCATTCCCACCAGACACACACTTTCTTTTATACATAACCATGTGCCTTGAGCACTTCCTCACTTGATAGGAGGAACTGAGATGAAGAGATCTGTTCGCAGGCATCTTTGGAGGAGGTCATCGAGATTAGTGCTGCTTGAAGCAGGATCTTACCCTCTTACGATTAGGGAAGTGCACCCCCTGGCTGAGTTGTGTTGGGCTAAATTATATCTCCCCCCTCCATTCATATGTTGAAGTCCTAACTGAAGCACCTCCCCACCCAGTACCTCAGAATGTGACTGTATTTGGAGACAGGGGCTTTGAAGAGGCCATTAAGTTATGAGGTCGGTGGGGACACATCATATCTAATCCCATATGATGTGTCCCCATAAGTAGCGATTGTGCATAGACACGCACACAGGGAGGAGTGTGAGGACATAGGGAGAAGGTGGCCATCTGCAAGCCCAGGACAAAGTCCTCAAAAGGAACCGACCCTGACAACACCTGCATCTCAGACTTTCAGCCTCCAAGAATGTGAGCAAATCCATTTCTGTTAAGCCACCCAGTCTGTGGTACTTTGTCATGGCAGCTGGAACAAAGTAAGGTGGCGGCGGGGTGGGGGCGACGCCTGGACTGTGCTGGTGGCGCTGCACTGCCCAGCTCCGTAGGGAGCCAGGGACCAGGCTGCTAGTGAGGCCGGGCAGCTCAGTGAAAAGCCCTGGGTGTAGGTCTGAGCCCCAGGGTGTTTGTAATTTATTTTCTGGTTGGTTCTGTCATTATCCTCACACAGCCAGGCCATCCGCTGCCTGACCTCTGTTTTGTGTGGGACCTTAAGAAGGTCCTCACCGAGGGGCCCGAGGACAGTAATGCCACAGGGCTTCAAGTCCCAACTCAGGACAGGGCAGGAGTGTGCCTGCTGGCAGGGGCAGCATCCTTAGGGCCTCGGGAATAGCTTGTGGGTCCTTTGAGAAGCACTAGTTTCCTTCAGTGATGCTGAAGGTGCACACCTGGGCCTTTGTCACTTGGATCACAGGTAGACTATAAATTTTACTAGACGTGCTAACCTTAAGGAAGTTATTTAAACTCTCTGGTCCTGTTTTTTGGCTAGGAAGTAGGGAGAAGTGTCCCTTCATAAGGTGTTATAAGGATGAAATGAGACAACCTGTGGAAGAAAGGCTGTAGAAACATATTGGACTTTCTCTTCCACGCCAAGTGTTTCTTGAGTACCTATTATGTGCCAGATACCATCATATGCTTTGGGGACATCATAGAAAACAAGAGAAAAAAATGCCCTTGCCCTATAGGACTTCTATTGTAGAGAGGGAGCAACTATAAAGCAAACAAATGTGAAAAGATTCTAGAAGGAAGAGGGGTCCACTGGGTCAAAGCCTGTTGCAAAGTCAAGGTAAGGAGAGGAAAGGACTCATGTGCATGTGCTTACATTTCATGCAGCGACCCCCGTGAGGTGGAAGGCAGAGCTGAGCTCCGGACAAACGAGGCATTGCAAGGGCTGATGCTTCCTGGAAAAAGGGCTGGAAAAATCTGCTCATTGGCCCAGGGAAATAATTAGGAAGCTTATTTGTGCCCAGGATCCTAAGTGAAAAAAAAAAAAAGAAATAAAAAAATCTCCTGTTTAAAAATAAAGTGAGTTTGGCGGCTCCTCAAAATGTTAAACATAGAATTGCCATATGACCCAGCAAGTTCCCCTCTGAGGTGTACACTTCAACAAATTGAAAGCAGAGTCTCAGGCTGATCCCTGTACAACATTCAGAGCAGCTCTGTTCACAACAGCGCAAAGACTCAATAAACCGGGGGTAGATGCACACAACATTACTGATACATGCTGAACAGGGATGAACCTCGAGAACATGCTGAGCCCCATGAGCCAGGCCCAAAAGGGCAAACGCGGCATGAGCGCACTTACACGAGGTATGCAGAGTTGGCCAGTTTGCAGCAATAGAAAGTAGAACAGGGGTTATCTGGGGCTGGGGCTGGGGTGGGGAGTTACTGTTTACTGGGTACAGAGTTTCTGTTTGGGATGATGAAAAGTTCTGGAAATGGACAGTGTCCATGATGAATGATGAATGCTGCTAACTCGTGCACTTTAAAATAGAAAAAAAAAAAGATAAATTTTATGTATTTTTTTTTTTTACCATGATAAAAAGGAAAGAGAAAGAAAGTTATTTGCCCCAGGTCCTGGAGCTAGGGGAGCTGAGCGCTGAGCCTGGCCCCTGGGGGTGGCCTGAGTTTCCTGGGCCTGGCTCTCGGCTTGCTCAGGACAAAGGGAGTGGCTCACAGTGGCCGAGAAGTTACAGTAGCAGCAGGACCAGCCACCACAGGACGACAGCGCTTCTCGGCCTCCAGGTGATTGCTCATACCTGTTTCTTGCACCTGCGTTTCTTTTTGACTGCTTTTCCTGTCTTCCCTTTAAATCAGATCTGCTCTTCTTTGGTTTTGAGGAGTAATTAACTGAGGCTGCTCTGCGTGCTGGCATGTGCCCTGGAGCCAGGCCGCATGGAATCGGATCTCAGCTCTGCCACTTACTGGGGGGCATCTTGGGGCAAGTGGCTTAAGCTCTCTGCCCTTGTCTTCCCATCTGTGGGAAGGGAGGTGGTGGCAGGGAGTGGTTGTGGAAATAAAGTGAAGCCACACATGTGATGTTAGCACCCTAAGAGGTAGGTGGGTGTTTTCATCATTAGCAGGCTAATGGGGGCTAGGGGGCTAGGGGGCTGAGGGAGCTGCCTTGGAGGGAGGGTGGGTCTGTGGCCAGCATTCAAGCTTGTTGAACTCTTAGAATCCTTTTGCAGGATTCTTTTTTTTTTTTTTAAGTATTTTATTTATTTATTAGAGAAAGACACAAGCAGGCACAACAGCAGGCGGAGGGAGAGGAAGCAGCAGGCTCCCCGCTGAGCAGGGAGCTTGAGGTGGGGCTTGATCCCAGGACACAGGTCTAAGGCTGTTGGGTTTCCCGTGACCTAAGCCCACTCCTGATTCTCTTCCCTCTGTTCTCTCTAAATGGATTTGTGAGACACTTCCGGCACTCCTGTTCCCATGAAATGAGGCTGAACACAAAGGAAAGACAAAAGCAGCCGCCCCCCAACGTGGGACCCAGAGTGGGCCGTGGGTCTGAGCCCGCAGATGGGCTCCCAGGGGCCTCGGATGTGCTCCGTAGTGAAGAGCATCTCATTTCCACGCCCTCTGAACCAATGACTTAACATCCAGAGGCACAAGCAGCGAGACTAACATGGCCTATGTTTTTAAAGCCTTTTGCACAGAAAGCAAAAAAGCAACTACATTTCGCTACATTTTGGAAAATGAAAAAAATGGGAAAATAGTTTTATGATTCATATGACAGAAAAGGCCTACTCTTCCTAATGCATAAAGAGCCCCTCGAAATGGGAAGGAAGGAAGGGGAGAAGGAAGGAAGGAAAAGCATAGGAGAGGAAGGACTAGAAAAAATTGGGGCCATGGTCACAGGAAGCAGCCCCGAAATTCCATCTTCATCCACTGACTTGGCCAAAATCCTCATATTTAACACCAGCCACACTCTGCTGGAAGTCTGTGGAAGGACAGCCACCCCTCCCCCCCCCCCGCCCGGGAACATTGCTACTGGAGATGAAACCTGGTATGTCCATTATGGAGGAGGATGTGGCCTGTGCGTGAAAAACTACAAGTGTACGGGGGTGCCTGGGTGGCTCAGTCAGTTGAGCAGCTGACTCCTGATTTTGGCTTGGGTGGTGATCTCGGGATCCTGGGACTGAGCCCTGTGTCAGACTCCATGGTCAGTGGGGTCTGCTTGAGATTCTCTCTCTCCCTCTCCCTCTGACCACCACCCCCCCCCACAGGCACGCTCTCTCTCTCAAATAAGTAAATAAATCATAAAAAGAAACTAACAATCCCACCCCCAAAATTGGAAATACATAATTCCACTACTGAGAATTTATCCTATAGCTACAGGCACGCACAGAGGACATTCATTGCATGGAGATTATTCATTCCAACACTGTTTGTGATAGAAAACAACAGAAGCGGCAGGTGGCTCCTCTCTGGGGTGAACCCTATGCTGTGAATAAAAGGAGACGTGCTCTCAGAATTGACATGGAAAGAGCTCTACCGTATTTTGTTAAGAAAAATAAGCAAGGTTCAGGATGGTGTATATAACCGACTGCCTCTCAAAGAGGTGGAAGATAGGAATTTATATTTGTTGGGGTTTTTTGGTTTTGCAAAACAAAATGGAATTTTGCAAATACTTTTCAAGGTTCCCTATGGAGCCCCTGGACTGATTGAGGATAAGACTTGGAGTTAGCCATTCTCCTTTCCACTCCTTCCAGACTTTCTACTCTCCTCTTTCTGTTTATTGATTGTTGAAAGGCTGAGGGTGTTACCAGAGTACACTTAAATAAACATGTTCTTGGGGCACCTGGGTGGTTAAGTCGGGGAAGTGTCTGCCTTCGATTCAAATCATGATCTCAGGGTCCTGGATTGAACCTCACATCCATCTCCCTGCTCAGTGGGGAGCCTGCTTCCCCCTTTCCTTCCTGCATCATGCTCTCTCTCAAATAAATAAATAAAATCTTTAGAATATATATATATATTCTAAAGATTAAGAATATATATATATATATATATATATATATATATATATATATATATATTCTTATTCTATGGGGGTAGGGAGGATTCTCCAACACCACAAAAAAAGAATAAGTGGTCCAATATTTCCGAGATGCAATGGAGTAATAGGTATGGGCACAAAGATTTTATTGCAAGGGATCTTGATTACATATTGTTTAAAGGAAAAATTTCCAAACTCTTGGAAGACAAACATGTTAAATATCCAACATCAGGGGATGATGACATATCCATAGAACAGAATATTCAAAGCTAATTCAAATATCATGAAGTATATGTATTGACATGCGAAGCTGTCCATTTAGTAGAGACTGGGAAAGTAAGCAACAGTATTTGTATATATGATCTAGTACAATATTTGTAAAATCTATAAATACAGAAATAAGTAGGGGGGCCTGGGGGGCTCAGTCGGTTAAGCATTTAAGTGACCAATTCTTGGTTTTGGTTCAGATCATGATCTCAGGGTTGTGGGATCCAGCTTCATGTCAGGCTCAGCATTTAGTGGGGAGTCAGCATCCCCTCTCCCTCTTCCTATGCCCTTCCCCCTGCTCGTGCATATTCTAAATCAATCAATCAATCAATCTTTAGAAAAAATATATATAGAAATAAGTAAACTCTGTAAGGTTAATAGACCAAAATATCATCAGTGGTCATAGCTAGATAGTAGGTCAGATCCATTTTAATTTTTGGCTTGCCTTTTACTTATCTGACTTTTCTGGTACTATTTATTAATACCATAGGTAAATTAAAAATAATCCTCCTGGAAATACAGTTTTAAATATGGGGATGAGTAGGATATATCCTGTGATAGTACCTGGTTTTTCATCTCGAGCTCTCATCATCCATATCTTTCCATGACAACAAACACATCTTGGGGAAACCAAGCAGTGGGACTAAAATGATTTTATGTTTGTTTGTGTTCAGTTTTTATTCTCAGTTTGATCTTTTGATTTTTCTACTGTCAACCTTTATTATTTATGCAATTAAGAAATAATAAACAGTTTTTAAAAGAAGTGCTTTTGTCAGATAGTTGGTGGTTTTGGAAGCTCTTTTCACTTGTCTAATAGTTGGTGGTTTGGGAAGCTCTTTTTACAGAGTGTTTGCACACAATGTATGCAAATCCTGGCAGAGTCATGATTACTGTGTATGGAGAAACAGACTCAGGAGGTTTTGAGTTTTGCTAGGAGTTACCAAGCCAATAAAGTGAACACATTGTCTAACATGTGGCCCAAGGATGCTCATTCTGCCTGCCATATTCCCAGAATCTTTCCAGACCTCTCGAACGAAAAGTGGACAAGGTCATCTATGATGCCCAAAAAGAGTCCACAAAACGAGAAGCTAACCAACAAGAGTAAGCATCCCTGGAAAGACACTTGCTCGAGGGCCTCATACTGAATAGCAACAAAAGTCTTAAGAATTCCCTTTTCACTTTTCCATAACCATGTTTACCACTGAATGTGGGAAGATTCACAGATATTTCTAGAGAACATTATTTTCATTAAGATAAAAAGAAAAAATAGATTATCACCATGTGGAGATTTTTTTAAAAATATTGTTGAAGGGTAAACTTATGGAGGGTAAAACTATTTTTACCTCTGTATTTCAGTGCTTAGTTATCCCAAAGATACTCAGTAGATCTTGGATGGTTGTGATAAATGGATGGATGGATGGATGGATGGATGGATGGATGAATGGATGGATGGATGATTGTTTGAGATGCATTAAGTGAAAGAAGGAAGGAAGGAAGAAAGGAAAAGGGAGGAAGGGACGGTGAAAAGAAGGAGAGAAAGAAGAAAGAGGCTGCTTGGGTTGGTTGGATAGATGAATGGAAGGCTGGTTGGGCTGGAAGAAAAGATGGCTGACTGGCTGGCTGCATGTGATGGGATAATGGACAGATGGAATGGAATGGAACAGAATGGAATGGACGGATAAAGCTGAAGTTGACGTTAAAGTACAACAAACTCTCAAGTACTATGGGCTGCTGCAGCTTGAGGACAGAGATGTTGCTGACATAATTTTCTTCTCTTGTAGGAAAGTTGGAAATACCTCAGCTTTTTATGCCAGTCTCACTAACAGCTGCCAAGACAGATGTGGGCCTCTCAGCTGTAGTCCTTCCTCCTCACGTCCATAGAGTGTCCGAGAGAGTTAACAGGCTGAATTCAGAAGAAGCAGGAGTTAGCATCTTTGTTTTACAGGTGAAGCAACTCACTGAACACCCCCCTCCTTGCAAATAATGAATGTCCAAGCTATTAGCGACCTTATAAAATACCGGGAATTTAAAAATAAAATTGTAAACCACAGAAATGAACAAAAGGGGAAAAAGAACAGGGTCATTAAAGTCATTCAGTGGGCTGGGACAGGTCCCCCCACTGTGGTTACTGCCAAGGCTAAATTGCAGTGTGTCATGCCATCTGCCCTGGTCTTCTTCCTGTCACTCCCGAGAGCTTTTTATTCCACTTTATTTTAGGAGTGCCGAAAGGTGGGTTTCTAATTCTATTCCTCTCTAGTTCTTTTTATAGTGCTCAGATCTGGGCAAATATCAGTCACATAAAAGTGTGTCCTCTTTTTTTGTATTTTAAATCAGCCAGAGTTTAATAACTTGAATTTCCTGCTTCTTTGGAATTCATCACCTGCTGTTTGCGGAGCCAGGTGCACCTGCACAGTTTCCTGAGCCCACGCCTACCTGCCGGACTGCCTGCCAGGCCATTAGCAAGGCCAGTGGACAAACCACACACTTGGGTGTTCTTAGAGTCTGTCACTTTCGTGATAGTGAGATGCTCTGGGCTGCCTGCAACCCCTCCCAGTGTTTGCCAGACAACTGAGCTGGAGGCAGGGGTTCATCTGGAAAATGCCAGCAAGCAACGGAACGTTCTCAGACACCTTTTACCTATGAGGACAGTGAGTCATGGCCCTGAGTTTGTTGGGGTCTTTTTATTTGCGCCTACATATATATATATATATATATATATATATATATATATATATATATGCATTCTCCCAAAGGCTTTGAATAAGGTACTCCAGCAGGAGATGCCTGAGCCTTGCTCACACACTCATCTTGCCCCTTCAGTGCTGACAGCCTTGAATTCCAACTGCCGACCCCTCCTTTTGTGTCCTGAGGACCTTCCCTTGAGCTGGAGCCCCCCTTTGCCACCTGTGCCACCCGCCTAAGTGCTAGGGAACTTCATGAAGCCCTGGGGAGCAGCCTCCCCATAGTGGTGAGCAGGAGTTGGTGTATAAATACCCCAGCTCCCTTGCCCCTCAGGTGGGATGATCTGAGGTGTGTGTTCTTCATTGGCTTCCAGAGCTTTCCGAGCAGACTGAAGCTTCAGTCACCCACGGTGGTGGCTGGTTTGATACTACATGCTTTCTTGGCTGCCTTCCTTTCCCTGTCTCACTTCACCGTGCCCCTGCCAGCACTCCTGGGATCATCTTCCAAATAAACTGCTCCATCTGGAATCTCTGTCTTAGAGTCACATTCAAGGAAACCCCCCCCCCCCCCGGTCCCCAAAGGCCTACCTCTGTCAATGGGATGTTGTTGCAGGGGTGGAGGAACAGACACTGGACATCTGGGAGTTTCCCTCACAAAATCAGAATGTGTGACCACTTCTCTAAGCCTGAGCTGTAGTATACAGTTTGGGGGCCCTCTAATACACTTTGGGGTTCCTCTGGCTGCCACCCCCAACCCAGGAGTGGTGGGCTGATAGGAAACCCAGCCAGAGGCATTCAGAACGCATGCCCAGGGGGACAGAGATTATGCAATGCTAGGACAGTGGTATAAAGGAGGCCCCATCATGTTCTGCTGCCACCACCATCATGGGCATCCTCCTGCCCCGTCTCCTATCTGGGAGGAAGGAGGTGGAGACATAATAGAGGAAGTAGATTCGGGGAGAAGAATGGGAAGAAAAAGCAAAAGGCCTTTCTGCATCCTTCTCATTTAGATTCAACTTATTTTTTTTTTCCCTGAAGTATATTTTTTAGTGTTTCTTTCGAGGAGGATCTACTAGAAGCAAACTTTGCATTTTTATTTGAGTAAAGATGTCTTTATTTTGTTCTTGCTCTTGAATAGCATAGCAGTTTGGCTACACTCCACAGTCGACGTTGGTCGTTGTGTGCTGTCAGCGTGTACGTTGCCTCCTGGCTTCTCTAGCTGATACTGCGGACGCTGTTTTCAGTCGGACGGTTGTTGTTTTGCAGGTAAGCCTGTTTCTTTGTGTTTTAATTTCCAGTGTCTCTGTCCTGAGAGATTAAATCCCTCATCCCTTGCTAATTTCTGCAGTTTCATTTTCGTCTGTCTGGGTGAGCCTTTATGTGCATTCGTATCACCCAGGATTCCCGACCACTGGATTCTGGAAAATCGTATCTTCTTCTATTCTGAAAAAGAATCTCAGCCAGTGTCTCTTTGAGGATGCCACTCTCTCATTCTTTCTAGTCTCGCCTGAAATTCCTATTAAGGATATGACCGCTCTTGTTATTTTATCCTTCACGTCTCATAGACTTTCTCTAATATTCTCTAGCTCCTTCTTCCATTTTATAAACTCTTTCTTTAGCTGTGTCCAAGCGCTGCTTAGTCCCATCCACTGAGTGTTTCATTGCAAAGATCCTATTTTTCATTTCTAGAAGTTCTGCATGGCTCTTCAAATCCTTTGGTCCTATTTATCCTCATTAGCCTCTCTTCTGTGTTTTTTTAAAAAAATATTTTATTTACTTATTTGAGAGAGAGAGAGAGTGCATGAGTGGAGAGGAGAGGCAGAGAGAGGGGGAGAAGCAGACTCTCCTGCTGAGCAAAGAGCCTGATGTGGGGCTTGATTCCAGGACCCTGGGATCATGACCCGAGCCGAAGGCAGAAGCTCAACCAACTGAGCCACCTGGGTGCCCCTCTTCTGTGGTTTTTGTTTTAAAAATATTACTTTATAGGGGCACCTTGGTGGCTCAGTTGTTGAGTGTTTGCCTTCAGCTCAGGTTGTGATCCCGGGATCCTGGGATCAAGTGCCACATTGGACTCCCCTTAGGGAGCCTGCTTCTCCCACTGCCTGTGTCTCAGCCTCTCTCTGTGTCTCAAATAAATAAATAAATAAATAAATAAATAAATAAATAAATAAAAAATATATATTATATATAACTTTATGCACTCTGAATTTTATTATCTGAAAGCTATGTTTAATGTAGACATTTGCTTTTACTCATGGTGACTGTGTCCTTTAATGCTTTGTAATTTTTAATTTTTATTGTAAGCTTGTCTTCTACAGAGATCATCTTATTTTGTTCTGTTTTGTTCTCTGTGGGAATCCTGTGCAATTTGGAACACAGAAGTGTCCCTCCAGGGTGGGTTTATTTTTCCTATTGCCACGTTCCTTGGAGATAGTCAAAGCAGCTAAAAAAATCACCACCTCTAATGTAGCCTGCTTGGGTCCCTTTCCCTTAGCTGAGTCTTGGAACTTCTATCTGCTTGCACACCTCCTTGTTCACCTCTCTGTCACATCCCAGACAGCACTCTATTTTGAGATCGTGTGTCTCTTTCCTCAGTGACCCAAAAAGCCCCTGAACACTCAACAGGTCTAGCACAGAGCTCATGCATGTTTGCTGAATGAATAGACTTGGAGAAATAAGTCCTCAGAGCCTCAGCTTCCTTGAATGGGATGTTATCTTCTATCCTTATCTCATGGGATTTGGGGAGATCTTAGATCCTCAGAGCCTTAGGGTCACAAGGTGCTTTAATTCTACCCATAAGATCATTGCATCAAATCCTTAATGTCCTGCATACGATAATTAACCAAGGGGTCCTTGTAAGCTGTGAAGCACCAACACAGGCCCATCACTGTGCTTTCCCACTGTCCTGGCAACTGGTTCACTACCCGTTATTCTGCTTTTTTCGTGCTAGGTGAGCCAGGAATGGTTGCAGTGGGA
This sequence comes from Canis lupus dingo, assembly GCF_003254725.2. Lineage (NCBI taxonomy): Eukaryota > Metazoa > Chordata > Mammalia > Carnivora > Canidae > Canis > Canis lupus. The sequence continues at coordinate 13,853,119 of NC_064243.1, forward strand.
AAGACCCTAGCGTGTAGCAACAACTTCAGACTTTTCTAAGACCCCAACAAGGCTGCAGTGAGGCTGATTGTCTTGGGCATCTCTTGTATTTACAATCCTTCAAAATCAAATGGCAGCAGCCAAGAAAGCAGTGGTGTTAACCCCATATGCCTGCTGTCTGCTCCTCCTTTTCCCGGCTTGCCTGAGCACTCTTTGAGAGCACTGACCGACCTGCATGTGCTGGTATGTTCTCACAGCGAGGTCGGAAGCACAGCGCTGAATTATAGGTGTGCTTGACTTTGGACTTGAATTGCAGTTAAAGGTAGCGTTGCACTTGATACTCAGCATTGTGTACATGAACTATAAGCTACCTCAGAATATTGGAAATTCTTGATAATGGCAAAGCCATTTTTGGTTTGTATTGTACCTTTTCTTTTCTGCTCAAGCATTTTGTGGTGGGGAAAAAAGGATTGGGATTGCAGTGTTTTTTAGTGGCTCCAAATAGCTGTCTTCCTCTGCCCCCTAGTGGCCTCATGATAAACTGTAAGAACCGTCATGCTTCTCCATTTCCCTAGTTGCTTCTATTCGTATTGTTGTTACTGTTCATGGAAAAAAGATTTTCTTAAACTTGCCACAGCCTCAGAGTTCCCTATGCTAAAAATGAAACAAATGAGATATAATTTTACCAGAAAATATGTGTGCAGTGAGAGGCATCGAGAGCTTCAGGAAGTGATTCTCTCTGATTCCCCCTACAGGCTCCCTCCGTGGCCATCCACCTTCTGGGACCCCTTGCTTGACAGCTCCATTTAAACCAGCACTAAATGTTCACTCTTTCCCCAGCTGCATTCTAGAACCTGGAACCTCCCAGGTCAGACCTAAGCCTACCTTCAGGTGTTCATGATGGGATTATCTAGTTCCCACTCTGGACTCCTGTCCAGGCCAAGAACAGCACCTTCCTCATATGCCTTGGATCTCAGCACCCACCTCCTCCTGCCCCAACATAGCACTAGTGTGGTGAAACCCCAAGAGAAGTGGATCCTAGACATGAACATGGTACTCACAGTGTGGTCAGACCAACACCAAGCATAGTTATTTCTGGTGAAGTACAGACCATGCGAACCATGTCTTTATTTATGCCACTAAGCTTGCATTAGTTCCCTTACCAAACACAGAATCCAATTGACTCCTCTGGAGCTAGCTGCCTCCCAACACCCCCTGGTTATCTTCACATGGATAGTGGCCAAGGAAGGCAGTTTTCATTCTGCCCTCATAACTGTAGCTTCTTTGTTCAAAAGCTATGGGAACTTTATTTTTGTCTCTGTTTTTTTTGCCAGGAGACTGGATCATATAATGTGACAATAAAATGAAATTCCAACCTGGAGGATTTGACCACAGAGGTAAGAACTTCCTGAAAGCTCTCTTTCAGGAAGAATGATGAGGTGTCCCTGGGGCCAAGAATCAAAAGTTGTGTTCTTGGCCTCTACCTTCTCTGGCTGCCATGCTCCTTGTCAGTGACATGGAATTTAGTTGACCATGCTCTTGTAAGGATTACAGGAGGGGAGAGAGCTTCCCAGAGAAGAGAAAGACTCTTCTCCTTTTAATCTTGAATGGACAGCTGAAGGATACTATACAATTTCAGGAACTTTTTCCATAAAACCGCATCTGACTTTCAGGAAATTAGCTCTCCTGTCACTAGCTAGTGGGAACCTCAGTTTCTCACTGGTGTGTAAGACATACAAGGTCTTTAATTTTCCCTAAAGCCAATTCTGAATCTCTGTGCTAGTCTCCTAGGGCCGCCATAATGAAGTGCTACAAGCTGGGTGGTTTATACAATAGAAATGTCTCACAGTTCTGGAGTTCTTAGATCGCTGTGTGCCAGTTTATGTGTCCAAATTTCCCTTCTTATAAGGACGCAGCCATGTGTGGCCCACCCTAGTGACCTCATTTTAACTTGTAATATTCTTAATATAATTCTGTAAAGACCTCATTTCCAAATAAATTCACATTCTGTAGTCCTAGGGGTTAGACTTCAAAATATCTTTGTTGAGGGGACACAATTCAACTCATAGCAATCTCCATCCTGCCAAGTGAGCAGGAAACCCAACCTTGACCACCATTAGCTCCTTCTCTGTCATAAACACATTCTCAAGCCTAGGACTGAGCTTCTGATGGTATTGGGCAACCCTAAGCCCCTGGGAGGTCCCCCTGTCTTTCATCTCTCCTGCTTGCTACTGGGTGCCCAAGCATGCATGGTGTCTCCAAGTCAGAAGCTAAGCAGCCATGCTTTGCTTGAAGGCCCCAAACTCTTTGTCATCATTGGCAACTCCAGTGTCCAGGGAGTTGGCTGGGCAATCCGGCGCCATATGCAGGCATCCTTTCTGAGTATTGCCACTTCGTCAGGGACCTCGCATCTTGCTAGTCTTGACACTATCAACCTTTCCTTTTACTTCTTGAAGCCCTTAAAGGCATCTCCTCAAGTGGTTCCAAAAGAAACAGAGCCATGACATTAAGCAGATTTATCTTCAAACCTTCCCCGAGGAGAGGTCACTCAGAGCCTGCTTACTTACATGCAGTGGAGGGAGAGTAAAATATTAGATGAATGACAAAGCTTGTACATCAGTGGGGTGTCCTGCCATGCTTCTAACTGCATACCCAACAAATATGCCATAGGCCAATTCACCAAGAGAATCCAAGCTGGCTGGGAACCTCAGACCTGAACATGGTCCCCCTCTTCTCTTCCATACTCCATTCCAAGACACTTGTCTACCTGAGCAGGTGTTGCTAGGACCTACAGGTGGCTAAGTGTGAGTGAGTTTGGTTGGGGTCTCCAAAGTCAGACTCATCTACTGGGAATTGGACACAGAGCCCAGAGAAAGAACCAGAAGGGGTCTGTCTGAGAAGTTGAGGGATCTATAGTCTCTCTTGATGAAGAAAAAAGTGACCAAATGCAGGGGCACTGTGGTATTAGATATATGCTTGGTCTCCTAACTCTGGGAAACGAACTAGGGGTGGTGGAAGGGGAGGTGGGTGGGGGGTGGGGGTGACTGGGTGACAGGCACTGAGGGGGGCACTTGATGGGATGAGCACTGGGTGTTATTCTATATGTTGGCAAATTGAACACCAATAAAAAATAAATTTATATTTTAAAAAGAAGATATATGCTTGGTCTTTGTCCCCAATTCCTGGCACAGAGCTCCTGAAACCCTGGAATTTTCTGAATGACAGGGATGTGTTTTGTTATGCATAAAGAACTCCTTCTGATCCCACCTGAGTTTATGCTAATAAAGTAACTTAGAATGGAGTTCCTAGATAGCCTAAGGATGTTTTTGGCTAGAAAGACCACGGATGAGGGGATGGGGCTCATCACCAGAAGAACCTAGTGGTTAGAGGGTTGGAACTTCCAGCCCTGCCTACCAGCCACCAGGAAGGGTAGTAGGGGCTGGAGATGAAGCTCTGTAAAAATTCTTGATGTGAGAGATTTGATGAGCTTCCAGACTGGTGAACGCAACAAAGTGCTGAGGTGGTGACGTGCCCAGAGAGGCCACAGAAGCTCCACACCCCAGCCCCCATACCTTGCTCTTTGCGTCTCCTCCATCTGGCTGTTCTTGAGTTTCACCCTTTATAATAAATCTGGTAAATGTAAGTGTTCCCTGGAGTTCTATATGCAGTTCTAGCAAATTACCCAATCTGAGGAGGGTCTGTGGGAACCCCTGATTCATAGCTGGTCGGTCAGAAGTGTGGGTGGCCTAGGACCAGTATGGGTGACTGGTGTCCAAGATGGGCAGTCTTGAGACTGAGCCCTTAAATCTGTGAATCTGACACTAACTCCAGGTGGTCGGTCATCAGACTTGAATTCAATTGTAGGGCATACATTTGGTGTCCAGAGAGTTGGAAAAAATCATTGCTATGGAAAAACCCTACGCATGTGTTGTCAGAATGTTCTGAGTAAAACAGGCCAGAGTCACCTTGACTCCAAAAGGCCAAGGGGAGCAGACTGGTGAATTGAGGTGCTTGGGATAGAATTGTATGGAGGATAGAGGGGGTCTCTCTGGGGCCCCTAAGACTCTGATGGCCCTTGTCACTTAGATCCACACGGACAGACTCCTTTTTCTTGCACCATCTGTGAGATTCCCGTCATGAAGGAAACTCCACGGTGCCACTCACAGAGAATGGTAGCTCCATATGAGGCAGCCCAGCAAGTGGACAGAAACCACAGGAACACTTGTGCAAGGACACACAACAACTCAAGGAGACCAAAGAGCACCAAGTAAGAAGTAGTAAGTGCTCTCAAGGACATGCACATACAGTACATTCACGTGTGCGTGCACACACACACACACACACACACACACACTCATGGAGCTTAACAAACATGCGTGTCAAAATTTTAAAATGCAGATAACTGAAAAGGAACTGTAGTCATTGTGAGATTGGAATTAGTGCCCTGGAAGATCAGGCCCAAGAACAGACTCGTTAACTAAGTTGCTGGACTCAAAACACCCCAAATCTATCGTATTCCTCTGTACCAGCAGGAGTAACTAGAAAATATATTTTTTAAATGGTGGTTTTGCAATGACGTTAAGGGGACATCAGATACCTGGGGAGAGATCTTACAAGGGATGTCCAAGACGTCGTCTGCACCGAAAACTATAAAACATCACTGGAACAAATCAAAGGAGACCTGAGCAAATGGACAGATCTGCAGAGTTTTCATGGAAAGGAAGCCTCAATATTGTAAAAATGTCATTTATCCAAAATTGGTTTATAGATTTAAAATAATCTCATTTAAAATAAGATGGCAGGATTTTTTTTTTTTTTAATTGGCAAGCTGACTCTAAAAATTCATCGGGAAATGCTCCCATTAACAGGACATGAAAGTTTTAATTGTCCCCGAATCTCATCAACCCTTGGCATTGTGTGTCTTTTTATTTTGCTTTATTTAATTTCATGTGCTATTACAGGAATATTTATCATTTTGTATGGGAATTCCTAAGAGGAGTAAATCTGTGGCAAATCCCCCTGGGTGGGCAGAGAGGGTATCCATCCTGGGCGGGCTTTGCCGCTCCTTTGTTTCTGCAGCCAGACAAGGGCAGAGTTCAGGGGGAGCTGCCCAAGTAGACTGTGTGTCACACACACAGCAAGCGAGAGACTGGAGGTGGGAGTCCTTCTGGGTGGAAGAAAGGTGAATGGCAGGGCACAGCTGTGTCCTGCAGGTGGTGCCAGGGCACATGCCTTAACATGCCTTCCACTGCCCAGGGCCCCGTCTGCCAAGAGATGTCACCACCCACTCAAAGATCTCAGACCCAGAAAATCCTGGTGACAGATGTTTCCATCAGTGATTCTCAGCTGGGTGAGTGCTGGGGTGGCAAGGGTGAGAGCTTTTCCCAACTATATGTGTGCCTTTTTTCCCTCCAAAGATCCTTGAGCAGCCACCTAGAATCATCACCCTTTCTCAGAGCCCCATGGTGCCTGGTGGGAGAGCCATGCCCCTCAGGCGTGTTGGGACAACAAACTGATTGAGAATCGAGGCCTTACGGGGGTGATCTCAGGGACTTCCAAAATGTACAGGTACGTGGCTTTCTTTCTCAAGGCTCCAGGAGAATTAGAATGCCAGGAAACCCACCTGTGGCATCCATTGACATTAGACCCAAGGATGGCTTCCTGGCTCGCTAAGAAGCTCCCCCTGTTGACGTGGCTGGGCCTCCAAAATAAAGAAATTAGCCCCCGGTGTCTGTTCCCTGCAATCATTCATGACAAGGTCTCTGTCTGGCCTGAGTCTCCTGAAACAACTTGAGAGTATTACACAGTCCAAGATATTAAGTTTAAGACAATTAAAAAAAATCTGAATGTTGTCAATTTGTCATTGTCCTACATGTATTTTTCAGAATATTTGTTCTTCTTACTAACACCTTTTCGTACTAACTTCTAGGAAAAGAACGGGATGACTTAAGCAATGCCCCCCAGGCTTTCAGGTGCATACGAATCCCCTGGGGATCTCCTTACAATGCAGATTCTGATTCGAAAGGTGCCCCGAGGATGGCCTGGCATTCTGCATTTTTAAGAAGTTCCCAGGCAAGACTAGGTACAGAATTTGCAGGGCCTCTGCGCAAAATGAAAATGTTTCAAAAATATCAAACATCTCAAGGTGAAGAGAGAACATTCAACCAGTGGGTGATCCTTCTAGGTGCAGAGTCCTCCTGAACGTTGGGCCCCCCGGGGACAGCCAGGTCACAGGCCCACGACGCTGGCATCCCCCCGGGGGATACTGATGTAGAGCCAGAAATGAGCAAGCCTGTAAAACTGGACTATTCTTTAGACTCTGAGTTCCCAACCCGGCGGCTCTCCCTTGAATTCCATCAAGAGAGGATGGTTTCTCCAGCACCAAAACGCTCTCGGTGTGAGGTGGCCCCGAGGTGACAGCCTGGGTCCCCGGTTCACGGTCCCGATCTGCTTGCACCTGTCTTTGGTGAGATGCTAAATGTGTAAGCGCTTCACGGACTGCGGGGCGATGCAAACACCGGCGTCTCTGCCCTAAGATGCTTCAAGTGACAACCTGGCGAAGGGAACTGGCGTGGGGACCTCGGTGCTGCCCGCGTGGGTCTCCAAGTTCAGGCCTCCGGGCTGAGATCACTGAGATTTGGTGTGAGCGATCCTGAGAGAGGGGGCTTCGGGGAGGCCGCAGAAACCCCCAGCAGCGCCCGCAGTGCTCCCTGGAGCCCAGAGGGGAGCACCACCTGTGGGGACGCCCGCGGGGACCTGGTGGCTTCCCCCTGCTGAGGCCTGAAGGTGGGGGGGGGTTGGCCTGCAGTGAGAGGCACGCGGACAACGGGGAGGGGCTGGCTGGACACCCGCTGCTGCCTCGGGGTGGGAGTGCTGGGGGGCACTTGCAGGGTCCCCCGCCCACAGGGGCAGAACTCAGCGTTCCTAGTCTCCTGCCACCCCTACCTTGGACCCCCACATCCCTTAGGGGTGCCTAGATGATGCTGGCCCAGAGGCGCCGCCGGCCCTGCTGGGGCCCCCGCCTTCCTGCCGGTGACCCCTGGCAGGTGCCACCCTGGTGCCCGTCTTCTCTCCTGGCCCGTCCTTGTCGGGGGGCTGTCCCCAGCCCCCCTGCACCGGCACAGGTGCCCAGTGAGCAGCCGCGCTGCTGTCAGGGGCTGGCGCAGGGACACGGTGCCCCCCCCAGGAGGCCCCAGAGGGAAGCGGTCCAGCTCCTGGGGAGGGGGGGTCCCTCGTGCGCCCTGAGCCCATAGAGGGTTTCCTTTCCCGCATCAGCGACTAGGGTCCTCCAGCCTGTAGGTCCTGCCAGGCCAGCTACAGGGATCCCTCAGGGTGAGGAGTCGTGGGTTTGTTTGTTTGTTTGTTTGTTTTTAAGATTTAATTTACTTATTCATGAGGGACACAGGTGGGGGAGAAGCAGGCCCGAGGGGGGGACTCGACCCCAGACCCCGGGATGGCCACCTGAGCTGTAGGCAGGCGCCCCAGGGTGAGCGTCCTTGACGATGCCCCCGCAGCTGTCACCTGCAGCCGGAGTTGAGAAGCACCCCGATGACGCACAGCCCCGGGGGCAGCGCCGCTGCGGTCCCAGCTGCCCCCAAGTGCTGTTAGGACGAGTTGCAGTTACCCTTCGTTTCCCAGAGTGGCTGTTCTCAGCCACTGTCACTTCGTCATGCTCCCTCCTCCACCCTGACCTCTGACCCTCCAGCCCGCGATCCAGCCCCGGGCCCACTGAGTCCAACTCCAGGTGCCCAGCTGGCCCCAGCCCGCCTCTTGTCCCAACGCCCTGGTCGGGTGTGTGGAGCGGCAGGGGATGCTCCGCACTGCAGATGAAGCCCACCCTACATGTCCTCTGGTGCCCTTCCCCCCGCCTGGCCCTCGGGGCTGGGGTCCCCCCCAGACACACCTTTCCCCTCCCTCCCTGCGCCCCTGGACTTGCCCCACCCAGGACCTGTAGGAATGCTGGGGCCGGGTTGGCTTGAAGAACACCAAGCACTTCCAGGATTGGCCTGTGGCCTCCTCTTCCTTGCCTGCTGGTACCCTGGGCATGTGCTCGTCACAGCTGCCATTTGGCCACTTGTTTCCAGCCTCCTGGCGACAGCCCCTGCCCCCAACCCCCCCACCCCGGCATCTCCTGCTAATCCAGTTCATCCCTAGGCTCCACAACTGCATACACCCACCACAAGTGTCACCGGCATGAGTCAGAGCAGGTTCTAGAATCAATAGTCAATTCACGGTGCAGGCTCATCAAGGATGAACCCCTAACATGGAACTGATGAAGTCAGGATCACTGACCCAAGTATGCCAGGAGGGCGCTACCATGGCTGCACCTCTTGGCTCCCCACAGCGGTCCCCCCAGTTTGTTTCTGAAAGCAATCAGGGTATTGTCACAGGATACCCTGGGATGTCCCTGGGAAAGACCCTGCTATGGGTTGAATTGTGCTCCTGGCTAAATCCATGTCTGAGGCCTAACCCTCAGTCCTCCTGTCACCTTCCTTGGAAATAGGGTCTTTGCCGATAGAATTAGTTAAGATGAGGTCGTTCCTGGATCAGAGTGGAACTCGATCCAGTATGGCTGGTGTCCTTGTAAGAAAAGGGACATTTGGACACAGAGACACAGACACACTGGGAGGTCATGTGACAAAGGCAGAGATTGGAGCACTGCACCTGCAAGCCCAGGAGCACCGAGGATGCAAGGCAAGGCAAGATCCTCCCCTACGGGAGGACAGCTGACTTCTGATGTCTAGACTCCAGAGCAGTGAGAGGGTGAGTGTCTGCTGTTTGAAGCCACCCGGGGTGTGGTACTTTGTCATGGCAGCCCTAGGAAACCAAGACAAGAGGTGACCCCGGCCCAGCTGTCAGTTTCTCTCTGAGTGAGTTTCTATGGGTGAGGGTGGTCCACGTGTCAACAACCGAAACCCCAACTAATTGGCTTCAGCAACTAGGGGATTTTTTTCTGTATTTCAAATTGCTTGATAGAAAGAGATGGAAGGGGAGCTGGTGCAGCCGCTCTGGGAAACAGTATGGAGGTTCCCCAGGAAGTTAAAAATAGAGCTACCCTATAACCAGCAATCGCACTACTGGGTATTTACCCCAAAGATAGAAATGCAGTGACCCAAAGGGGCACCTGCACCCCAATGTTCATAGCAGCAATGTCCACAGTGGCCAAGCTGAGGGAAGGGCTGAGATGGCCACCGACGGATGAGTGGGTAAAGATGTGGTGCTTGTATACGCAATGGAAGAGTCCTCGGCCATCGGAAAGGACGAGTACCTAACATCCGCCTCAACGTGGATGCAACTGGAGGGCATCACGCTGAGTGAAAGGAGCCAGTCAGAGAAAGACAGTCAGCGTGCGGTTTCGCTCATATGCGGAATATAAGAAACAGCCCAGAGGATCGCAGGGGAAGGGAGGCAAGACTGAATGGGAAGTCATCAGAGAGGGAGACAAACCATGAGAGACTCTTAACTCCGGGGAACAAACTGAGGGTCGCTGGAGGGGGTGGGGTGGCTACGTGGGTGATGGGCATTAGGCGGGCACCTGATGTGATGAGCTCTGGGTGTTGTACGCAACTGATGAGTCAGGAACACTACGTCTGGGACTCAGCACGGACTTTATGTTGGCGGATTGAATTTAAATTAAAAAAAAAAAAGAAAAAAGAGATACCCCTGTGGACAGTTATCATCAGATGAGCATATGAGCACGAGGAATTATCCCCAGGGCGCACGTGTCGCGGGGGCAGGCAGGGAGCCGCCCGACGATCCCACACAGAAGACTCTGCCCTTCATCCGAACGTGTGCATTCAGCCCACCTCGTGGCTTCCTAGGACAAAACGGGGCTTTACGCTTGTGGCTGGAAGTAGGACTTGTGGCGGAGTCAGCTTCAGAAATCACGCACCGGGGATCCCTGGGTGGTGCAGCGGTTTAGCGCCTGCCTTTGGCCCGGGGCGTGATCCTGGAGACCCAGGATCGAATCCCATGTCAGGCTCTGGGTGCATGGAGCCTGCTTCTCCCTCTGCCTGTGTCTCTCTCTCCCTCTCACTCTCTCTCTCTCTCTGACTAAGAAAAAAAAAAAAAAGAAATCACGCACCGGGTTTAGCCTCTTGGGGCACCAAGCCTCCCTGCAGTTTATAGGATCCAGCATATTCTATCAAGGCTTCAAAATTCTTAGAGCTGAGTTGTAGCCGGAGAATCCAGTGTGTGTGTGTGTGCGTGTGTGTGTGTGTGTGAAACAGTTTAATAGTTTTCGTAAAACAGTCTGGAATTTTTTCCTCAAACAGCAGTTCCGCAATTCCCTTTGCAGTTTACTTTTGAGCATTGTCCCCGAGACCTCTCCAGGTGGAAAAGCAGCTGCAATCGGAGCATTCCTTCACATTACCCCTCCCCCCTCCACGGAGCCATAAAAATGACAATTCCTGCGAGTCCTGACACCAGATGCCCCAGCCTCGCCCACTCTGGTGCCGTTGGGGAGAGGCCACAGAGCCTTGCTTGGGTGTCTCCCTCCAGGGAAAAAAAGGCCTCAAGGAGTCCCGGATACTCAGCTAAGTCAAGTTCAGTGGGCATGTGTCATGTGCTAATCGATATTCTATTTTGCCACCCAGGAGGGTGCTGTTTGGAGCAGCCGTACATCTATAGGAAATAATAAAGTGATTTATTTTTATGTTGAAAACTTCAATATTTGATACGCATTTTATCAATATTGCCTCCCCCCCAACCCCTCCTGCCTCTGCTGTTTTATTGTAATGAATTGTAGTTGCAACAAAATGAACCAATTGAGCTTGAAAAATGAGATGTAAAAAAAACGTAGAAAAGCACATCCTTTGTGGTCAATGTTAATCTTGCAAAGGATTTTTTCTTTCTTTCTTTCTGCAAGGCCTGCCAAGAACAGAGACGACAATGAGGATAGAAGGTGATTCACTGAACCAGCAGCTTCAGAGAGGTCGGGAGGACGGAATTGGCCCTGGGGTTTGGCCAAGAGAAGAGAATTGAAGCGTTGGCTGAGGGGCCCCAGGAGCGCATCCCGGGAGACGTGGAAGGAGGCGCTTGTGTGACCCAGGAGGATGGGGTTGGGTGCCCCGTGGCTTCGGGAGGGGGGGTCATCCGGGCCTCGGGCCTGTACAATGCAGCCCCCACCTCCTCACACGTGGCTCCCAGCAGGGCTCCTTCCTTGTCCCCCACTAGCTGCCTGACCCAGACACGACCTCCGACGACGCTCCCTCGGAGACGTGACCATTCTCTGCCCACTACACTTCCGCTTGGGCCGCCCCGATGTGACCTGTGAGAGCCTGGAAGGCTGTGGGGGACCTCCGTGCTGAGAAGTCACCATCTGTGGGGTCACTCCCTGGGACCCCCGGCACTTCATCCACCAGACTAAGAAAGCGGGCGCTCCCAGGTGTTGGCAGGACCAGATCTCCCCAGACTTTCTCAGGTAACCATGGCCTGGAATTACCCCAAGCATTTTGGTTTTGGGTTTTTTTTTTAAGATTTTATTTATTTATTAATGAGAGACACAGAGAGAGAGAGAGGCAGAGACACAGGCAGAGGGAGAAGCAGGCCGCACGCAGGGAGCCTGACGTGGGACTCGATCCCGGGTCTCCAGGGTCATGCTCTGGGCCAAAGGCGGCGCCAAACCGCTGCGCCACCCAGGGATCCCCCACCCAAGGATTCCTAAATAAAATCTTTAAAAAAAAGAAAAGTATGGTGTGGCCCCAAAGATATACACATGGGAGGCAGCCCCTTCTACGTTTGGAAACGATGGTTCCGCGGGAGCCTCTCAGGAGCTTCTCAGGAGGACGGGAAACCGGCCCCATCAGGTGGGGACAGTCGGAAGCATGCAGGTGGCACCTTAATAACAGCAAAGGACACTTCCGTAGGAGTCTTGTCTCGGCCACAGCGAGACGACTAGATGCCCCACTGCCCTGCACACCTTGCTGGTAAAAGGCCTTGCTGGGCTGGCGGCATGTGCCCCGCAGGTGTGGTCAGCGTCGTCACCCTCTCCAGGCTGGGTCCTCGGGGCAGCCTGCGGGAGGGCGGGGGGGGCAAGTGGCACAGCGCTGTCCTGGGAGGAGCAAAGGGCAGCTGGGAAGGCCCCAGGCGCGGTGTCCACAGCCTCGTGTCACAAACTGGGGTCCACGGGGCCCCAGGGACCTGCCCAGGTTCCCCCTGTTGGCTCCGAGCCAGCGCGGGAGCCTGGGTCCTAGTCACGCAAGGGCTCTAACCCAGAGGTTGCAGACCTTCACTTCTCGGTGAAAAAACAAAGCCAGAGCCTGCACTGGAGTGTGTGTGTGTGTGTGTGTGTGTGTAGAGTAACACACGCAAGGACCACACGGCGAAGGTGGGCTCATCCGTGAAATGGAGAAGATGGTTTTGGGCCAACCAGCCCGGGTTCGAGCCCCTGACCCTTCCCAGCGGTGACCTCAGGCTCAGCCTTGGGTCCCTCCGAGCCTCAGCGGCTCCTTGCGTAAATTAGGAGGATGGTCTTCACCTCCTCGCGCTGTTGTCAAGGTGCAGTGGGACCCCAGATGTTGAACATTTGGGCCCATGTCTGACAGTTCTTTGAGACGTGTTTGGGGGCGCCTGGTTGGCTCAGTGGCTCAGTGGTTGAGCGTCTGCCCTCTGCTCAGGTCGTGATCCCGGGGTGCTGGGATCGAGTCCCACCTCGGGCTCCCCACAGGGAGCCTGCTTCTCCCTCTGTGTGTCTCATGAATAAATATGATCTTTAAAAAAGAAATAAAACACACATGAATGTTAACGCTTGCAAGTCCCACGACGTGAACTCACACCCTCTGGAGGTTCCAGCTCCACAACCAGGGGTGCCTGTGGCTGAGCACACATCGGGGGGAGACCACCGCGCTCCCCGGCCGTCGTCCTCAGCCAGCGGAGGCCAGAAAGGGACCTGCGCACCTGCCAGGCTGTGGCTGGTGGCGCTGGGGGCCCTTCGGGTGGCAGCCCCCCCACCGACCCCCGGGCCTGCAGCAGGTGTCAGCGGAGCTCACTCACTCAGGCCACGTCCGGTTCATCTGCAGAGAAGGTTCCGACCCGCGGAGACTCCTGAAGGGGCACCTGCTCCAGCTCGCCCGAGGCTCAGGGAGGGGCCAGATGACGGCGCGCCCACTGCGGGGACAGCGACAGAGGCCCGCGAGAGGCACAGGTCGGCTAATTACCCCGACTGCAGTTCCCGCTGTTGTTGGATGGTTTCCTTGATATTTATTGACCTTGGAGTATGTGGAATGGCCTGTGTCGGACACAACGAGCAAACCAAGACGCAGGGACCTGCCTAACCGGGGTTCGCGGGGCACAGGGCGACGCCAGGCGAGTGGCGGGCAGGCGGGCCTGCCAGGGTGTGTGCCACAGCTCCTGAGAACCGCAGGCATTAAGTTGAATCGTTGGAAAGGGTGGCTACGCAACCAGGCTGTGGTCCACGACACGACACCGGGAACGGTTGCACGAGCTGCCCGCAGGCGCTGACGCTCCCGCAGCGGGGGAGACGCACCCGCTCCTCGCCAGGGCCCCGGCCCGCCTGCACCCCGGCTCGGGCCACCCTCCTGCCCTGGAGGCCGAGCTCCAAGCCCTGGGCGCAGCTCCCGGGCTTCAGCCAGGAGGAGCCTTCTTCCAGCTGCGGGACTCCGGCCCCTGGTGCCCCCTCTTCGGAGGGTTGGCTCTCTCCCCGCCCCGCGAGCCCTGGTTCTCAGCTGTGCCCCGCAGCTGTCCTGGGAGAAGCTCAGGATGCGGCCCAGGAAGGGGCTCAGGATGGGGCCCTAGGATGGGGCTCAGGAAGGGGCCCAGGATGGGGCTCAGGATGGGACCCAGGAAGGGGCTCAGGATGGGGCCCTAGGATGGGGCTCAGGAAGGGGCTCAGGATGGGGCCCTAGGATGGGACTCAGGATGGGGCCCTAGGATGGGGCCCAGGAAGGGGCTCAGGATGGGGCCCTAGGATGGGACTCAGGATGGGGCCCAGGATGGGGCTCAGGATGGGGCCCAGGATGGGGCTCAGAATGGGGCCCTAGGATGGGGCTCAGGATGGGGCCCAGGAAGGGGCCCTAGGATGGGGCCCAGGAAGGGGCTCAGGATGGGGCTGAGGATGGGACTGAGGATGGGGCTCAGGAAGGGGCCCAGGATGGGGCTCAGGATGGGCTCACTGGGGATGGGTCTCGGTAGTAGAAGCCACACTGACCCAAGCCACATTCCCCATTCTCAGCTTTAACCATACAGACGATCTTCTTGGCCCCTTCTGCTTATTTCGGTCTCATTTTACCATCCGTGCAGAGCGGGGTGACAGGAGGGATGCTACTGGGGCCATCCCCAAGCCCACTCGTACCCCCCACGCCCCTCCCTTCAGGGCTCTGTACGGCTTCCTCCCCTGAAATTCTCTTCCTCCAGGTCCTAACTCGTCTTCATTTCTATTTCTTATTGGAGTATAGTTGATACGCAACGTTACGTTAGCTTTAGGTGGATAGCGGTGATTTAACAACTCTGATGTGCTCACCACCCGTGTACCTGTGCAACCCTAGTGCACAACCACCGACTGCTCCCCATGCTGCACCCCTCAACCCTGGAGTGAACTCCCAACTGGAAGCCTATACCTCCCACTCCCCTTCACCCATTTGGCCCACCCCCCACCCTCTGGTATTTGTCTTTCTCAGTTATTTCACTTAAGATTATACCCTCTGGGTCCATCCGTGTTGTCACAAATGGTAAATCTGTTTTGTGGCTGATACAGCATTGTGCGTACCGCTGCTTCTTTATCCGTTCATCTCTCATGGGCAATTAGGTTGCTTCCCTACCTCGGCTACCCTAAACAATGCTGCAATAAATATAAGGGTGCATGTATCTTTTCAAATTCGTGTTTTAATTTTGAATGGGTAAACAGTAGTACAATTACTGGATTGCATGATATTGCTATTTTAAGGGGGGTCGGTGGGGAACTTCCCCAGTGTTTTCCACGGGGGCCCCACCAATTTACATTCCCACCAGCAGTGCAGGGGGTGGGGATTCCTTTTTCTCCACATTCTTCACCAAAACCTATTTGTCTTTTTGCTACTAGCCATCCTGACGGGGATAAGGTGGTATCTCGTTGTAGTTTAGATTTGCATTTCCCTGATGATCAGTGGTGTTGAGCATCTGTTCACGTATCTCTGTATGTGGTCTTTGGAAAAGGTCTATTCAGGTCCTCTACCCATTTTTTTTTTTTTAAGATTTTACTTGTTTATTCATGAGAGATACACAAAGAGAAAAAGAGACACAGGCAAAGGGAGAAGCAGGCTCCACGCAGGGAGCCCGATGCGGGACTTGATCCCGGGTCTCCAGGACCACACCCTGGGCCTACGGCAGGCGCTGAACCGCTGAGCCACCCAGGGGTCCCCTCTACCCATTTTTAATTGGATTATTTGGGTTTTAATGTTAGGTTATGGAAGTTCTTTATATATTTTGGATATTAATCCCTTTTCAAATTTATCATTTGAAAATCTCTTCTCCCATCCTGTAGGTTGCCTTGTTCTGTTGACGGTTTCCTTTGCTGTGCAAAAGCTAAATTTTAATATAGTCCCATTAGTATACCTTTGCTTTTGTTTTCCTTCCCTGAGGAGACCTATCCAGAAAAATGGGGCTAAGGCTGATGTCAAAGAGATGACTATGTTTTCTTCTAGAAGCTTTATGGTTTCAGGTCCCATGTTTAGGTCTTTAATCCATTTTGAGTTTATTTCTGTGCGTGGTGTAAGAAAGTGGCCCAGTTTCAGTTTTTCATATGTGGCTCTCCAGTTTTCCCAGCACCATTTATTTTTATGCTTCCCCACTGAATATCCTTGCCACCTTTGTCCTAGATGAACTAGTCATAGTGTGTGAGGTTTCTTTCTGGGCTCTCTATTCTGTTCCATTGATTTTTTTATGTCTATTTTTGTGCCAGTATCATACTGTTTTGGTTATTATGGCTTTGTGTGGTATAGCTCGAAATCTGGGATTGTGATAACTCCAGTTTTATTCTTTCCCAAAATTACTTTGGCTCTTTGAACTCTTCCATGGCTCTATACAAATTTCAGGATTATTTGTTCTAGTTCCATGAAAAATGTTACTGGTATTTTGACAGGGATCTCATTGAGTCTGTAGATAGCTCTGGGTAGTGTGGACATTTTAACAATATTCTTCCAAACCATGAACGCGGAATAGCTTTCTATTTGTGTTGTCTTCAGTTTTTCTCATCAGCGTTTATAGTTTTCAGAGTACAGGTCTTTTACCTCCTCGGTTAAGTTTATTCCTAGGTGTTTTATTCTTTTTAGCACAATTATAAATCGTAAATGGAATTGTTTTCTTCATTGCTTTATTCCTGTTACTTCACTATTAGCTTATAGGAACACAATAGATTTTTGTATGTTAATTTTCTATCCTGCCACATTACTGAATTCATTTATTGCCTCTAATAATTTTTGGTAAAGTCTTTAGAATTTTCTTTGTATAGTATGTCATCTGCAAATACTGAGTTTTACTTCTTTCTTAGCAATTTGGAGGCCTTTTATTTCTTATTGCTGTGGCTAGGATTTCCAGTCCTATGTTGAATAGGTGAGAGCAGACATCTTTGTCTTGTTTCTGATCTTAAAAGCCCTCAGATTTTCCCGAGTGAAGTTAGCTGTGGGTTTGTCACATAGGGCCTTTATTACGTTGGGGTAAGTTCCCTCTAAGCCTATTTTGTTGAGAGGTTTTATCATGAATGGGTGTTGAATTTTGTCAGATGCTTTGTCTGCATCTATTGAGATGAGCATATAGTTTTCATCCTTCAATATCCTCTGATAATGTGGTGCATCGCATGGATTTGTGGATATTAAAACATCCTGCAATCGGAGAAGGACAAAAATTATATGGTCTCCTTCATTTGGGGAATATAAAAAATAGTGAAAGGGAATTAAGGGGAAAGAAGAAAAAATAAGTTGGATATATCAGAAAGGGAGACAGAACATGAAAGACTCCTAACTCTGGGAAACGAACTAGGGGTGGTGGAAGGGGAGGTGGGCAAGGGAGACTGGGTGGCGGGCACTGAGGGGGCACTTGACGGGATGAGCACTGGGTGTTATTCTGTATGTTGACAAATTGAACACCAATAAAAATAAATTTATTAAAAAATAAATAAATAGGGATCCCTGGGTGGCGCAGCGGTTTGGCGCCTGCCTTTGGCCCAGGGCGCGATCCTGGAGACCCGGGATCGAATCCCACATCAGGCTCCTGGTGCATGGAGCCTGCTTCTCCCTCTGCCTGTGTCTCTGCCTCTCTCTCTCTCTCTGTAACTATCATAAATAAATTAAAAAATTAAATAAATAAATAAATAAATAAATAAATAAATAAAATCTATGTTGTCCAATATAAAAAAAAAGAATTTTTGAATTGATGTGTTCATTAAGGATATTGGCCTGTCATTTTCTTTTTTTTTTTTTTGTAGTGTCTTTGTCTAGCTTTGGCATCAGGCTAATGCTGGCCTCATAAGTGTATTTGGATACTTTCCTTCTATATTTTGGAATAGTTTGATGAGAATAGGTATTAACTCTTCTTTAAATGTTTGGTAGAACTAACCTGTGAATCCTTCTGGTCCTGGACTTTTGCTGGGAGTTTTTCCATTACCAGCTCATTTTTGTGACTAGTAACCTCAGATTTTCTGTCTTTTCCTGATTCAGTTTTGGAAGGCTATATGTTTCTAGGAATGTAGCCATTTCTTCTAGGTCGTCCAATTTGTTGGCATATAGTTTTTTTGTAGGAGGCTCTCATAGGTCTTTGCATTTCTCTGGTGTTTGTAACTTTTTTCATGTCTGATCTTTGGTGTGTCCTCTCTCTTTTCTATTGGTTTTCTATCTCTGTTTCTGCTCTCATCTTCATTATAGCCTTCTTATCATAACTTAGGCTTTGTTCTTCTTTTTCTAGTTCCTGAAGGTATAAGGTTATATTGAGATTTTTCTTGTTTCTTAGGGTAGCCTGTATTGCTAGAAGTTCTGCTCTCAGAACTGTTTTTGCTGTGCCCCCCAAATTTAAGGTCGTTGTGTTTTCAGTTTCATTTGTCTCCATGTTTCTAATTTCCTTTTTGATTTCTTCATTGACCCATTGGTTTTTAGAAGTATGTTGTTAAGTATCCCTGTGTCTGTGCTTTTTCCAGTTTTTTTTTTCTTGTAAATGATTTCCAGTTTCCTACTACTATATTTTAGAAAAGATGCTGGATAGGATTTTAATCTTCTTAAATTTACTGTTTTGTGGCCTAACATGTGGTATATCCTAGAGAATGTTCCATGTGCACTTGAAAAGAATGTGTATTCTGTTCTTGGATAGAATGTTTTCTCTATTGTTCACCTGGGTGGCTTAGTAGTTGAGCATCTGCCTTCGGCTCAGGGCATGGTCCTAGGATCCTGGGGTCCTGGGATCGAGTCCTGCATCGAGCTCCCCACAGGGAGCCTGCTTCTCCCTCTCCCTATGCTCTGCTTCTCTCTGTGTCTCTCATGAATGAATAAATAAAATCTTTAAAAAAATTTTTTTTCCTACACTGTTAGTCCAGCTGGTCTAATGTGTCATTCAAGGACACTGTTTCCTTATTGATTTCCTGCCTGAGTGATCTATCCATTGATGTAAGTGTGGTTTTAAAGTCACCTACTATTAATTGTATTACTGTCAGCTTCTTCCTTTGTCAATATTTCTTTGGGGTTTAGGTGCTCCAGTGTTGTGTGCATAGATATTTACAATTATTAAATCTTTTTGTTGGATTGACTCCTTTATCCTTATATAATGCCCTTATTTGTCTCTTGTGGTTTTTTAAACTCTATATTTTTCTGATCTAAGTGTTGCTAGCCCAGTCATCTTTGATTCCATCTACATGGAGTATCTTTTTCATCTCTTTGCTTTCCGGTCTTTAGGTCTAAAGCGAGTCAGCCTGTAGATGGGTCTTCCTTTTTTATTCATTCAAACACCCCGTGTCTTTTATTGGAGCATTTAGACCATTTATACCTAACCTAATTATTAATAGGTATGTACTTGCTGTTTTGTTCATTGTTCATTGTTTTTGGTTTTTTTTTTTTAATTTTTAATGATTTTTATTTTTGGTTGTTTTTATAGTTCTCTCTTCTTGCTCTCTTTCTTTGTGATTAATAACTTCCTTTAGTGGTATGCTGGGTTTCTTTCCTTTATTTTTCTTGTTTCTATTATGTTTTTTGGTTTGTGGTTAGCCTGAGGTTCATATATAATATCTTAAACATATAGCAGCCTGGATCAAGTTGATGGTCACTTAAGTTCAAAGACCTTAATTTTTACTCCCACTCTCCACATTTCATGTATACGTTGTCATATTTTACATATTTTAGCAAGTCCCTTATCTCATTTTTATTTTTATTTTTTTTTATTTTTTATTTTTTCCTTATCTCATTTTTAAAGATCTTTGATTTTACTACTTCTGTCTTTTAATATTCATATTGGCTTCATAAATGCTTACACTCCCACCTTTACTGTATGTTTGCATTCACTTATGAAATGTTTTCCTTTTATAATTTTCCTCTAACTATGGCCTTGTCTTTTCTACTTAAAGAGTTCCCATTAACACTTGCTTGTAAGGCTGGCTTAGTGGTGATGAGCTCTTCTAACATGTGTTTCCCTGGGAAACTCTATCTCTCTTTCAATTCTAATGATAACCTTGCCTGGTAGAGCATTTTTGGTTGTAGCTTTTTTGTTTGTTTTTGTTGTTGTTTTTCACTTTCAGCACTTTGGAGGCCAGAAAGTACAAGCATAATATAGTCAAAGTTTCTGTCGAAAAATCAGCTGAAAACCTTATGGGGTTTTCCTTGTATGTAACTAGTTACTCCTCTCTTGCTGCTTTGAAAATTCTCTTTTATCTTTAATCTTCAACATTTTTATTTTTTGCATCAGAAGGTGTGTACCCCCTTTGGTTCATCTTGTTTGAAATTCTGTTTGCTGACCCTGGATGTCTTTCCCCCGGTTAGGAAAATTTTCAGCTATTCTGTCTGGAAATAATTTTCCTGCCCCATTCCCCTTTTCTTCTGGGACCCCTATAATCAAAATGTTTGTTCACTGGTGTTGTCCAAGAGATCCCTTAACATATCCTCCTTTTTGAAATTTTTTCTTTAAAAAAAATTCTTTTTTCTTTTCATCATTCAGCTTGGATGCTTTCTACCACTTTGTCTTCCAGGTCACTGATCCATCCTTCTGCGCCCTCTAATAGTGTTCATTTCTTCTAAGCATATTTTTCATTCCGGTTATTGAATTCTTTGGTTATTTTTTAAAATACTTTTCATCTCTTTGTTGAAGTTCTCACTGAGTTCATCTACTTTTCTCTCCAGTCCTGTGAGCATCCTTATGAACATTAATTTGAATTCTTTAAATGAAATGGACATAAGCAACCTATCTGATAGGTTTTTTCTTTCCTGAGATTTGTCTTGATATTTCATTTGGAACACATTCCTGTTTCTTCATTTTGTTTAACTTTGTGCTTTTCTATGAATTGGGTGGAACAGCTATTTCTAAGCTTGAAGGAATGACTTGAATATCATTGTCCCCTGTGTACACTGTGTGCCTAGTGAATTTGGCAGGCTGGAGCTGTGGCTGTCATGGGCTAGGTGTCCTAAGGCACTCCATGCTGGGGCTGACCTGGGGGACAGACAGGAGCTGCTGTGGGCATGGGTCAGGGTGTTCCTCTGGCTCTCTTCTCAAAGGGCACACTGGCCAGACAGCTGAAGCTGAAGTGGGTGCAAGCCAAGGCTCCTGGGATACTTACACAGGGTACCTTGGCAGGGGAAGGCTTGGAATATTCTTGGGCTCGTTGCACCTATGTCATTTTGGTAAGATCTCTGGTGCTGTGGTGATTGCTGACCAGTGGTGTCCATGTGTGAACCACACCGGGGCTGTCCCAGTTGAGCAGCTGTGGCTGGTGTGGGTCCCAGCATTTACTGACACAGTAGACCAGCAAGGGCGCACAAAGCTTGCTCGTGTCTGCCCTAACAAAGTGGAGGGGGGACTGTAAGCTCTGTTGCTTGCCAGCTCCTTGGACCCGAAGAGGGTTCCAGCAGTTCCCCTGCCATTTGGCAGAGCTCTAGGACTGCATCTTTTTTTTATATTCCAGTTGTTCTTTAAATTGCACATGCTTTTCTGTGTCCCAGGGCTTCTAGGGCAGGAGTGGGCTGAGTGCTCCCAGAGGCACCCAGGCTACTTATGGCACATATCCCCTGCTCCTATCTACACTGTCAAGGTGGTAACCATGGTGCCTGCCAGCCCGTGACCTGGAGAGTGTTCCAGTAGCTCTCCCAATGTTTGGCAGGGTTACAGGTGTGGTTGCTTTATATTTTGGTTGTACTTTTAACATGAGGCTTTTTCTGTGCCCCACAGCAGATGCATCTGCTCACAGACCCTCAGTACTATCCCTTCTCCCTGCAGTGACAGGATGGGGGCAGAGGGCCCCTTCATTAGGGTGTCTGCTGTACTCTACATGGTCCCTTTATCTTTGTGCAGCAACTGCTAGGCCTCAGCTCTTCAGGGCGAGTGGTCCGAGCAGTAGCAGTGGCCCAAGCAGTAGCAGTACCTACGCTGTCTGGGGAGGGGGGTGTGCAGGGCCTTCCTGCATTGCCATTGGACCAGAACTCCATGTCTTCTTCTTAATCTAATCTAGGTGAAATAGTCTTTATCCCTATACCTGCTTCTATTTCCTTTGTTTTTATTTTTAACATCTGAAATAATTGTCTTCATTAAAAAAAATTGTTTTTTATTCAATGTCTCTAGTCAGGAGGGTTTAGGAAGTAGAGTTGACAGGATTTGAGGACACATGGCAGCTTCTGCCACTGTCGGGCTCGGGGCACACTGGGTTTGTGGTGCAGGTACCCTGGGAGGTGGGAGGCCGGGTTGGGGGTGTGGGAGGGAGGTGGGAGGTGGGGCGGGGGAAGAGGGTTGGATCTCCGGGGCCCTCAGCGGTGTGCAGCAAGCGTCCCTAAAGGCCACACACAGTCCCTGGCAGTGGGTCCTGCGGCCTCCCGTGACCCTGCTGAGCCACGCCCAGGCCGCGGTGCTAAGGGTGCTAGACGGCCCGGGCCGGGAGGGTGATGTGGGGGTGGCGGGGCCGTGCCCGGGCCGGGATCTAGGGGAGGGAGAGCCAGGAGGGCCACAGCATCCGGAACGGGGGTGGTGGTGGTGTGTGTGTGTCCGTTTTCACATCGTTCAAGGGGAGCCGCGTGTACACACTTCGGGGCTGGGAGAAGTGCCAGGAAAGAGACGGAGACACCGTGTAGGTGCCCAGCAAGGGGGTGGGGCCGCTCAGCAGGTGCTCGGCAGCTTGGGAAGGGGGTCAGGGAGCCTTGGTCTTTGGAGCTCCAGCGGGAAGGAGAGGGGAAGGAGGAGGGAGGGGGAAGGAGGAGGAAGGAAAGGGGAAGGAGGGGGGAAGGAAGGAGGAGGAAGGAAGGGAAGAGGGGGGAAGGAGGAGGAAGAGGGGGGAAGGAAGGGGGAAGGAGAGAGGGAGGAGGAGGAAGAAAGGGGAAGGAGGGGGAAGGAAGGAGGAAGAAGGGGGAAGGAAGGGGGAAGGAGAGGGGAAGAAGGGAGAAAGAAGGGGGGAAGGGGGAAGGAGGGGGGAAGAAGGGGGGAAAGAGGACAAGGCAGCCCTCTGCCCTTGCTCTTCCCGCCACCCGCCGCCTCATCCCCTGGAGCAGGTACCGCTAATGGAGATGAGACAAGGACAAAACCCCACACACTATGATCCAAGGAATCTCACCACGGAATTTCAGGTGGAGAAGTAGAGGACTCATCAGAACGGGCCATGAAAATCCTATGCGAGCTATATGGAGACAGGGTTATAACGCAGGCCTAATGAGGCTTCCAGGAAAAACCCTCTGAGGCTTACCTGTGAGACATGGTGGCTTCAGCTCCTCAGGAAAAAGCAAGGGAGGCAGGGATGTGACCCACATTTCAATGAGCAATTAAAAAAAAATTTTTTTTTTTTACAATCACCACATTTGAACTTAATTTTTCCCCTTGAAAGAAAATAAAGGGGGAACTTCTCTTGCTAAGCGTACTCTTTAGTCCCCATCCCCGCCCCCCACCTCCCCTCTGGTGACCATCAGTGTGTTCTCCATATTCAGGAGTCTCCTTGGCTTGTCTCTTTTTTCTTTGCTCATTTGTTTTGTTTCTTAAATTCCATGTATGAGTGAAATCATTTGGTCTTTGTCTTTCTCTGACTTACTTCACTAGCTTGATCCTAACTCCACCCATGGTGTTGCAAATGGCCAGATTTCATTCCTTTGCTGGCTGGCCCTCATATACATCTACTACGTCTCCTTACGCATTCATTGACTGATGGGCACTTGAGCTGCTCGCATAGTCTGGCTACTGAAACAGGGCTGCAAAACAAACCTTAAGGGCGCATGTGTCCCTTTGTATTAGTGTTTTTATATTTTGGGGATAAATATTCAGTAGTGCCATTACTGGGTCCCAGGGTCGTTCTCTTTTTGACTTTTTGAGGAAAGTCCATACTGTCTTCCACATTGGCTGCACCAGTTTTTCATTCCCACCCAAAGTGCAAGAGGGCTCCTTTTTCTCCACATCCTCACCAACATTCATTTTCTCTCATGGTTTTGATTTTAGTCTTTCTGACAGGTGGGAAGTGGTATCTCCTTGTGTTTTCATTTGCATTTCTCTGATTAGGAGTGATGTTGAACATCTTTGCATGTGACCGTTGGCCATCTGGATGTCGTCTTTGGAGAAATATCTGTTCATGTCTCCTCATTTTGTTAAAAAAAAAAAAAGGTTTATTTTAGAGTCGGGGGAGGGGCAGAGGGAGAGAATCACTGAGCAGACTCCCTGCTGAACATGGAGCCTGATGTGGGTCTCGATTTCCTGACCTATGAAATCATAAACTGAGCTAAAACCAGGAGCCAGATGCCCAACAACCGAGCTATCCAGGTGCCTCTCTTCTGGTCATTTTTAATTTGATTACTTGGTTTGGGGTGTTGAGTTGTATCAGTTCTTTATATATTTTGGATACTAACCCTTTATCAGATATGTCATTTGCAAATACCTTCTTCAATTCAGCAGGTTGTCTTTTAGTTTTGTTGATTGTTTCCATTGCTGTGCAGAAGCTTTTTATTGTGATGTAGTCCCAATAGTTTTATTTTTGCTTTTATTTCCCTTGCCTCAGGAGGCCTTAGATCTTAGAAAGATGTTGCTATGGCTGATGTTGCTCTGTGTTCTTAACAATTTTTATGAATTTTGGAAGGTCTCACACTTAGGTCTTTAATCCATTTTGAGTTTATTTTTGTGTATGGTGAAAGAAAGATGTCTAGTTTCATTCTTTTGCATGTAGTCATCTGATGTTCCCAACACTATTTGTTGAAGAGACTTTCTTTTTTCCCATTGGATATTCATTCTCCCTTTGTTGGATATTAATTGACCATATAACTGTAGATTTCTGGGCTTTCTATTCTGTTCTATTGCTCTGTTTATTTTTATGCTAGTATACCATGCTCTTTTAATTACTACTGCTTCGTAGTAACCTTAAATCTGGAACTGTGATCCCTCCCATTTTGTTTTTATTTTTCCAGGTTGCTTTGGCTATTTGAGATCCTTTGTGGTTCTATACCTATTTTAGGATTGTTTGTTGTAGTTCTGTGAAAAATGTGATTGGAATTTTGATAGGGATTGCATTGAATACATAAATTGCTTTGGGTAGTATAAACATCTTAACAATATTTGTTCTTCCAATCCATGAACATGGAATGTCTTTCCATTTCTTTGTATTGTCTTGAATTTCTTTAATCAGGGTTTTATAGTTTTCAGAGTACGGGTCTTTTGCCTCTCTGGTTAAGTTTATTCCTATGTATTGTTTTTGGTGCAGTGATAAATGGGATTGTTTTCTTACTTTCACTTTCTCCTGCTTCATTATCAGTATTTGGGAATGCCATAGATATCTGTAGATTTTGGATTCTGTAACTTTATTCATTTAACAGTTTTAGTGGTTTTTGGTAGAGTACTTAGGGTTGTCTATATATAATATCATGTCACCTGCAAATAGTTTTACTTCTTCCCAGTTTGGATGCCTTTTATTTCTTGTCTGATTGCTATGGCTAGGACTTCCAGTGCTGTTTAAATAAAAGTGGCAAGACTGGACACTCTTGTCTTGTTTCTGATCTTAGTGGAAAATCTCTGTTTTTCTTTATAGAGTACATTAGCTGTGGGTTTGTCACATTTGGGCTTTGAGTTTTTTTGTCATCAGTGAATGTTGAATTTTGTCAAATGCTTTTTCTGCATCTATTGAGATGGTCACATAATATTTGTCTTTTTAATATGGTACATCATGTTGATTTTTGTGGATATTGAACCATTCTTGCATCCTCAAAATCCCACTGACTGTCGTGAACAATCCTTTTAATGTATTGGTTGAATGTGGTTTGTTAATATTTTGTAACGGATTTTTGAATTGATGTTCATCAGAGATATTGGCCCATAGTTTCATTTTTTGTAGTGTCTTTGTCTGGTTTTGGCATGGGGTAATGCTGTCCTTGTAGGATGTATTTGGAAGCTTTCTTTCCTTTTTTATTTTTGGAATGCTTTTGGAATATTAAGTTAATAGGTATTAACTCTTCTTTAAATGTTTGATACATTTAATCCCTGGGTGGCTCAGCGGTTTGGCGCCTGCCTTTGGCCCAGGGCGCGATCCTGGAGTCCCGGGATCGAGTCCCATATCGGGCTCCTGGCATGGAGCCTGCTTCTCCCTCCTCCTGTGTCTCTGTGCCTCTCTGTCTCTATGTCTATCATAAATAAATAAATAAATAAATCTTTAAAAAAAAACAAATGTTTGGTACAATTGACCTATGAATGTTCTTTCATTATTGGGATTTATTTGATTACGGACTCAATTTCATGACTTAATCACTCTATTCAGATTTTCTATTTTTCCCCTGATTCTGTTTTGGATGATTATATGTTTCTAGGAATGTATCCATTTCTTCTAGGTTGGCCACTTTGTTGATAATGTAATTTTTCATAGAAGTCTTTCCTAGTTCTGTGATGCTGGTGGTTACAACTCTGATTTCTGATTTGGTGTCCTTTTTTCTTTTTTCTTTTTCTCCACTTGATGAGTCTGGCTATCAATTTTATCTTTCCAAAGAACCAGCTCTTTGGTTCTGTTGATGGTTTCTATTGTCTTTTTTAGTCTCTTTCATTTAACTTCTTTTTTTTTTAATTTTTTATTTATTTATTTATAATAGTCACACAGAGAGAGAGAGAGGCAGAGACACAGGCAGAGGGAGAAGCAGGCTCCATGCACCGGGAGCCCGATGTGGGAATTGATCCCAGGTCTCCAGGATCGCGCCCTGGGCCAAGGCAGGCGCTAAACCGCTGCGCCACCCAGGGATCCCTCATTTAACTTCTGATCTTTATTATTTTCTTCCTACTAACTTTGGGCTTTGTTCTTTTTCTAGTTTTTTAGGTGTGTAGGTTAGATTTAGATATTTCTTTTTTCTTTAGATACACCTGTGTTGGTATAAATTTCCCTCTCAGAACTGCTTTTGCTACATCCCAAAGATCTTTGGATTATGTTTTCATTTTCATTTTTCTCCATGTATTCTAAAATTTCCTTTTTGGTTTCTTCATTGACTCTTTGTTTAGTTCACATGTTT
This sequence comes from Canis lupus dingo, assembly GCF_003254725.2. Taxonomy (NCBI): domain Eukaryota; kingdom Metazoa; phylum Chordata; class Mammalia; order Carnivora; family Canidae; genus Canis; species Canis lupus. The sequence goes on from NC_064243.1 coordinate 13,879,713, forward strand.
GTGGTTTTCAAGGTTTTTTTTCTTGTAATTGATTTCTAGGTTCATCCAATTGTGTTCAGAAAAGATGCTTAAAATGATTTAAGTCGTAAATTTATTGAGATTTGTTTTAAGACCTAACATATGAGCTCTCCCAAACCATGTTCCAAGTACATGTGAATGAAATGTATATTCTGTTGTTTTGGGTGGGATGTTTTATATAAATCTATTAAGTCAACCTGGTTTACTGTGCCATTGAAGGACATGGATTCCTTATTTACTTTCTGCCTGGATGACCTATGATTGATGTCAGTGGGATGTAAAAGTCCTTTGCTATTATTATATCACTGTCAATGTTTCCTTTTTTTAAAAAAAAATATTTTATTTATTCATGAGATACAGAGAGAGAGAGAGAGAGAGGCAAAGACACAGGCAGAGGGAGAAGCAAGCTCCATGCAGGGAGCCCGACGTGGGACTCGATCCCGGGACTCCAGGATCATCCCCCGGGGCAGAAGGTGACCACTGAGCCACCCAGGCTGCCCAATGTTTCCCTTTTTCATTTGTTAACAGCTTCTTTGTTGTAAGTGCTCCAATGCTGGGTGCGCAGATATTTGTTGTTGTACCCTCTAGTTGGATTGATTCTTTTATTTTGCAATGCCCTACTTTGTCTCTTGCTACAGTCTTTGTTTTGTCAAATAGGTATTGCCACTCCATCTCTTTTTTTTCCCTTTCAGATCCTATAATTGTTTAGCTTGTGGATATGGTAGATTAATTGTTTTAAAACTGTTGAACCAGTTTTGCATACCTGCAAGGACTATCCCACTTGGTGATGGTGTATAATTTTTTTTAATCCATTGCTGGGTTGGATTTGTTAATATTTTCTTGAGGATTTTTGCATGTAAGTTCATGAGAGAGATTGGTCTGCAGTTTTCTTTTTTGCACTATTTTTGTCTGGTTTTGGTACCAGGGGAATGCTAACTCCATTAAATAAATTAGGAAATAAAACAAGATGAAGTCTGAGAGGGAGACAAGCCATAAGAGACTCTTAATTATAGGAAACAAACTGAGGGTTGCTGGAGGGGAGGGGGTTGGGGGGATGGGCTAAACTGGGTGATGGGCATTAAGGAGGGCACATGATGGAACGAGCACTGGGTGTTACATAAGACTGCTGAGTCACTGAACTCTATCTCTGAAACTAGTAATACACTGTATGTTAATTAATTGAATTGAAATTTTGATAAAGGATAATAAGGGAATACTAAACCCAAAAAACACCCCTAATGGGGACCTAAATGGGACCACTTAGATGAAATGAACAAATTCCCTGAAAAACACAAATTATCACAACTCACCACATGTTAAATAGATTGTTTGAACAGCCCTATAACTATTAAGGAAATTGAAATCATTAAAACTCCCCAAAAAGAAATCTCCAGGCCTAGATGGTTTCACTGGAGAATTCTACTAAGCTATTCAAGTTAATATCAACTCTACACAAACCCTTTTCCATCTTTGTTCCTCCCCCTGCCTCACCCCCCAATTTATACGGAATCTTTTTCCCTTTCAGTAAGTGTGTCTTTAGGTCTGAAGTGAGTCTCTTCAAAGTAGCCTTGACCCACCTTCCTTTTTTATCCATTCAGACACCCCATGGCCTTTATTGGAACACTGAGAACATTTGCATCGACCTAATTCATATAGAACCACCTAAATACATAGCAGTCTGTATTGATGATCACTTAAATTTGAACATATTCTATGATTTTATATAAAGGAGTCCTTTGATATGCCACCTCCTGCAATAATTTAATGGACCCAATTCTACCCTTTGGTAGACCAATTTTATGACTTTCTAGAGAAGTTTTGAGTTGGGGATAGTTTCTCTTGCTGCTGCTTTTCATGCCTTAAGACAAAATTCCTAGAAACAAGCAATTAGAACCTGATCTCTCCAGGATCAAAGAGAGAGAGGAGTCAGGAAAAGGACCTCTTGTCACTTTTTAAAGGCCCCCAGTTGCTATGCTTTGCAGGATATGGAGGAAGGAGGTGCACAGTGGAAGAGGACAGAATCAGTCCCAACAATTGTGTTGAACATTTCTCAACTGTCAATATCAAGAACTAACTTCTAAAATACAAGCTTATAAACAGAAGCCATCCAGCTAGTGGTTAACTAGTGAGTGTGCAATATAGTCAAGTTTATAAGCTGTGCTTGTAAGACCACATTCGTCTTATTTACATCTAACTTTAATATAATTCATTCCTTTATGGGGCATGTAAGTGAGCAGTGGAGAAAGTGGTGCATCTGCAGTACTGGCTGGTGCTGAGGATTTCAACGCTTCCAGAAGATGCGGGCTAGGGAACTTCATTAGGCACCAGAGGTGCCTCAGCTTTTGTTTCAAGCTCCTGTTGTGCAAATTCTAGTCTTGGTTGAGGATAGTCTCCCAAGTTTCTTGAGTCCCTCTCTGGACTTTCTTTTTCTATTTCATTTTCATGAATGATCCTTGATCCATGTGTATTTCCAGCTCAAGGGTTCTTTCTTGTAGGGCTGTGGTAGAGGGGTCAGTTTCAAAGGCCTGGTTATACTGCTTAAGGGAGTCCGGATTCCGGCTTTGGGGTCCATTTTCACAAACATATGGTGCTGGCTAGCAACTGGCAGTGCCTGCCACGGACGGGGTGTATTGCTCTTCAGCTGGCAGGAGGAAGTGATGGTGTAGGGAGTCTGGGAATAATGCACCCACATAAGCAGGTCTGTACTGGGTTGGCTTGCTCCACTGTGTTCCCCAGGCAACTCGAACCCACACAGCATTCTCCTCAGTGTCTTGGAAGCAGACTCACATTTTCTACTGTTCCCTGAAGAAGTGTCTCAAATGAACCTTTGACTTGTTCCATATCAAAAAGATCAAGGTCTTCACCTGGTCCTCTACTCTCTGAAAAACATCCCAAACTTTTGGTGCCGATGAAGTGGAGTATGAGTGGTGTTTATAGGGCTGCATCCTGGGGACTGGCACTGCTTCTCCTCACAGAACAGAACTCAGTCCTGAACAAGAGATTCCTTTCTTTGCCAGAAGTCTATGGTCTGCAGTTGATTCTCAGACAATCAATCAATCAATCAATCAATAAATTTCCCAGACTTGGAGGATTGTCATCTTTCAGACATTGGGATCTTCAATGTGGTTCTCTTGATAAACTCGGCAATGGTTTCATCCATCTCTTTGGTGTGTCTGTCACCACCAGGCGTGTCTCTTCTCTTGCTGCTTTTAAAATTCTCTTTAATCTTTGACATTTTAATAATTATGTGTCATAGTGTAGACTTTCTTGGGTTCATCTTGTTTTGAAACTCTGTGTTTCTGGAACTTGGAAGTCTGTTTCCTTTCCCAGGTTAGGGAAGTTTTCAGCTGTTATGTCTTCAAATAATTGTTCTGCCCCTTTCTCTCTCTCTCTTCTCCTTCTGGGTTCTCTATAACGTAAATGTTTGCTCACTTTCTATTGTCCGAGAGCTCCCTTAACCTATCCTCATTTAAAAAAATTTTTTTTCTGTTCTGCTTAGGTGCTTTCCACCACTTTGTCTTCCAGATTGTTGATCTGTTCTTCATTTTCTAATCTGTTGATTCCCTTGAGTGTATTTTTCATTTGTTACTGTTTTCTTCAATCCCAACTGGTGTTTTTAAATATTTTCCATCACTTTGTTGAAATTCTCAATGAGTTCATCCACTCTTCTCTCCATCCCGGTGAACATTTTTATGAACATTACTTTGAATTCTTTATCTGGTAGATTGTTTATCTGCACTTCATTTAGGTTTTCTAAGGTTTTGTCTCATTCTTTGAAGTATATTTTCTGTCTCATTTTATACTACTTTCTCTATTGGTTTCTGTGAATTAGGTGGAACAGCTACTTCTCTTAGTCTTGATGGGTTGATCGTGTGTGGAGGCCCCCTGTGTAGACAGCGTGTGCTTGGTGATGCTGGCTGGCTGCAGCTGTTGTGGTCCTAGGCTGGGGGTCTGGGATTGCTCTGTTCGGGGCTAACCTGGTGGTGTGGCTGGAACTGAGGTTGGCGTGGGCTGGAGCAGCTGCAGGGCTTTCCACACACAGGGTGACCTGGCTGGATGCTGAAGGGAGTCAGCCACGAGCCTTGTGTGGTCCCAGGGCTCTACATGCAGGTGGTGTGTAGGGGGTATGGCTGGACCTGGGGGAGATCTCTGGGCTCTCTATGCAGGGGCTGCCCTAGCAGGGTGTCTGGAGTGGAGGTGGGCATGGGCCAGGGGTCCAGGGGGCTCTGAGCACAGGATGACTCTAGGGCAGCTGGAGGTGAGCCGGGCATGGGCCAGGGGTTCCAGGGTGCTCTGCACAGGGGACTTCTGGGGAGTGACCTGTTGAAGTGACACAGGACAGCAGTGTGGTGACACCAGTACAAAGTATACCACCTTGGGGAGCTGGTTGGAGCTGTAATGAGTGCCATCTGGGGTCCTCCTGGTGGGATAGAGAGGGCTGCTGGAGTCTAGGAACTGGTGGCTCACTGGGTGTCAGGCCAGCTAGGGCCCCGGCTCCTTTCTCTGCACAAAGGTGGGAGCAGACCACAGAATGTGGCCCTCGGAGCCCCTGACCTGGCAGCTGTCTGATGGGGGTTTGGGTCTGGTTCCCTTTTATTTCCATTGCCTGTTTATACTGGGGCTTTTCTCCTGGCTCCACAGCAGTCTGCTCACGGCCCCTGGTAGTATCCTCACTGCAGCTCTGAGCATCGGGCCCGGGGTTCCCTTTGTTGCTGAGTCTCTGTCTCTCCTGTCACTCCTTCAAGGGCCTCGCCATCGTCGTCATCTCATCGTCCTCTGGATGCTGCTCCTCTTCAGGGCGATTGCTCTGTACACAGCTGTAGATCTGGTGCGCCAGCAGGAGGGGAGTTCGGGGCATTCCTGGGTTGCCACGTGGGACTGAGGATCCTGAAGAGCTATATTTAACCTACTGAAATGTTCTAGGAAAAGGAATATTCCAGCAATTCTTAAAATGTATTCTTGGCCCTAAAACAAATAGAGTTTACTTTGTGTGCAAGATTTATTGCTGGCTTACAGCACAGATTTTGATTAAACGGAACACTGATCTAAGAACCTTTAAACGTTAATTGTGGAGTAGTTTTCTTTAAGACCCAGAACAGCAAATGACCTATAAATGAGTTTACAAAGTCAATGTCTAGGGGATCCACATTTGGGAAAATGACTTTTGTGCTCATTTCGACTTTTTTTTTTTAATAGATAAGCTTAGTATTTAGAGTAAAGTAGTTTTTGGAATAAGACCCAAGTAACAGTAATGACTAGAAAGTCATTATAACTTTAGTGTAAAGCCAGTTTTACTTCCACCTCTCTAGAAATAGAGGAATGACAATGGGAGTGGTTTGGTTGGTTATAACCAGATAGAAGAAAATTGTCTGCTGTTTCCCCCTTTGAAGAGGCTAGAACCCTGTGTCTCTGATTTGGAATAAAACAAAGGGACTCATGAACCAGAGCCCAACCAAAGCAGTGCTTGTTCGGGGGCACTTAAATTTAGGGCGGGGGACAGCATGGCTTTCTACTTTAGCCCACAGCCTAGAAGTGGAAGGAGATGAGATTCCTTTGCTCATTTCCTTCTGCCAAGGAAGGGGCAATATGCAGGGTCTATGGTCCACCTTCACACAGGCTCAGTGTGGTGACCCCATGTGGTTGGCACAGCCACCCTTACACCCAAGCCCCTGTGTGGCCGTCCAGTGCTTGGATGGAGTGATGGCTCGATGCCGGTGCCTCTTGAACGTGCTGAATGGATGGACATGGGGAATGAGGAGGGTGTGCGGTGCCTGGGGAGCTTGCTTCCTGTTACCAGTCCAAAGCTCTGTCTGCGACGTGTAGTTCACACTTTCACTTACTGATCAGGGCAACAGACTTGCCAAAATCAGTCTGAGTTTGGTTGTAATTCTGCTATGGGGTGGGATGGGGGGTGGGGGACACCCTCTACGGTCATCTTTCAAATATGCAGTAATATGAACAGGTTCATGATAGCTGAAGGACAAAAGGGAAATTAAAAATCTGCATAAATTTGCAGAAAATTTATGTTGGAGGAGGAACTAAAAGAAATTCAGTGGTTAAGAAAGGAGAAAAGCCGATTTTCTCTACCATTACTTCCTCTCTGCTACCTGTAACAATCCCAACAGATGTTCCTCTTAAGGGTTTTTAATTTAAAAAGCTACTTTTTGCTGTGTTGCCGATTATCTTGTCTGATCGTTGTTAGTTCACTTACAGCCGTGACACTTCCACTTACGTAAAGCAATTCGTAGAGAGGAAAGCCTTAAGTACGTACCTGGTTTGATCACGGGGGAGGCAGGCAGGGCAGACAATACAAGCCCCACACTTACCAGAAATCCTCCTGCACGCGGGTGAGTTCACAGCGTCCTCCACTGAGTGCTCACATGCGCGTCGACACGGGCAGGAGCTGGTCTTTATCTCCCCACCGGGCGGAGCGGGCGGTGAGCTGATTCTCAGAGGCTGAGCTGTAAGATCTGACACGCGTTGTGGACTTTTCTTTCTTTCATCAGGGGGATGGGGAACCGATGGATGCTGGAGCCCGACTTCCGCTCTCCCGGCAACGCTAGGATTCTGGCTACACCTCATGACAGGTCCCCTGGTCAGGTTCCCACCTTCCAAGGCCCAAGGCCCATCTACACTGGCACATCACGTGGTTTACTGCAGCTTCCCTGCTGGTTAAAGGGGGGGTGGGTGGGTTGGGGGTTGCTCACCATCAGGAGGCTAGGAAAACCAGAGGGAACTTTGTTTCTTCTGGAAGAGTGGAGGAAGGATAAAGATAGAGAAGGAATCCAATCTCACCAGCAGGTGGTGCTGTGACAACAGAAATCAAGAGCAACCGGGTCAGCCAGGTTGGGTGTCTGGGCTCCAGCGCCTGGGTGACCCCTTCAAAGCCAGTGGGCACACGTGGGCACACGCCTGGCAGCATGTGGTTGACCAACACCAAACAACTTCTAGGTTCTTCCATCGGACCCTTTTGGGTCTCCACAAGGCTGCAAGCTTGCTAGGCTTCTGCTCTAACCCTTTCCCAATCCCCTGGCCTTCCTGGAGGAAGCAGGGAATGTAGCAGGAGAGGCTGCTCTTCTCTCTCATACTCACTCTGGAGAGCCCTTGGCTTCAGGGACCTTCATGTGTTAAGCACTTTACAGTTTTATAAGCAGTTCTACCTGTATCATGAGATGCCACATTGAGCAGAAGTGAAAAGAAACTGCTCAGAAAACCAACTGGGAGCCCCAGGCAAGCGCAAGGAGACCCAGAAGCACAGCTCCCCGTCTGGCCACCTAAGATGCGCTCCTCCGTTATCTTTCATCCACGAGCTGTGTACCCCGAGCTCCTACAGGACGAGACCTTGCCCCTTCTGTCTGCGGTACCTCACCTGTGGTGTGTGCTCAGCGGGACTTCATGATCTAATCAACGGAGAAGTGAGCTCTGACTGGACCCAGGAAAACACCAGCTCCAAGTCTGTACCGCTTCTCCCACCCCAGCCACCGAAGTTAGGACACCAGCTAAGTCTTTCCACGGAACTCACCGATCCCAGTGGCTGCCCCTGGCACCAGTAGCTGCTGTGGGATCGACCCGTCATGGCATCTTCCAATTATTGCTGCCTCAGTTGGCCACACTCACGCAGCAAGCGTTGAGTCTGGGTATGGCCCAGGGGCTTGGGGAACTGAGGAAGTCCAGGAACTAGCCCACATCTTCTGTAGTGAACAAGGCACTCTTGTGAAATTCCGGAGCTTTCTGAGTATGCCCTGATCCCTCTGGAGCAGAGCAAAGACTAAGGAAGGCAAGGCACTGGGGGCTGGGCGCAGGAGCCTGAGCTGGCTTGGCTTCCTGTCTGGGCTTGGGCAGTCTTGTCCCTTGGTGCCTGGTCCCTTACTGGGTGGAGTTCATTCTTCTATGATCTTAGAGCATGTGTACAAGTAGCCGGACCCAGAATGAAGCACCGATGTTACCAAGGCAAGGCTGGTCTGCTCATCTGATTTCTGCTCCCAATGAAAGAGCCAGACAGTCCATCACTGAGTCTACGCAATGAGAAATGCTATGTGCCCTGTCCTGGCTCTGACCTAGCCAGGGACCACTGGGAAGCTGGTCCATGGGAGACAGAGATGATTAGTAGCATGTTTAACATGTGGTTCAAGGGATGTAGGGTTGGGGTGAAGGGGGGTGCTGCAGTCAGCAACGTCAGCTGGCAAAACCGGATTTCCCGGTGGACCCCACTGTGCCATCGTTCTGTCTGCGAGCGGTGGAGAGGGGGGCAGCCGCTCCTGACTCTCGCTCTTCACATAAAGGTCTAGTAACCTGTTCATGTGGGTGGAGGGGCCCCTGAGAGAATTGGAAAGAACTTGGCTTTGTGGGAGCAGTATCCCCAGGGATCTCCTCTATACAACCTCTATCTATCCCTGCGTGATGAAGCCTTTCTATTTCCTGCTATTAAGAACAGCTCTGCAGATTGTGAACCATAGGGTTGATTTCATTAGCGCATTCAACATCGGCTAACCAGTGGGTGTTTTCCCTTAAACAAAACTAGTGGCCCCACAGTTACACCCATTCATTCCAAACCCAAGTTGGGTATGATCTGCTAGAGACACACCTGGCTCCCGGGACAAAAGCAGATGAGTCCAATACTTGTAAATTTTGTATTTATTATAACAAAAATTATGACATGTTCATTTGTGCATTCTGCTTTAATATAACTCTTGGTATGTAAATGATCTAATTGAACGCTATACAATCATGCTGATTGTGGCAGCAGTAAGGAACACAAAAAGTGTCTGCAAAAGTCAGGAGGGTTGGGGGGGGCGGTGGACAGGGGAGGAGGAAAAAAGGTGCAGAGGCCCCTGGGGTGCAGGTTTGTTTCTAGTGGCCTAAGGTCCACCCTATCTGAACAGAAGTGCTCTTGGCTGCTCAGCCTTCACACTGCGGGGTGGGCAAGGGAAGGGGAAGGAAGAGGAAAGTCAGTGGTGTGGGCTGTGTCCTTACGCCAAAACTACAAAACATCTGAAGCGTCACTATACAACACTGAGCTATTTACAATAGAAATTTCTCAATCAACTGTTCTCTCAGAGAAAATTAGTGAATCCCAGTGACTTAAGTCACCTGACAGAGTAAAGCAACTCCTAGGAGTTAGTCTCCATATTCTACAAATGTCTATCATTTTCAAGACAAAAAAAAAAAAAAAAAAAAAAGCCTTTCCCCCAAAGAAATACAGAATTACAATATTATTAAATCATTTAGCACTGGCAACCTGCCCTGCCTTCCAAACAAAACAACAAAAAGCCATTTTAAAAAATATTACATTATCATTAACTGTTTCTCTGTAATATATTAAACCTTTTGTTCTTTGTCTTTACACATCTGATATGTTAGGGGAAGAGGTTAACAAATTCAAATCATATTGGTAAAGCATCACTAGAAGAAAAGTGGTAATTGTTTTTAAAAATGGCCAACAGAAGGAGAACCTACAGAGGAGGTGCCAGGACAGGGTGGGGGCGTGGGAGAGGGCGTGGAGTGAACCCCTGGTTTAACGTGAGCCTGGGAGACTCTTTCTCGGTTAGTTTATTTGCCAACGGGCGTCCGGGGGGGTCATAGTGGCGTGTCACAGTAGTCCGGCAGCGGGTCCCCGGGGCTCGGCCTTGGCGCCGGCTGCAGGCCCGCAGGCTGCTGCTGCTGCTTCATCATCTCCTTGACCTCCTCCTCCAGCTCCGGGGGGATGATGAACTGGTCCTCGGGGTCCGGCTGGGCCGGCGCCGCGAAGTAGCCTCCGGGCTTGCGGAGCGGCGCGTCGGCGGCCACCTCGATCACGTTGTGGCTCCTCTCCTGGGGCGCCACCGAGCCGTTGGGCCTGCGCCGCCCGATGGTCCCCGCCGCGCCGTCCGGCCTCCGGGGCAGCCCCGGCTCGTCCTCGTTGGCGCTGGTGACGATGCCCTCGTCGCTGGCCTCGGCCGGCACGTGCAGCAGGCGCTGCGCCTCCTTCTCCCTGGCGCGGCCGCAGTGGATGTCCACCTCGACCTCCACGCGGCTGCCGTTGCTGAAGACGCCCTCGATGGGCTCCTCGTCGTCGCTGTCCAGGCCGTTGTCGGAGAAGGCGCTGGAGAAGGTGGCGCTGGACAGCTGGCGCTGGAAGGCGCTGGCCAGGCCCCCGGGGTGCAGCGTGCAGCGGGGCTCGCTGGCGTAGGCCGGGCTGCTCTCGGCCAGCGCGCCCGACGGCGGCTCGTCCGAGGCCGTGGAGCCCACCTCGCTGCTCATCTCGGACGTGGACAGCTCGCTGCTCATCTCGGAGGCCATGCCGCTGCTGGAGGACGGCACACCCAGCGCGTCGGCCGGCCGGTCCTTGATCACCATGCTGACGGACGGCGGGAAGATGCCGGGGCTGGGCGGCGGCCCGGCGCCCCCCGCGCCCAGCTCGCAGCAGCAGAAGCTGTCCTCCGTGACGCTGAGCTGCACCACCACGGCGCTCAGGCTGTCGTGGCAGCCGTAGCTCTGGGCCAGGGTGCACAGCTTCTTGGCGGCGGCCAGGGCGTCGGGCACGTGGCGCACGGCGGCCACCGCCTCCTCGCTGGACAGGCTGTCCCACAAGCCCTTGCTGCCCAGGATGAAGAACTCGTCCTGGGGGGTCAGGGGCACCGACTGCACGTGGGGGCGCGGCACCACGCTGGGGTGCAGGAAGGTGTAGCCCAGGATGCGCGTGGACTCCGTCACGCCGTTCACCTTGCCGTCCTGGAAGGGGAGGGGAGGGGAGCCCCAAATCGACATTAACGCAGGTGGGTGGCTGGCTAGACTCGCTCATCTCCTCCAGGGCATCGTGAGCTTCCACCGCGGTGGCGGGGCTGCGCGCGGCTCTGTGGGAACCTAGGAACCCGGGGCCGGTGCGTGGCTGCGGGGAGGTCTCTGGCGTCCCGCCCCAATTTCCACGCACACAGGGTGTGCTCGGCATCTTGCCGTGAGTCAGTGACCAGAGCGAACTCCGAGGGCCCAGGCTGAAGGAGCGTGTGAAGCCCTAGGACACACTTACTCCAGGGTTTCTCAACAGTGTGGCCGTACCCTTGGGGGAGCCGTCCTGGGCACTGGGATGTGGAGCAGCACCCCTGCCTCTACCTACCACACGCCCAAAGCACTCTCCACTCAGCTGTGAAAAACCAAGGTCTTCAGACATTGCCAAATGTCCCCGCAGAGGGCTGGGAGTGGGCTGGGGTGCAAAAGAACCCCTGGTTAAAAGCCACTCACTGCCTTACTCAAAGGGAACAGGAGGTATGAACCAAAAATCACAACTGGCTACACTTACACAGATACACTGGCCCTGGAAGACAGGATGGATACGTTACTGTCCCTACTTTGCTGATGAGAAACTGAGGCTCAGAGGCTTACAGGTTCAGGCTGCAGCTGCAGAGCCAGGATCTGAGTACCAGCAGTGTGGCTTCTGGAGTGGCACCCTCGGGCACCAAACCAGCACCTTCACAGAGGGGGCTTGTGCGTGTCAGAGGAGCTAAGGGCCTGAAGCACTGGGCATAGCCTCCGACGCAGGGAGGCCATGGAGAAATGCTTTATTGTCCTATGCATGATGCCTTCAGACCTCTTGGACAAAGGATTTACTTTGTGACAAGTTTGGAAGTTTGCTGATCCTGCCGTGACCCCGGCCCCATCCTCCCCACCGCTCTGAGGAAAACCGTGCTCTCCTCACCTCCGTGATAATGGCCTTGTGCTGTTTAATTCTCTTCCGTTCTTCTTCACAGCTCATGACAGTATGATCTGGACAGAGGCAACGGCTTCCCGTTCCGACAGAGAACCGTTTGGCACTTGCCCACGTTAGCAGAGGTCAAGGTGAAGGATCCTCCTGGGTCCACAGGGTCATGCTTGATATGACAGAGGACAGCAGCACCTCCAAGTTTCTGTCCGGCTGTTCCAAGTTTCCTGGAATCCCAAACCCAAACACAGCCTGTCACATGTCAGTTTTGCTAATTTAATAGGAACAGTGGCCCCTGGGCAGGACTAGGAGGAAAAATAGAGCCTGGAGGGTCCACTGGCCTCTTTCACCAAAGTGCTGTTCAGTATCTCCAAGGAAAAGGGCTTATGGAATCTGACCCCAACCCCACCTAGGGATCAGTTTCCCACCAAAGGAGCCCTTGGCCTGCTGCATCCAGCCTGCTGCTCCCTTATCCCCAGGCTCCACGGACAGCAGGAAAATAGCCACTTTCCCCCCTACGCACCTCTTTAAATCTCCTCTGCTCCAAGCAGAAGGAACTGAAGGGCTTGCTTCAGCAGGTACACCTGTACCACACCCCCAGACAGGTGTACTTCAAGATGACCTGGCCACCCTCTTCTCCTTTAGAAGGATGTTTGCTGGGATGAGCCTTTCATTACTGGACCACTCATGTTTTTGCCTTATATGGGGAAGACTTTCTAAACCAGTATTATCTATTCCAGAATATTCACAGGAAGGACATTCTAGTGACCAGGCTCCAAAGTGCTGGTGATATACCCCTTTTATTCGTGACCCCTACTCTATAGACTGAGCACACAAAGCACTTACAAGTTCTGACAAAAGGAGCCAAGAACTCCTCTCACAAGCCCCGTGGATGGCACTACCCCCAGGCGCCTGCGGATCCCGAGTGGCACAGAAGCAAGAAGGCTA